>NW_027533258.1:8453632-8455228 GCF_008692635.1 Crocuta crocuta | reverse complement strand
CCCCGGCCAGGACAGCTTGCTGCAAAATAAACTGCTGCAAAATAAACGCAGAATGCTATTTTCACTTTCTGTATTTTTTCATAAAAGCAAAAATCCTCTTCAGATTTCTTTCGATTTGAGAAAATAGGAACTAAGGTTGGTCTTTCCTAACAGCAAAGTGGCAGAATGTGAAGTTTCAAAAAGCCACGGATCCTTGTATACATATCATTATATGTACCTACACACGCATATTATATAAGCTACTGTATTCGTTTTAAAAATCAACGATGGGGGGCGCCCGGGTGGCTTAGTCGGTTAAGCGTCTGACTTTCGCTTAGGTCATGATCTCGTGGTTCGTGGGTTCGAGCCCCACGTCGGGCTCTGTGCTGACTGCCAGCTCAGAGCCTGGAGTCTGTTTCAGAGTCTGTGACTCCCTCTCTCTCTGACCCTTCCCTGCTCACGCTGTCTCTCTCTCTCTCTCCTAGAAAAAAATTTACAAAAAAAAATTTTTTTAATAAATAAATAAAAATCAATGATGGCTATCATTCCAAATGACAGAGCTGAAGATGTTTTCCCCCTGCAAACATTAATACTGAATATACACCTGATTTTCTATCCGGGTGTATACAATTGTTAAAACTTCGGTGGAAAGTAATTAGTGTTAAATCAAGCAAGCCTTTGGCGCAGGTTGTAACCCAGATGTCCCAGAGCGTGCTAACGCTGATCTTGCACGCCACCCCCCTGGTTGCCATACTGACTACAACTTAATTATAAAATCTATCAGAAATATTAACATATGGGGGCACCTGGGTGGCTTAGTCGGTTAAGCGTCCGACTTTCGCTTAGGTCATGATCTCGCGGTTCGTGGGTTCGAGCCCCGCGCCGGGCTCTGTGCTGACTGCCAGCTCAGAGCCTGGAGCCTGTTTCAGTCTGTGTCTCCCTCTCTCTCTGACCCTCCCCTGCTCACGCTGTCTCTCTCTCTCTCTCTCTCCTAGAAATAAAAATATTTAAAAAAAAATATTAACATAAAACGTAAAGTCCAACCAGAACTTTATGGAGCTGTAACACGCTTTTAATTATAAAACAAAACAAAACAAAACAAAAAAGTCAAGTCGGATATGCTGTTGCAATATGGTCCCTGGGACCAGAACTTGTGTCTTTCATCACTCGGTCCTTGGGACTTACGTGCTGAGGGAATGAAACTGCAGCACAGGAAACAGCCTTCGTGATACGGACTCAGGTCAGGGTTAAACGCCTTATAAACAAATGCGTAGTTTCCCTCCCTGATTCCGCTAACTTTGTTTGGGTTTTTTTTTTTTTGAAGGGCCCACAAGATCTAAGTCTTGGCGGGTGACCATGCATTCTGCACCTCGGTCTCTCCGCCTGTGAAGTAAGGGGTGGGGGGTGGAGGGTCCCCAGATGGGCCGGCCTTGCCCAAAAAGGTTACTTGGACTTCACTTTCCCGAGAGTCCAGGGAAGCCGGCACCAGCCAGCTCCACAGCCGGGACGGGCGGGAAATCTGCCCCAGAGGCAGCCGAGAAGGGCTGAAGGCGTGTTCCGGGGTTCGGTACGAGCCCTCAGCTCCCCGGGGTCCCCCCGCCCTGGGCCCCTGCCAGC
>NW_027533258.1:8453074-8453565 GCF_008692635.1 Crocuta crocuta | reverse complement strand
TGCGCGACCGGAATCTGCAGTTTCCCCGCTGTGTGTGCACCGCGGCCTCCCAGGTAGGGAAGCGGCCCCCGGCGAACCCGAGGTCGGAGCGAACAGCCCGGCGCAATTAAAATAAAACTGTGGGGCAAAAATCTAAGCATCTTCCCGGGAAGGCGGAGGCATCTTAAGCCCTCCAGCAGCCAACCCGAAATTTCATCCCGCTTCAAACACACACACACNAATTTTCTATGTAAAGTTATACCCCAATAAAGCTTAAAAAATTTTTTTTAATCCTGATTTAAACAAAGGACCCAAATAAGTGGCAAGGATAGGTTATTTTATAGCAGCCTTCCCTAAATGACACTCGGTGATTGATTATGCAGTTACGAAAAGAGCCCGTAGGGGGAAACGTGCAGTCGGTGCCCCTAAATTTCCAGGGAAATTGGAAGGAAAACGACCCCTCGCTCCTTCGCCAGCGGGAGCTCGGGGCTCCGCTGCCGGGAGCGCGCGCG
>NW_027533258.1:8417165-8453066 GCF_008692635.1 Crocuta crocuta | reverse complement strand
CTGGTGTCCAGGCGATGGAGAACCAAATTTCTCCCAAGGCCGAGGGGGCCGAGGTGGCCGAGCTGGAGCTTGAGGCCGCGATCGGCTTCAATGGTGAGGCCTCGGACGCGTCTGGGCTGGGCGGTCTGCAAGCCCTGGGGACGAGGAGCCCAAACAGGGATCGTGGGACACCGGGTGGCACCTGGAAGGCAGCGGGACCCTGGCAAGGGCCAAGTTCTCTCCCGCCCCAAGGCCCTGGGGAGTCACATCCTCGCTCCAGCCTCCAGGGCTGGGGTGGTTTCACAGCGCCTAGACGGGACAAGTGCCTGCTCACCGGACCGAAGAATGAGTAAGGGCGGTCGTAACCCTTCTTCCCCTGGTCAGCTCTGCCCGGGCCCCTAAGCACCAGCCCACCCCCATCTGCCCGCCCCTGGTACCCGCGGGATTGCTGAGTCCTCTTGGGCCCCTGGGAACAACCAACTTCTAGAACCCCAGCTGGTGTGCCCATGAGAAAGGGTTGGGGACCGAACGTGGCAGCGAGCAGCCGTTTTAGGGGATGATCTGCCCTCTAACCCGGAGAAGGACCCTAACAGTGAGGATTCCAGACCCTGACAGTGGGGGTGCCAGGGGAGGCTGCTGAGGTGGGAAGATGCCTCGGGCAGTGGAGGCCTGGCACTTGGGCTCACACCTTATTTATGAGTGCCTGATATTTTGAACTTGAAGGAGGGAAATGCATTTTGGTTTTGTGTGTGAAAGAAGGGAACAAGCACGTTACATTTTAGGAGAAGCAAACTTTTTTTTTTTTTAAGTGCATTGTGCTGCCGGAGGGTTTTAGAATTGTAATAATGCAGACGCAGAACAGTCAATGGCTAAAGTTTTAGGGACATTCTGGGACCCGGAGCTTGACTCTTCATTTTAGGTGAACAGTCTCTTATAGAGAGTGGGCACTTAGTACATCTGAGATATCGGCGGTCTTTAGAGCTGGTGACAAGGCAGTGAGTGGCTCCTGGTGAGTACAGGGGGTCACACCAGTGACCAGTGCAGAGCCTCAAACAGTGTTCTGCAACTGAATTCACGATGTTTGGTAGATCTCTGTGAGTAAATATACAGGGGCACCTGGGTGGCTCAGTTCATTAAGCCTCCGACATTGGCTCAGGTCATGATTTCCAGTTTGTGAGTTGGAGCCCAGCAGCCAGCTCTACTGACCATGCTGAGCCTGCTTGGGATTCTCTCTCTCCTCTCCCTCTGCCTCTCCCCCACTTGCATCTGTGTGCTCTCTCTCTCTCTCTCTCTCTCAAATAAGTAAACTTTAAACATTAAAAAAGTTATAAAAAAGAATAAATATATGGTACATTATATTCCAGAACTTTCCNNNNTAAAGGATATATAAGAATATATTCTTTCATATAGTCAAATACACATTTATCTGGAACCACCAGCCAAATTGCATGCTATGCTCTGAGAATACAAGGATAGATCCATAGCCACACATAAGANGAGATCATGACCTAAGTGAAAGTCGGACGCTTAATCGACTAAGCCACCTGGGCGCCCCTAAAATTTTTTTATTTTAATTTTTTTTAATGTTTATTCATTTTTGAGAGAGAGAGAGAGAGCACCAGCGAAAGAGGGATACAGAGAGAAAGGAAGACACAGGACCTGAAGCAGGGCTCCAGGCTCTGAGCTGTCAGCACAGAGCCCAACACAGGGCTCAAATTCACTGTGAGATCATGACCTGAGCTGAAGTCGGATGCTTAACCGACTGGGCCACCCAGGTGCCCCTGGGCAGAGAGTATTATAGAGCTCTTTTACTTTTATCATAAAATAGTTCAACAGAAATTTAGAGTGCCACAATAAATACCAGGTATTGCACACATTAGCAAATTTTGATACTATTTTCACTTGAGTTAATTTTTTTAAGTTTCTTTCTTTATTTATTTAGAGAGAGACAGAGAGAGAGAATCCCAACCAGGCTCTGCGCTGTCAGCACAGAGTCTGACACAGGGCTTGATCACACAAACTGTGAGATCATGACCTGAGCCAAAATCAAGAGTCAGATGCTCAACTGACTGAGCCACCCAGGCGCCCCTTGAGTTAATATTTTTAAGAAACAAGTACACATTTGAAGTCCTCTCTTGTATCACACTAGTCTATCCTTTCTGCCTCTCTAGAAACAACCACTGTCTTGAAGTTAATGCGTACCCTCAGCCGTGCTTTCAAAGTTTACGGTGTGTGTGGGTAATATAGTATATATACTATAACTATGCATGTTTTTATATTTTATAGAAATAGTTTCATCCTGTACACATTCTGAAGCCTGCTTTTTTTCACCCAGCATGTGTGCAGTCACCTTGTGTTGATTAATTTAACTCCACTGCTCCCTTGTGTAAACGTGCCAACATTAGCTCTCTGTTCCCCATAGATGGTCTTTTATTTTTTTTTAATTTTTTTAAATGTTTTATTTATTTCTAGGAGAGAGAGAGACAGCATGAGCAGGGGAGAGTCAGAGAGAGAGGGAGTGACAGACTCTGAAACAGGCTCCAGGCTCTGAGCTGGCAGTCAGTACAGAGCCCGACGCGGGGCTCGAACCCACGAACCGCGAGATCATGACCTAAGCAAAAGTCGGACGCTTAACCGACTAAGCCACCCAGGTGCCCCATCCCTGTAGATGGTCTTTTAGTTTGTTTGCAATCTTCTGCTACTACAAACGAGGCCACACCTTTGTAGTGGCCCATGGGCACAAGTGCAATTATTTCTCTAGGTCATATACCGAAGAGCGGAATAGCTGGGTCCTGGGGTGTGTAGGTGCTCAAACATACTGAATATGGCTCTGTTGTTTTCCAGAGCTATTCCACCAATGTGTGGGAGCGTTCCGTTTTGTTCACACCACCACTAAGGCTTGCTATTATCGGCCTTTTCAATTTTAGCTGTTAATACAGAGATGAAACGGTATCTCATTTGGGATGTAATTTGCATTACCCTGATTGTTTGCAAGGTCGCCTATATCTTCACGTGTTTATTGGTCTTTTAATGTCCTGCCTCATACATTGCCTGTTCATATCCTTTGCTCATTTTTCCATCAGAGCACTTTGCGTTTTTCTTATTTATTTGTGGTAGCTCTTTGCATATTCTGGATATAATCCCTGTCTATTACGTACACTGCAGATATCTTCTCCTGGGGTGGGTTTTTCTTTTCATTTTGTCATTTGTCATCCGAAGTTTCAAATTTTTGACATAACTGGGTGACTACATTGGCCTTCTCTGTTAGGATTTTCTGTCTCTGTCTTTGTGGCATGTTTAAGAAGGCGTTTCCTGCAACCCGTGTACATATTAATTCTTGTTTGTTGCAGTGAGGGCCTTGATCTACCTGAAAAAAGTATTTTTGTGTGTGTGTGTGTATGGTGTGAAGTAGGATCTGATTTTGCTTTTTCCATGTGGATGGCAATATGATGGCTTATAAGGTAACTGCGATTGAAAATGTATATATGAACACGAAGAGGGAGCATAAGGCAGCTGAGGGCAAAGCACAATCTAGCATACCCTCCCCCGGGGTGGGATGTGTGTGACACTCCTCAGGCACTCCTGGCTGCCCAAGGACAAGGGAAAGGACAGAAAACAAATGGTTAAACTGATAGTGTCGCCATCAGTTTACAGGTATCTTAGCACAACTACAAGAAACGGGCAATCTTATCAATAGCCTAATGTCCAGGAACTCTCTGCTGTCCTAAGGATAGTGTTTGGCTAGAGGAGAAAACAACTATAGCATGACCATAGCTAGGTCCCCAGGAATCTGTGAGTCTTCTTTTTTTTTTTATGTTTTTTTAAATTTTTTTTTTATTTCTGAGACAGAGAGACAGCACGAGCAGGGGAAGGTCAGAGAGAGAGAGGGAGATAACAGAATCCGAAGCAGGCTCCAGGCTCTGAGCTAGCTGTCAGCACAGAGCCCGACGTGGGGCTCAAACCCACGAACCGCGAGATCATGACCTGAGCCGAAGTCGGACTCTTAACCAACTGAGCCACCCAGGCGCCCCTGTGAGTCTTCTTTAGTATATGGAATCCCTTTAAGAAACTTCCTCTTGACTTTACCTCCCCCCAACTCCACAGTATATAACCAGTCACTCTTCACAACCCCAATGCAGCTCTTTCTGCCCAGGGTCTCATCCCCACGCTTTAACAAAAATCACCATTTTTGCCCCAAAGACGTCTGTCTTCAAGAATGCTTTCTTGGCCATCAGCTCCAAACCCCACCATCACCTCAGAACCTCATCAGACAGATAACCCCCAAAGACACACACCTTAGGCTTTGGAGAACTTACTACAGGGAAAAGGAATGATCTCAAGTAAAGCAAAAAAAAAAAAAAAAAAAAAAAGAATCATTTAGTCAATAAATACATCTGGCGATTTGAGCAAAAGGGGAAAAAACGAGAAAAGAATATCTATTATCTATTTAGCTACTGGAATCACATTATGTACCAAAATAAATTCTAGAGGGAGTTAAATGTAAAAGATGAATTCATTAAAAGACCAGAACACGATATTAATAAATATTTATGACTCTCTTTATGGTGTAAGAAATAGCCACAGAACGGTTTTAAAATACCGTGGAAGGGACGTTCTAAGAAATGTGTGAGATCTTTATGAAGAAAAATCGAAAACGGAAGTCCTAAAAGGAGATTTCGTGGAAAAACATATCCTTTCTTAGAAAAGGAGATTGAATGTATTCTTATAAAAATTATTTTTCCTTAATCTACACATTTAATACCATTCCGCTAAAATTGATTTTTAATGAATCCAGCTGACTTTACAGTTTATATGGTAAGATAATATCGAGCGTAACCCCTAAAATTCTGACCAAAGTTGAGTGATTATAAGGGAGGGCCTCTCTTTCATAATAACACATATTACAATTGGGGTGTAATTGGGGTGATGATTCTCGGCAGATAGCTAGGAGGAGGGGGTCTCCTCGAGAGAAGTCTGGGCTTCTTTTGAGTCGCCTGGTAGTGACTTGGAACCAAATTTTCTTTACCAAACTTCTGCCCCGAGACAGTGAATTTACGTTCTCACCGTGCTTTCCACTCACCCAAACAGGCTGCTGATATTTCCTGCTTCTCAGGGTTGTAAGAATTGGCCTTAAAAAAAAAAAAAAAAAAAAAAATTGGCCTTGCTCTCCAAAGTGAGGTTCCTGGACCAGCATCAACACCTCCTGAGAACTTGTCAGAAAGTCAGAACCTCATGGGCGCCCAGGTGGCTCAGTTGGTTAAGCCTCTGACTTCGGCTCAGTTCATGATCTTGCGGTACATGCTTTGAGCCCCGCGTTGGGCTCTATGCTGACAGCTCAGAGCCTGGAGTCTGCTTTGGATTCTGTGTCTGCCTCTCTCTCTCTCTCTCTCTCTCTCTCTCTCTGCCCTTCCTCCGCTTGCACTCTGTCTCTCTCTTAGAAATAAACATTAAAAAAAATTTTTTTTAATTCAGAATCTCAGCTCCCCTTCCAGACCTGAAATCAGGACCTGCATTTTGACCAGACCCCATGGCAATCTTATGCACATGAAAGTCTGAGAAGTGACGACATTAGACAGACCTTGTCGGCGGCATAAAATCACATGTATTATCCCCCAACCCACTTACTCTAGTTGAACTAAGATTCATTCCAAAAACGCTCTCTTTTGTATTCAACTTTTTTTTTTAATGTTTTATTTATTTCTAGGGGAGAGAGAGAGAGAGACAGCGTGAGCAGGGGAGGGTCAGAGAGAGAGGGAGTCACAGACTCTGAAACAGGCTCCAGGCTCTGAGCTGGCAGTCAGCACAGAGCCCGACGCGGGGCTCGAACCCACGAACCGCGAGATCGTGACCTAAGCGAAAGTCGGACGCTTAACCAACTAAACCACCCAGGCGCCCCTGTATTCAACTTTTTTTAATGTTTATTTATTTTGGGGAGAGATAGAGCATGAGCGAGGGAGAGGCAGAGAGAGAGGGAGACACAGAATCAGAAGCAGGCTCCAGGCTCTGAGCTGTCAGCACAGAGCCCGACGCGGGGCTTGAACTCACAAGCCGTGAGATCATGACCTGAGCGGAAGTTGGGTGCTCAATCAGCTGAGCCACCCAGGCGCCCCTATGTTCATTTAAAAATATGTGTGTGTGTGTGTGTGTGTGTGTGTGTGTGTGTGTGTGTGTATGGGCTACTTCTGTACCTAATTATTACTGTTTTTAAAAAATATATGTATTTTTTTAAGTAAGCTCCACACCCAACACAGGGCTTGAAATCACAACAGAGAGATCAACAGTCGCACACTGTACTGACTGAGCCAGCCAGGCACCCCTAGTTATTGCTACCTTTCTGTCTTTCTTTCTCTTTCTTTCTTTTAATCATTACTACTTTTAATCTCTCTCTTTTAGGACATGTGCCCACTGGTCTGAAATGCCATCCTGACGAGGAGCATCTGATTTACCCTCTGGGCTGCACAGTCCTGATTCAGGCAATAAACACTCAGGAGCAGAACTTTCTCCAGGGCCACAGTAACAACGTCTCCTGTATGACCATCTCCAAGAGTGGGGTGTACCTTGCCTCGGGGCAAGTCACGTTCATGGGCTTCAAGGTGAATGCACTGAAAGTCGTTCCTTGTAAATCAATGCAGAGGTGCCTCTGTAGAAAACCCAAGCCACACTGCGGAGCAGCTCTGCGAGGTCCGTGTTTTCACCCCTTCTTCCTCATTGCCTCCTCCCTGAGCTCCTTTTCATTCCCTCAGGCTTCCAGTAAGTAAGCATTCCGGTGTTTCCACCAGACCCTGCAGCCAGGGGGCTGATAATGCTCAGGAACAAAAAGTCCCTGTTTAATTTATTATTTTTTAAAAATTTTAATGCTTTTTTATTTTCCAGAGGGAGAAAGAGAGACAGAGCCTGAGTCAGGGAGGGGGCAGAGAGAGAGCGAGACGCAGAATCTGAAGCAGGCTCCAGGCTCCGAGCTGTCAGCACAGAGCCTGACCCAGGGCTCGAACTCATGAACCGCGAGATCATGACCTGAGCCAAAGTCGTGCCAAAGTCGTCCGCTCGACAGACAGAGCCACCGAGGCACCCCTTCTTAATTCATTTATTTAAATATCTTTTTAAGATTTATTTATTTTGAGAGAGAGAGAGAGAGAGAGAGCAAGTGTGCGAGCAGGGGAGGGGCAGAGAGAATCCCAAGCAGGCTCCACACTCTACAGTGTAGAGCCCAATGCAGGGCTCGAACCCACAAACCACGAGATCATGACCTGAGCCGAAGTAAGACACTTAACGGACTAAGCCACCCAGGCACTCCCTCTGCTTAATTCAAACCAGTTTCCTTTCTCTTGCCCTTATGTTTGTGAACTGCGATCTGATCTGCAGAGAGAGAAGTGCTCCTAATGACTGTTTTTCACCAAGTGGGGGAGCTCTGTCCTGGGACTCTGCTAACGCAGGTCTGTGATCTGACGGTGTTTTCTCGTCCCCCCCCTCCCCCAGGCAGATATCATTTTGTGGGATTATCAGAAAAGGGAGCTGATTGCCCGGCTATCCCTTCACAAGGGCAAAATTGAAGCGCTGGCCTTCTCCCCAAATGATTTGTACTTGGTATCCCTAGGAGGCCCGGATGACGGCAGGTAATGAACTCGGCACGTTTACTTCTTTTACACCGGGCGTATTTCTAGCTGTGTCATGCACCCTCCCCCTCCGACGTCCTCTGTTGGCCTGTCTACATTCAGGTGTGTGTCTCACGTGAAAAGCCCATGGGGAAAATACTATAGTGCAACAGTCGTCAACCTTAACTGCGTGTTGAAGCCCACAGGGGAGCTTTAGAAAATCACTGGGATCTGGGGGCGCCTGGGGGGCTCAGTCGATTGAGAATCTGACTTGGGCTCAGGTCATGAGCTCACGGTTTGTGAGTTTGGTGCCGACAGCGTGGAGCCTGCTTGGGATTCTCTCTTCCTCCCTCCCTCCCTCTGTGCCACTTCCCTGTGCGCTCTCTCTCTCTCTCAAAGTAAATAAGTAAACTTTTTTAAAAATTTTTTACTGTTTTTTTTACTGTTTTTTACCGTTTTTTATTTACTTCTAAAGTGTGAGCAGGGGAGGGGCAGAGAGAGAGGGAGACACAGAATCTGAAACAGGCTCCGAGCTGTCATCACAGAGCCCGACACGGGGCTCGAACCCATGAACCGTGAGATCTTGACCTGAGCCGAAGTCAGCCACTTAACCGACTGAGCCACCCAGGTGCCCCTAAAGTAAATAAATAAACTTAAAAAAAAATTTTTTTCAAGTATAATAAACAAGATTACATTAGTTTCAGGCACACAATACAATGATTCAACAATTCTATGCATTACTCAGTGGTCATCAAGATAGGTGAACTTTTTAATCCCTCTTATCTATCTCTGCCCTTCCCCCCCCCCCAACTCCCCTCTGGCTACCACCAGTTTCAGTACTTAAGAGTCTGTTATTTGGGTCTTTTTTCCTACATTGGTTTTGTTTCTTGAATTCCACATATGAGTGAAATCATACAGTGATTGTCTTTCTCTGACTTATTTCACTTAACATTGCGCCTTCTGGTTCCACCCATGTCGCTGCAAATGGGCAGATTGCATTCTTTTTTGTGGCTTAGTAATATTCTTATATATACCACGTCTTTTTTTATCCATTCATTTGTTTTTTTTTTTTTTTAAATATTTTTATTTATTTCTAGGAGAGAGAGTGAGAGAGAGAGACAGCGTGAGCAGGGGAGGGTCAGAGAGAGAGGAAGACACAGACTCTGAAACAGGCTCCAGGCTCTGAGCTGGCAGTCAGCACAGAGCCCGACGCGGGGCTCGAACCCACGAACCGCGAGATCATGACCTGAGCGAAAGTCGGACGCTTAACCGACTAAGCCACCCAGGCGCCCCTATCCATTCATTTGTTGATGGCCACTTGGACTGCTTCCATATCTCGGCTATTGTAAATAATACTGCAGCAATTATAGGGGTGCCTAGATCTTTTTTGAATTCGTGTTTTCACTTTCTTTGGGTAAATACCCAGGAGTGAAATTACTGGAGCGTATAGTAGGTCAAGTTTTAATTTTTTTGAAGAACCTCCATGCTGTTTTCGACAGTGGCTGCCTCGGTTTGCATTCCCACCAGCAGGGCATGAAGGCTCCTTTCTCTCCACATCTTTGCCAATATTTGTTGTTTCTTGTGTCTTTGGTTGTAGCCATTCTGACAGGTGTGAGGTGATAGCTCATTATGGTTTTGATTTGCATTTTCCTGATGATGAGTGATGTTGAACATCTTTTCCTGTGTTTGTGGCAGCCATCTTTATGTCTTCTTTGGGAAAATGTCCATTCAGATTCTCTGCCCCTTTTTAATTTTCTGTGTGTGTGGTGTTGAGTTGTATAAACTTTTTATATATCTGGACATTAACCCCTTACTGGACATGCCATTTGCAAATACCTCCTTCCATTCAGTAGGCTGCTTTTTTGTTTTGTTGATGGTTTCCTTCACTTTGCTTCGGGGGAGTCCCAATAGTTCAATTCTACTTTTGTTTCCTTGCTGAAGGAGACATACCTAGAAAAATGTTTCTATGGTCGCTGTCAAAGAAACTATTGCCTGTGTTGTCTTCTAAGAGTTTTATGGCTTCAGGTCTCATATTCAGGTCTTCAGTATATTTTGAACTTACAGTTGCACGTGGCATAAGAAACTGGTCTGATTTCATTCTTTTACGTGTAGGCTTAGTGGTCCGGTTTTCCCAACACCATTTGTTGAAGAGACTGTTTTTAACCATTGTGTATTCTTGTTTCTGTATCATAGATTAGTTGACCATAAAAGTACAGGTTTATTTCCGGACTCTCTGTTCTGTTGATCTATAGGTCTATTTTTTGTGCCAATACCTTAGTGTTTTCTTTTTTAACGTTTATTTATTTTTGAGGGAGAGAGAAAAACAGAGTACGAGCAGGGGAAGGTCAGACAGAGAGGAAGACACAGAATCTGAAGCAGGCTCCAGGCCCCATGCTGTCAACACAGAGCCCAACATGGGGCTCGAACTCATGAACCATGAGATCATAACCTGAGCGAAAGTCAGAGGCTTAACCAACTGAGCCACCCAGGTGCCCCACCATACTGTTTTTATTACTACAGCTTTGTAGTTTATCTTGAAATCGGGGATTATGATACTTCTACCTCTGTTCTTCCTTTTCAAAATTACTTTGGCTACTCAGGGTCTTTTGTGGTTCCATATAGATTTTGGGATTATTTGTTCTCCGTCTATGAAAAGTGTTTGTGTTTTGATACAGATTGCATTGAATTTGTAGATTGCTTTGGGTCGTATAGACATTTTACCAATATTTGTCCTTCCAATCCATAAATATGGAAAGTCTCTCCATTTGTTTGTGCCACATTCAGTTCCTTTCATCAATGTTTTCTAATTTTCAGAGTACAGGTCTTTCACCTCCTCGGTTAAATGTATTCCTCAGTATTTTATCCTTTTTGATCCAATTGAAAATGGGACTGCTTTCTTAAGTTCTCTGTCTGTAACTTCATTATTAGTGTATAGAAATGTATTTTCTGTATGTTCGTTTTCTGCATATTCATTTTGTATCCTGCGACCTTAACCGAACTCCTTTACCAGTTCTAGTGGTTTTTTTGGTGGAGTCTTCAGGGTTTTCTACGTATAGCATCATGACCTCTGCAAACAGTGACAGTTTTACTTCTCCCTTACCAATTTGGATGCCTTTTATTTCTTTTTCTTGTCTGATTGCTGTGGCTACAGCTTCCAGTACTGTGTCGAGTAATAGTGGTGAAGAGACAATAGCCTTGTCTTGCTTCTGATCTTTGAGGCAAAGCTCTCCATTTTTCACCACTGAGTAGGATGTTAGCTGTTGGGTTTTCATATGTGGCCTTTACTATGTTGAGATATGTTCCTTCTAGACCTGCTTTGTTGAGAGTTTTTATCCTGAATAGATGTCATACTTTGTCAAATGCTTTCTCTGCATCTATTGAGAACAACCTGCTTTTTGATTAACTTTATGCCAATACCATCTTCCTGTGCTCATACGAATGTATCTCATTCTTTGTAGTGACTGCTTTGTACCCGGTGTCTAGATAAGCTGAAATTTATTTGGCCAGCTTACTATCTATGTCAGTGCCTTTTGTCTGTTTTTAAATTTTAAATTTGTTTTCTTATATGGTTTTTAAAAATGCATTTATTTATTTTGAGATGGAGAGAGAGTGTGAGCAGGGGAGGAAGAGAGAGAGAAGGGAAGAGAGAGAATCCCAAGCAGACCTCGCACCATCCGCATAGAGCCCAATGTGGGGCTCGAACTCACAAACTGTGAGATGAGGACCCAGGCTGAGACCACGAGTCACACACGCTTAACCAACCAAGCCACCCAGGTGCCCCTTAATTTTAAAGTTGTTTTTTTGGGGGCACCTGGGTGGCTTAGTCGGTTAAGCGTCCGACTTTCGCTTAGGTCATGATCTCGCGGTTCGTGGGTTCGAGCCCCTCGTCGGGCTCTGTGCTGACCGCCAGCTCAGAGCTTGGAGCCTGTTTCAGTCTGTGACTCCCTCTCTCTCTGACCCTCCCCTGCTCGCGCTGTCTCTCTCTCTCTCTCCTAGAAATAAATAAAACATAAAAAAAAAATTTTTTTTAATAAAGTTTTTTTTGGAAAACGGAGGCTATACATGTCCGTGGCTTATAAAGAAAGTACTTTTTGATGTTGAAATGCTTCCCCAAAGACCTTTTTTATGCATCATGTTGTATAAGCCCCACAACAAACAATTTTAGGGCATTTTGAAACACTCCACAAAGAGACCCCCATACGCCCTAGCACTCACCACCCCCCCTTTCCTGTCCTACCACTGCCTCCCAGCTCCAGGTAACCACTCATCTACCTTCTGTCTCTGTAGATTTGTCTGCTCTCAGTGTGTCACATAAAAGGGATAATATAACACATGGCCTTTTGTAGCTGATTTTTAAATTAAATGTAATGTTTTCAATGTCCATCCACACTGTGGCATGTATCAATACTTCTTTCTTCCTTGTCAGATAATATTCCATTGTATTATTTTCTTCACATATTCTTCATCTGTCGGTGGATAGGGCTTTGTTTATTTTATTTTTTCAATGTTTTTCTTTGGGGGGCCGGGGAAGAGGGGCAGAGAGAGAGGAAGACACAGAATCCAAAGCAGGCTCCAGGCTCTGGGCCGTCAGCACAGAGTCCGGGTTGGGGCTCGAACTCGCGAACTGGGAGATCACGACCTGAGCCGCAGTCGGAGGCCTAACTGACTGAGCCACCCAGGCGCCCCCAAAAATGTCTTTATTTTAGCCTCAGATCACTGGTGTCTAGCCTCGTTACCATCTTCCATTGAAACATTTTAAGGGTCACCCACTAAGCTTCTAATATCCAGTGTGATGGAGGAGACGTCTGATGGAGGGGGGTCAGTATAATTCTTTTGTTCCTTTGTAAGTAACCTTCCCCCCCTTTCTAGAACCACTAATAAAAAACAAAAAAAATAAAAACACTGTTCCTTACTATGAGAGCCTGTCCCCCCTGACTTTGTTGGGTCCCTGTCGTTTCGGCAGCGTGGTGGTGTGGAGCATCGCCAAGAGGGAAGCCATCTGCGGCAGCCCGGCCGCCGGCCTCAACGTGGGCAACGCCACCACCGTGGTCTTCTCCAGGTGCCGAGACGAGATGTTTATCACTGCGGGAAAGTACGTGTCTGCGGGCCGCGTTTTCAGAACCCCGAAGTCAGCATGTTTGCCTGTGCAGAGAGCACGGCCATTCCGGTTTGTGGGGAACCACAGATTCGTCCTGGCCAATTCCCTTCCACCATAATTTGCATGGTTTTATGGTCCTTAAAGATCCTTCTACCTGGAAGTCTTTTAAATACTGGTCATTTGAACATTCTCTGCCGCCTCCTGAGAAGGGTCTGCTTTCCTGCCCAGCCAATTTCAGGTTCTGGTTGGTTTGTTATCAATAACACACAACCTTCAATGCGCGCTCACAGAGGAATGTGCCAGAATGCACAGATTCACTTACAGGTTGACGTTGCTTAGTACCTGCTATTGATTTAGGTCTCTTGAAATGAGAGATTTTTTTTTTTAATTTTTAATGTTTTATTTATTTTTTGAGAGAGAGAAAGAGAGAGACACCATGAGCAGGGGAGGGGCAGAGAGAAAGGGAGATACAGAATCCGAAGACAGGCTCCAGGCTCTGAGCTATCAGCACAGAGCCCTATGCGGGGCTAGAACCCACGAACTGTGAGACCATGACCTGAGCCCAAGCCAGACACTTAACTGACTGAGCCACCCAGTCACCCCTAGTTTGCTCTTCATTCGTTTATTGGTTTGCATCTATGTTGCTCTCGCTGTGTAGAGAGAGTTCTCACCACGTGTGACTCCTTGCTCTGCTGGTGTTTAGGCTCTGCGTTTTCTCATTCGGAGAGCAGCAGGATCCAAAAAACGTCTCAGAGCGTGGTTGGAAGGATTGAGGGAAAGATTTTAAGTACAACCCAAGGCCTAACAAACCCTCAGCAGACCCCACTCTGTCCCCTTCAGCCACTTCTCTGGGGGAATACAGAAAACAGAGGAGAGATGAGGGGGCTGTTAAATGGGTATCCGTTTGCCTGTGATTCTCATCCGCAGCGGGACAATTCGAGTATGGGAACTGGATCTCCCAAACAGAAAAATCTGGCCAACGGAGTGCCAGACCGGTCAGATGAAAAGAATAGTCATGAGTATTACGGTAAGTATGGCTTTAAGTACTACTGGCTATATCCGTTGGTACAAATTCCTGTTAACAGCGTTGGCCAAGGTGTGTGTGCATGCGTGTGTGTGTGTGCGCACGCGTGTGCATGCATACATGCATATGTAAGTACGTGCACCTTGGGCTGAGGGTATGGAGGTGAGGTCTGGACATACGGGATGCTGATTTAGGAAGCACACGTGAGGGCAGGACTTACTGCCCACACACAGCTCCAGGAAGGTCTTATTTTCCCAGGATTGGGGCTGCCATCAGACACCAGAAACCCACCTCCCCTGGACAGAAACCGTGTGGCCAGGAGGCACTCAGAGGCTGCGGCACATCCCCATGCCACTATTCTTATTTCCCAAGTCCCTAACAGTGACACTCATGGTTGAGATGCAGTCTCCTCTACAAAGAGGAATGATTCCTGTGTTTTTAATGTGGACTCGCACATTCGTACAGATAACTCCATTCTCCATGGGCTTATTTCTCTCACTAAATGCATCCTCCTTTTATATGGATAGACTTTGGAAAATATGAGATAAAGTACATCCTCTTTGGAGGAGCAAACCTTCAACCCGGGCGCCCTTCGGAGGCGTCTCCAGAATCAGAGCTGGCGGGATATGTACGCACACATATCTAACACCAGACACCTAGAGGCTTCAGCAAAATGCACGGGCTAACTGGAGTCTCATATTTCCTCCATTTCTGAGTCTGGCCCTGAATCTAACCCCCTCGAAGCTCTTCTTTCCCATCTTAGAGTCTGATGAATTGAAGTAGCCGTGAGCACCTTTGTAGGTCTTTAAGGGGGCTCAGAGAAAGTTCGTCTCATCCCTGATGGGGGCTCACGGGCATCACTGAGAAAAAACGCAGGTCTTTATGCCCCTCCTCCTCTCTGACCAGATGGCCAACGACGATAGCTTTTTCTACCTTGGCACCACCACTGGGGATATTCTGAAAATGAACCCGAAGACAAAGCTGCTGGCAGACACTGGGCCTGTGAAGGACAAATTTAGCCTGGTGAGTAGAGACCCCCAGAGTCTGCTCTGCCCTGCTCTTTGCCGGCGATTTCTGCCCACCACTGGCAGCACAGACCTACAGTGAGAGTCTGTGTTCAAAAGAAAAAGTATGTGTTGTACCCAAGGCCACACCTGAATTTGCAAGGGGCATCGACTTCGCCTCTGAGCCCTCCTCTCTGGCTTAGATGCCGAGCAAATGTACTCCTCGGGCGTCCCCAATTGGGGAATCAGACCACAGGTTTTTCACACCTTCCAAGCACAGGGCCTATGGCTGCGTGATTTCTAACCACACTAGTGCCAACATTTCGACAAACCTGTTACCATATATAAGAGAAATGTGTCTTTTGGTCTGTAACACCATGTATATACATACACGTAGACGTAATTTTTGTCCCAATCTCATAACTAGAGCTTAGATTTTAGTGCCAGCCAGCGCTGTAAGCCCTAAGCAAGACCTAGATGTCAATTTTTATGTTTGCAGGGTTCCTAACAATTCTGGTTAAAAGTCCAGAAAGGGGGCGCCTGGGTGGCTTAGTTGGTTAAGCGTCCGACTTTCGCTTAGGTCATGATCTCGCGGTTCGTGGGTTCGAGCCCCGCGTCGGGCTCTGTGCTGACTGCCAGCTCAGAGCCTGGAGCCTGTTTCAGTCTGTGACTCCCTCTCTCTCTGACCCTCCCCTGCTCACGCTGTCTCTCTCTGTCTCCTAGAAATAAATAAAACATTAAAAAAAAAAAGTCCAGAAAGGATTTGCTATTTATTTATTTACTTACTTACTTGCTTACTTATTTTTTTTAAACATTTTTTTATTTTTGAGAGACAGAGCGTGAGCTGGGGAGGGCAGAGAGAGAGAGAGGGAGATACAATCTGAAGCAGGCTTCAGGCTCTGAGCTGTCAGCCCAGAGCCAGATGCAGGGGTCGAACTCACAAACCGGAGATCATGACCTGAGCTGAAGTCGGGCACTTAACCGACTGAGCCACTCAGGCGCCCCTATTTACTTATTATTTTTTAATGTTTCTTTTTGAGAGAGAGAGTGTGAGTTGGGGAGGGGCAGAGAGAGAGGGAGACAGAGGCCAAAGCAGGCTTCAGGCTCTGAGCTGTCAGTGCACAGCCTGATGCGGGGCCTGAACTCATGAACCGTGAGATCATGACCTGAGCTGAAGTTGGACGCTTAAGCAACTCAACTACACAGGCGCCCCCAAAACTTTGATATTTAAATCAAAATAAAATATAATACGGTCAAAAGAGAGTTTCCCAGAGTAAGCACGGCTGTTTCCAGTACCCCCAGAAAGTAATAAGCGCAGTTCCCACTAATCTTTGCGTGTGAGAGCAGATGGTCCTCACTAAGCTCAGGTACTTATCTACTCAGCAGATATTCCCAAGAAGGCTTGGAATCCCGCACCGTGTTCGGGGAAGATGCTAGACTTGTCTTAATCATGCAGTCGTTTAATACTCAAGTTTTCAAGGACATGCCTGAGAATGAGAAAAAGCTACAGTATGAGTCGAGAAGGGTTGAGAAATAATGAGATCGAGGTGTCGTCTAGATAATGTTGTCCAGGTTATTTTTAGGAGGGAGATTTCAGTATTTAAATAGATAAAAGTCAAGCAGATCAGTTCAAGGGGGGCGGGGCTCAGAGCCCTGCTGTTTCCATCTCCTGAGCTACTGCCAGAGGGCCCCATAAAACACTGTGTGAAAAATTCCGATCTGGATAGTTTTTGCACCCTCCTTCCCCAGCACTTCAGATCTAACCACCATCTCCCCCGCCCCCCCGCAGGAAAAAAAAAAAACGTTGGCTACTTTCGTGTTTCTCAAGCTTTTACTGCTTACGTGCCATCGATGGCGGCACCATGGGCGGTTTACTCCTAACCATGTAGGCCTGATGGTAAATTCCATAAAGCAATGGTTCCAAGATGCCTCTTATACAAGTGGAGAGAAAATAATTCTTTTGGGTTTTTATTTGAGAGAGAGAGAGAGGGAAGGAGGGAAGGAGAGCATGGGAGGGGCAGAGAGAGAAAGGAAAAGAGAGAGAATCCCAAGCAGCCTCTCCACGCTGTCAGCACAGAGCCCCACACGGGGCTCGATCCCACGACCCTGGGACTGCGACCTGAGCCAAAGTCAAGAGTCGGGTGCTCAACCGGCTGAGCCCCCCGAGTGCCCCAGAACTCTTATGGGATGAAGGGGTAGGAAGTATCATTGAAGACGTTTAGTTGGATTATTATGTGATCTTGGGCAGTAACCCATTTTGAAAACCCACTTAGGGACGCCTGGGTGGCTCCATCAGTTAGGCATCTGACTCTGACTCAGGTCATGATCTCACGGTTCATGGGTTCAAGCCCTGTGTTTGGCTCTGTGCTGACAGCCCGGAGCCTGGAGCCTGCTTCAGAGTCTCTGTCTCCCTCTCTCTCTACCCCTCTCCAGCTCTTTCTCTCTCTCTCTCTCTCTCTCTGTCTCAAAAATAAGTAAACAATAAAATGTTTTTTAAATCTACTTAAATGGTCAGTCTATGGTTGGAAAGGTAAAAGAATTGGAATGGCGTCAATTGGACCTGTTAGGCACACATGAGTACTAGGAAGACGAAGCTGACGACGGTCATGATACTAATATTAAAAACAGTACACCATCGACACATGGCACACTGCACGTGGAGCAGAGCACCTTCCTTGTGTTATCCCATTTGATCCTCAACCAGTCTGACGAGACCGGTACCATCTTCATCCCTGCGTCACAGATGAGGACACGAAGGCACATACCCTTCAAGGGCTCATGGCTAGTAAGCAGCAGAGCAGAGATTTGAGCCCAGGCAGAAACTGCGTGCTTGAGCGATATCACTTATGGTTTCAAAACAGCGTATTTGAAATCACACATAGGTGGGCACCTGCGTGGCTCAGTCGGTTAAGCGTCTGACTTCAGCTTAGGTCATGATCTCATAGTTTGTGAGTTCAGGCCCAGTGTTGGGCTCTGTGCTGACAGCTCGGAGCCTGGATCCTGCTCCGAATTCTGTGTCTCCCTGTCTCTCTGCCCCTCCCCTGCTCACGCTCTCTCTCTCTCTCAAAGATAAATAAACATTAAAGACTTTAATATAAAAAAGAAAAGAAATCACACGTAGGTAACTTTGAGGCTCTGTCGAACACTTTATCTCTTGCTTCCGCAAGTCCCCAAACGCAGGTTAAGAATCTTCACTCCCGGGTCATCTCCCTGGGCAACAGGCTGGGCATCAATTGNAGCCCCATGTTTCCATATTCTGGAACTGTGCCTTCTCCTCTCCAATGTGAAATGCCTTTTGAACCGGAACAGGCAAAACTCAGTGTGATGCAATTCAAAGGGACATGATATTAAATGGCCAAAGCTCATTAAGACAAGCCTGAAAAAAAGTCACTACCTGTATTATTACCGGAAGCTTTACAATGAGATATTGATCATGCACATTTTAAAACTGGAACTTCGTAGCAGGTGCCGTAAAATAACCATCTATCTCCCCAAACTTTGAAGACGGCTTTGAGCTTAAATATGTCCCACTGTGGGTAAGGTGATATACTACAGGCTTTAGTTCAGAAAATACAGCCATCAAACAATGAGGAGCGTGAGAGTTGTAAGCAGAAGAATTGAGTTCTGGGGGCACCTGAGTGGCTCAGTTGGTTAAGCGTCCGACTCCAGTTCAGGTCATGATCTCACAGTTCGTGAGTTCGGGCCCCGGGTTGGGCTCTGTGCTGACAGTGAGGAGCCTGCTTGGGATTCTCCCTCTCCCTCTCTTCCCCTCCCCCACTCGGACTCTCTCTTGCTCTCTCAAAAATAAATGAACATGAAAAAAAATTAAATCCTAATGAAAACTCTGCTGAGGAACTAATGTTGTATAGCTGTGCTTCTATCTTCCGCTCTCACTTCATTTGAGTGGATGTAAAGTGTGAATGTTCAATACATTCAAGACACACAGCTGGCTTTCCAGGGAGGAGGTTGGTGAAGCACGCTTGTTCTTCCCGGTCCAGGAGGGCTACTTGCGGCACATGAGCGACTCGTTGGCGCTGGGCCCATGTCCAGCCCAGGGTGCATCCCCGGCCGTCCCTTCCTGAGCTTCCTCCCGACAACACGTGGCAGCACTGACACATCCCCCTGGCCCTCCCATCAGCTCAGGGCCCCACACTGACTCTTCATGATGGGACCATTTGCCTGTCTCTCAGTGCTTCCTTTCCCCCATTAGGGAGTATCTGCTATCAAGTGCCTGAAGACGGGGGACTTGTTGGTGGGTTCCGGAGCCGGACTGCTGGTCTTCTGTAAGAGCCCCAGCTACAAACCCATCAAGTAAGTTCCAGACTCCACGGGCTTGGGGTGGGGAGAGACCCAGGGGGGGGTGGGGGGGGGCAGGCTGCGTATACCCAGGGACTGTGCGATGTCGGCTGAGTCCTAACTGGTTAAAGAATTTCATCTTACTGTTGAAATGAGAGGTTGGCATCACGATAGATGATTCCTTTGCCAGTGAAAAGGCAATAGCTTGGGTCGGATCAAGACAAAGTAGTCCATTAGGACCCAAAGGGGAGACTGCCCTTCTCATAAACACATAAATTATCATTTCGCTAATACATCGAGCCATGGCAGCAAGTAAGATGCTGTTATAAAGATACCCAGCAAATAACCTCAAGTCTCAAACTTTGCAGTCAAATGTGCTACCACTGAGCTGGGCCCCCTCAAATTTCCAGCTATGAAAATTTGTTTTTCCAGTGGAATTTATTATGCAGTGTGAACCTACTGTGCATCAGGCATTGTGTTAGGACAAATACTGCTATGCGTTTGAATACAAGTTTTGATACAAATAGCCAACTACTTCTTCATACTAGATACTATGCCATGGACTCTTCATGGATTATCCAGTTAAAATGAAACTAAATAAAACTTTATCCATTGTCCTTACAAGTACTCATCGAGTACCTCTGTCCAAACCAATATGCCAGATGCTATTAACACACAAAGAAAGTAAGATATGGTCTTTGCCCTTCCGGAACATATAGCCTGGTTTGGGGATAAGTTCTATACACATGAAAAAGTCTTTGGAATACAAGATAGTACGTATACACAAATCTCACGGCCCAGATAAAGTAAAACGTGGTATAGATATCACAAAGGACGTCAGAGAAGGGGCTCATCCCACTGGGGTAGTGGGCAGAGGACCAGAGGCAGAATTTGAACTCAGCTTCAACAAAACCAGATGTATGGCCTCTGCACAGTTCTAAGGGAGCCCAAGGTGCTTATACGCGGGCTGTAGGAAGACCATCGGCTGTCTTCATTCAAACAAATCTGGACCGAGCATTCGCTATGTACCAGGTGCTGTTCCAGGTGCACTTGGGACATAGCAATGAACAAAGCAAAGGGAAATGAAGGAAAAAGCTCCGCTCTCACGGAGCTGACATTGCAGCAAGAGGGAAAAGACAGTCAGTAACAAACAGAGTAAACAAGAATTGATCGCATTGAAGGATGGTCGGAAGCATGGAGACTAATGGAGTTGGAGGGACAGGAAGGGGGGATCAGAGTTTGGAGGGAGACAGGGGTCAGGTTACCATTTTAAATTCAGTGCCCCCCCCCATAGGCCTTCCTGAGAATTTATGGGGACTGGTTTTATGTTTGTGTGAAGGGGAATCAGAGAGGGAGACTACTTACGAGCGGTGTTGCTTAGACTCTGGATGTGCGGAGTGAGTGTAAACAATGAGCCCCCTAGTTTTTTAACACCTTGTTTTGAATACACAGATGTCCCTGTTGTAATGAAGACAGTTTGATTCAAGGCACTTGTTACAGGGTCTGTGCTGTATATGCCTCCAAACTAACCTTGTGTGACAGAATAACCTCCCCTTGGGTGCAGCGATTTCTACCTTCTTGGGTTTTTATGGATTAAGAAGTAGCTCCCATGAGAAGTCAGGAGAGTAGTATGATGAAGC
Source organism: Crocuta crocuta (assembly GCF_008692635.1). Lineage (NCBI taxonomy): Eukaryota > Metazoa > Chordata > Mammalia > Carnivora > Hyaenidae > Crocuta > Crocuta crocuta. Next base: position 8,432,433 of record NW_027533258.1, on the reverse strand, counting down.
AGCCTCACCCTCCAGAGCCCTGGCCTTCACCTTGTCTTCTAGGGAGCCCACATGCCGATAGCCAGTATTTCCATTGGCTGCTCTCCAGGGTCTCATGTACATGACCTCCATCATCTCTAATCCTCACTGCGACCCCGCAAAGGAGAAATTATTCTGCGGTTGAGTGGACTGAGGCCGGGGGGGGGTTCTGGTGATTTATCCAGAGTCGCAGAGCTCTATGTAGTTAGTGAAGAACCTGGCCATGTGGCTTGGGGTCAAATCCTTTCTTCATGAACCGTTCTGCATCCCCCAACATTCTTTGAGAAACACAGCATTTCCCATGCTGGTCCCTTGCACAAGAACACGTGTGACACTCTTATTGTCAAAACTAAATCAGTTGCAGAGCAAGATTGGGTTTTTAGGGCCTCGTTCATTTTTAGAGTCTTTTTGTTTAAGGTCATACTTGTTCAACATTTGGGAAATGAGGGATCTGCAATGTGGAAGAAGAGAAAATAGTCCCTGAAAGTTCTGGTGAAGAGAGCCACTATTAACATCTTGTTATTTCTCCTGGTCTCTGTTCTTCCTACATATTTTGAAATAATTGTACATATTTTGTGTATGAAATTCTATTTTCTGGTTTATTTTTACTTAAGGCAGACATCATAAACATTTTCAGTATTAATATATTTTTTAAAAACTTCTGTGGCAAAATATACATCTACTCCATCATCTTTTCAACATGGCTTTGCTGCCGGGGCAAATCTCTTAAGAAGATGCCGTCCCATAGATGATTTAACCATTCCGTGATTGTTCAATATTTCTGACTTTTTACTCTCTTCGTTAAGGTTATACCAACATCATGGGGCGCCTGGGTGGCTTAGTCGGTTAAGCGTCCGACTTTCGCTTAGGTCATGATCTCGCGGTTCGTGAGTTCGAGCCCCGCGTCGGGCTCTGTGCTGACTGCCAGCTTGGAGCCTGGAGCCTATTTCAGAGTCTGTATCTGCCTCTCTCTGACCCTCCCCTGCTCACGCTGTCTCTCTCTCTCTCTCTCTCTCTCTCTCTCCTAGAAATAAATAAAAAAATAAAAGGATATACCAACATCCTTTGACGTTCAGGCTTCTCCTCCTCCCCCCCAATTTTAGGATTATTTTCCAGAAGTGGTATTAATAAAGTATTTAACTGCCATGGTGGTGTGTGTCCCATTGCCTGTCTGGAATCCTGTCCAGATCCTGCTTATGGCACACAACCCATTTTAGACTCTCGGTCGCTGAGGAGGCCACCCCACCCCACCTGGCCTCTTGCTCTGCTGACCTTGGTCACCCAGTACTGTGAGTCACCCCTGCCTCTCCGATCGCGTCGCCTCCCTGAAGGTATGTCCCACATCGTATGTCTGATTTGTAGCCTCTGTAATAAATACTCAACTGGTTGAGTGACTCTGCCTCACCTTCTTGCTTCTCCTGAAAGGAAAATCCAGTTACAAGGCAGCGTCACTTCTATCACACTTCGAGGGGAAGGGCACCAGATTTTTGTAGGAACAGAAGAATCGCACATTTACCGGGTCAACTTCATGGATTTCAAAGAGACTCTCATTGCAACATGTCACTTTGAAGCTGTCCAGGACATCGTCTTCCCATTGTAAGTAGGAGAGCAACGTACTTCTGCTCCTCAGATCAATGAAAACATGGAGGTCTGACGCGGTGTGCCCGGAAATGTAATTTTATCATGTTAATGCATTTTCAACATCTATTCATATAATTGTGGGTTTTTTTGTCCTTCAGGTTTTCAATTATAGCCAGTTATTTTAATAGCAATTGTAATTTAATATTATTAATTACAGTACTAATTATAAATATAATACTAATCTTTCCTTATTATTTAGTAAGAAGTATTAACAATAATAATTATTTATGTTACCTTTACCATGTCGCTGCATTCGTTTTCACAAATGAAATCTGAGCTTCTTTAGAATGTTAGCTTTTCTAATGAATCCATCATGGACACATTTCTGTTTTCCCAATGCTGTCTAGAGAGAGCTTAGTAGTGCCTTCTTACAAATTTCCTTCAATCAGGTCTTCCAGATTTGGCATGCTTAATGGCGGTGTCCTCAGGAGGTCGTCTGGACCTTTTGGTAAATCCCACACAAAACAAGTGAAACAAACAGCCACTGGCAGTTGCAACATCAAAAGTCATAGTTTGCCATGATTTGCTTTCGAAATACATTTTGTCTCTGGCAACGTCCATCCCATGAAGCCGATCGGCGGTTTTTGCTCTCACCTTCCTCAGTATGAGCTTGAATTTGCAAAACTCAAAATCATTGTTCTTCAGAGGAAGACTGACTTTGCGAACTCGGTGCTTACCATCATGATATGTGCTTTGGGTTCTCTGATTCACTGAACGTTGGTTCTTCTAAATGTTTCTGAGAGTGAACATGGCTCGTGCTTCCTACCAAGGAGCTCTTTTTTGAAAACTGGTTAGCCAAGGGCCCCTGGGTGGGCAGTTAAGCGTCTGACTCCAGCTCAGGTCATGATCTTGTGGTTCGTGGGTTCGAGCCCTGCTTCGGGCTCTGTGCTGACAGCTCAGAGCCTGGAGCCTGCTTTGGATTCTGTGTCTCCCTCTCTCTCTGCCCTTTACCTGCTTATACTCTCTCTCTCACTCTCTCAAAAATAAATAAACATTCAAAAATTTTTTTAATTAAAAAAAAAGAAAACTGGTTAGTCATTTTCTTTTCATCTCACTGTTTTCCTCTTGTTTCTAAGGAGCTTGGTAGAATCGATCAGTAAAATTATTTGGCCCTTAGGGCCTTTTGTAAGAGTGGATTTTTAACTATCTCTTCGAATACAGGCTTTGTGACTCTACTCTTTCTCCCCACCTCCTTTTTTTTTAAATAGCTTTATTGAAATGTAATTTACATACCATAAAGTTTACCCATTGAGAGTGTGCAACTCAGTTGTTTGTGCATATTGCAGTTGTGCAATCATCATTGTAATCTAATTGTAGAACATCGCATTAGCCCCAGAAGAAACCTGGGAAGAGTCACTACCCTTTTCCTGCTTTGCTCTCTCCCCCTCTCCCCCTGTCGAGCTGTGGAGAAAACTGAGCCAAGAGGTAGAACGTCATGTAAGGGAATGCGTGCTTCCTTTCCTTGCTGATTCACTGAGGCAACGTACATTGTTTTCAGCTGCTATTACTTTGCACATCAAAGCATTGATATATTGGGGGGAAATGTGTATGGGCCAAAGCAACTTCTGTAATATTCTGCTATCACATGTCTATTTGCCAATTGCGTGGGAAACATGCATTGTAGCAAAAGAAACTCTTTTTTTTTTTTCTTCAACATATTGGTATTGTTTACGTGTAGGTAAGTCTTGGTCTTTTGTTAGGATTCGATTCGTGTGTACTAATTTATATCAAATGAGTTTATAGATATTTTCTATTTAACAAGTTTCCTTTTTTCTTGTTTACTTTTCTTGTCTTCTGCTGTGTGGCCATCATGTTTTTCGGTCCTGCCTTCGCCTCCCCTGCTCCGTATGACTTGGAAATTATTAACTTTGTTTTTTTAAATTTTTTTTTTTAATGTTTTATTTATTTCAAGGAGACAGAGAGAGAGACAGCGTGAGCAGGGGAGGGTCAGAGAGAGAGGGAGTCACAGACTGAAACAGGCTCCAGGCTCTGAGCTGGCAGGCAGCACAGAGCCCGACGCGGGGCTCGAACCCACGAACCGCGAGATCATGACCTAAGCGAAAGTCGGACGCTTAACCGACTAAGCCACCCAGGCGCCCCTATTAACTTTGTTTTTATTCACTCCGTGATTTACCCTTGAATTTCTAATATACGTATTATTTTTCTGCCAAACACCAACATTTATATCATGTTTTCTAAAGAAGAGTCTCAGCATATTTTACTTCCCTCTCATCATCTCTGATGCTAACATTGTTTAAAATTATAGATCCAGATTACATACTTATTATCTTTTGCAAATAATTACTTTCAGATTTAACTATAAATTTTGTATTTTGTTTTTATCACTCTTTTTCCCCCCCCACATCTCCCTATTTGATTTTTTTTCTATGTCATTCATGGGGGAGAGGATGGGGGAGAAAATTCTTTCAGAGATAGTCTGTGTATAGAAAATTTGGTCCTTACTTATCTGAATATATTTTTGTTTTACCCTCAGACTTCAGTGATAATTTGGCTAGGTATAAAAAGTATATTAGTGACTTTGTATTGAAATATACTTACAGAAAGTACATAAATCATAAGTAACCACCTCAGCAGAATAACACACCTATGTGACTACCACCCAGTCAAACAATAGAATATTTCATTCACCCCGAAACACCCCTTTCAATCACTACCCTTACCTTTTTCCTTAAAGAAAATCACTACCTGGCCCTATAGATTCATTTTACCTGCTTTTGGCCTTCATGTAAATGGAATAATTCAATATTTATTTTGGAGGTCATATTCTTTTTTCTCTGTAGAACCTTTTAATGTTGTTTCTATCTTACATTATCTTATCCTTAGGGTTTTTTTGTCAATAGTTTTATCATTTACTGAGAGAAGTGTGTTAAAGCCTCAAGCAATGAATGTTGATTTTTCCCTTTATTTCTGTCAGTTTTTGCTTCATATATTTTTGAAGCTCTGTTATTAAGGATGTGTGTGTCTGTGTGTGTGTGTGTGTGTGCGTGTGCACATGCACAATAGCATATACATATAAATCTTCCTAATGTATTGACATTTTAATCATTATGAAATGTCCCCTCTTTGTCTCTAGTAATTCTCACTTTGATGTGAAATATGATATTAGTATATTTATTCCAGCTTTATTATTCTTTACTTTTACTTTTGGGGCACCCAGGTGGCTCAGTCAGTTGGGCATCCAACTTTGGCTCAGGTCATGATATCACAGTTCATGGGTTCAAGCCCCATGTCGGGTTCTGTGCTGACAGCTCAGACCCTGGAGCCTGCTTCGGATTCTGTGTCTCCCTCTCTCTCTGTTGCTCCCCTGCTTGCTGTCTCTCTCTCTCTAAATAAATAAACATTGAAAATATTTTTTAAAAATACTTTTCCATTAACATATTGTATCTTTAAAGTTCTTCTCTTGAAACAGCATGTAATTAGTTATTTCTTTTCTATCCAGTATAAAAATCTCTACTTTTTATTTAGAACGTTTAGTCCATTTACTCTTAATGTAATTTTTGATCTAGTAGTATTAAATCTTCCTTTTTGTTATTTGTTTTCTTTTGTCTCATCTGTTCTTTGGTCTTCTATTCTTTCCTTCTACGTTTTACTTTAATCAAATGTTGTTAGTGTTACATTTTAATTGCTCTATTGGCTTTCTACCTATATATCTTTGCATTAATTTTTTTAATGGCTGCTCTAAGGATGATGATGTACATTTTTTTAAAAATTTTTTTAATGTTTTTATTTATTTTTGAGAGAGAGATAGAGACAGTGTGAGCAGGGGAGGGTCAGAGAAAGAGGGAGACACAGAATCTGAAACAGCCTCCAGGGTCTGAGCGGGCTGTCAGCGCAAGCCCAATGTGGGGCTTGAACCCATGAACCGTGAGATCATGACCTGAGCCAAAGTCAAACGCTAAACCGACTGAGCCACCCAGGTGCCCCTGATGTACATTTTTTAACATATCACAATCTGCTTAGAGTTAATGTTGAATTACCTCAAGTAAAATGCAGTCTGGGAACTTTGCAACAATTTATTTCTCTTACCCCTGTTCTTATTCTTAGTGCTTTTGTTTTCATGTATACCTATTAATGCTATAAACCCATTAATACAAAATCATAGTTTTTGTTTTAAAGTCATAAGTCTTTGTCATAAGTATATATATTATAGTAATTTATAACTATATTATACATTATAAATATATAGTTTTTAGTTCTTTGTTGACATTACCTATCTGTTAACTTACTGGTATCATAGTTACCTTTTATACTTTGAATGCAATTTAAATAGTAGCTTTGAAGTCTTTGTCTGCTAATCTAATACCTTGATCTACTTGGAGTCAGTTTCTTTTGGCTGCCTCTTTCCTGAATCATATTTTCCTATTTCTTTGCATGTCTTATTACTTTTTGTTGAAAGCTCAGCATAATAGATAATACATATGATCTACAAATATGTATTATATACAGACATATTATCTACATATGTCTATATATGTCTATAACTGCATACATGTCTACATCTACATATAATGCAGTAACTCTGAATTCTATAGTATTCACTGAGGATTATTGGCCTGGACTCAAACTGCAAACTTTGTCTTTCTCATAGAAAGCAGCAGCTGACATTCTTATGGCTTCCCACGGCTACTTCTTTATACAGGTTCTGGGCGAGCCTGTGGGCTTCTGTAATTTAGCATCCTCCCAAGGATTTGTGCAGAGATGAAGTTCATTCTCTCCAAGGTTTCCTTGCTTCTGGATATTTCTCCCTAATTTCCAGGTGTTCTTATGTCCGCAGGCCCTGGCTTCTGGCATGGTAAGCCTGTAAGGTCCAGCTTTCTGCCCCTCAAGCTGAACACAGTTGGTGAATGTATTCAGTGAAAAAGGCAAAAATAAAACCACCTCTCAGGTTGATCCCATACAGCTCTGTCTTCAAAAATAGAATCCTTAAAAAAAAATCAATAGAATTAAAAAAAGAAAGAAAGAAAAAGAAAAGTAGAGTTTTTTCTGGTCTCTGCTTTTTCTTCCTCTCGGGGGTTCTCCCCTGCACATAGAATTTAGCCATCAGACGGGAATTTGGACAGTGTTTATGATCTGAATTTAGGTTTTACTCCAGCGGAGCCCTTGTTCTCGCTGACATGCTTTCCTCTTTTAATTTCCCAGGCCTTAACTCTGTTTTTGTTTTTTGTTTTTACTTTTTTTTTTTTAACATTTATTTATTATCGAGAAACAGAAACAGAGCATGAGCATGGGAGGGGCAGAAAGAGGGAGAGGCACAGAATCCGAAATAGGCTCCAGGCTCTGAGCTGTCAGCACAGAGCCCGATGTGGGAGAGCGGTGAGATCATGACTCGGGCGGAAGTTGGATGCCCAACCTACTGAGCCACCCGGGCGCCCCTCCCAGCCCTTAACTCTGATCTCTGCACACCTATAGCCAGTAAGGTGACGGTTTCTCGGCCACATTTTTCTGTGGCCACTGCAGCTGTGGGTTGGGGGCACCTTCACATTAACCAGCAACACAGTAATGATTCTGATCCCTTTCCAGTTACATTTTTACAAGACCAAACACTTCTTGATTTCCGTTTACTTGCAAATATCTTCCTTGTCTTTAGGATTCGGGGTTCCTGTGGTCATTAATTCCATTCAGTGTTCATAGTTGTTGTCTGCGGGAAGGTTTCTGTGGCTTCACTGCTCCAACATGACAAGAAGCACTTTCTATTCGTGGTTTTGATATGCTGTGTTTCTCTCCAGTTCTGTTTCTTCGCAGATTCTATCTGGCCAATTTCTCTTTGTCCTCAATATTTCTGGCCTATTTGATGATAATCTTTCCTGCCTTCCCATATCTACTTCTGCATCTTCTCCCTTTTCCCCGTCTCTGTCATCTGTATCTGTGTCTTTATTTTATGGGCTTTTAGGTGGGAGGCACATGGGCCTCATGCGCCATCTTGATCCAATTAGTTTGTTTGTTTCTGGAACTTAACCTTTCAGATCATAAACTACGGACAATCTGCTCCTGGAAGAGCTCACGTCTTGACTAGATTCCCGACAAAGTAGACTGTCCATCAAGGTTAGGGAGAGTTTGGAAAGTTCCCTAGGTGTGCTCATTCTGTGATATTTGATTTTCACAAGGAGTCCATATGCCTCTTTAAAAGCTCCCTTTCCCCACAGGAGACGGTCATTCACTGAAGGCAGGGTCCTATATAAAGCCTCTGTTATTTAATTTATTTTATTATTATTATTCTTTTTTTGATAAAGAGAGAGAGAGCATATGCGAGCAGGGTAAGAGGGAGAGAGAAAGAGTGGAGAGAATCCTAAGCAGGCTCCACACTTGGTGCAGAGCCCAATGCGGGGCTCAGTGAGGGGCTTGATCCCACCACCCTGGGATCAAGACCTGCGTCAAAATCAAGAGTCAGATGCTTAACCAACTGAGCCACTCGGGCACCCCTCCAGCACTCACTTTTTCTAAGTAACTAGCCCACATCATAACTGTTTCTAGTCCACATTATAATTGTTTCTCTCCAAGCCCCAAAGCTAAATATGCAGAAAAGATCCACTTACTTTTCTATTAATTTCAAAGCAAGTAGATCTTAAAATAAGGGAGAGGGACTCTTTTCCTGAATGTGCTTTTGATGAAATGTAGACATTCCTTGAGAAGCACTTCTATCTAGAAGGCAGCTCAGCCCCCACAGAAGCTGTAGCTATAAATTCATATTTATAAAGCAGGTGGGCTTTATTGTACCCCAGTATTACTTCTTTTTCTGATCCAAATTGGTATAACTTGTAATTTTTGACATAATAATGTTTTTCACTACATTTACAAGTTGTCCTTAAAAAAAAAAAAAAAAAAAAAGCAGAGTTGGGGCGCCTGGATGGCTTAGTCGGTTAAGCGTCCGACTTTCGCTTAGGTCATGATCTCGCGGTTCGTGGGTTCGAGCCCCGCGTCGGGCTCTGTGCTGACTGCCAGCTCAGAGCCTGGAGCCTGTTTCAGTCTGTGACTCCCTCTCTCTCTGACCCTCCCCTGCTCACGCTGTCTCTCTCTCTCTCCTAGAAATAAATAAAACTTTTAAAAAAAAAAAAACAGAGAAATCAATTGTTCTGGGTTCACTTCCTTGTCCAAAGTCTCACATTTTCCCACAACCAAGCAAACATCTGCAGGTGTGAAATCTGGCACGTGTGTCACTTTTGTCTTTGAAATTGTAACGATTATCTACTTCACAAGAAGACTTTTGTTTAGCTTCTCTTGATATCGATATTCCACAGACGCATTTGAGCTCCTGTCCACCAGGACATTTAAAGACTTTGAAACTGATATTTTCCGCTTGAGCGACGTTGTCCCAACCCATCCTCCCGGGGAAAGCGCTACAAAAGATGGTCCACAGGTGATTTGTGGGCATCGAATGCCATTTTTCACAAGGTTTCTGTAAGGCCATCAGACTTTGAGATACGTGGCGCCTAAAAGGCATCCTTCCCTGTATCTTCGTGCAATATATTCGAGAGTTAAACGTGCATCTAGAAACATCTTGTATGGCTGCACCTCTTTATTCTCACCCTGTCTCCTTTGCAGCGGCACTGCCGAGCTATTTGCCACCTGCGCCAAGAAAGACATCAGGGTGTGGCACACGGTGTCCAACCGGGAGCTGCTGCGGATCACCGTGCCCAACATGACCTGCCACGGCATTGACTTCATGAGAGACGGCAAGAGCATCATTTCCGGTAACGTTGACATCATCTCCGGTGTTGTTGGCGTCACTTCCGGAAGCGTTGACGTCATTTCCGGCAGTGTTGACGTCATTTCCGGCAACGTAGACCTCATCAGGCTTTGGCTTGGCTGCCGGCTGTGGCTTTGGACCTTGGCGTTCTCGTTCAATGCTGGTCTCTCCGGAGGGATACCCTGCAGCAGCCTCCCCACTGCCCACCCCTCCTTGCTTCGAATCCAGCCTCTCTTTGGAGTTCCCTGCCCCCCCCGCCCCGCCCCGCCCAGGAGACTTTCTGAGCTCAGAACGACCAAAGAGCAAGTTCTCTTCCCCCAAAATGGCTGCATATAGCATGCAGCTTTCTCTCTAGTAGGGGAATTGAGGAATTCGAATACCAAAGGGAACTGAGGCCGTGGCAAGCACAGAGCACCTGTGTTGGACCCCCTTGGGTTATTTGAGAGATAAAAACCTCACCTCAACTGTGTTACGCCTCGAAGGGAATTCATTTTTAACTCAATTGATCCTTCCACGCCGAAGCATTTTTTTAACATAAATGACAGACGCCATGCTATTCCACCTCTACGTACTTTGGTATCCATCCCTAAGCATATTTTTCTCATGAAATAATAATTTCTTAATATCATCTTATGTTCCACTCCTACGCAAATTTCCCCAGCGGTCAAAAAGTAAATTCACATGTTCATATCAGGGAAGAGTCAAGTGGATCTTTAGGAGCAGCTGTTGAAATGGTGGTACCGGAAGCCCATCTCAGGCCCTCTTCTCCTGGCTCTGTTTCCTCTCCATTGGCTTCTCCTTTGGGCAGGTCTTCCCACACAGCCGCCACCACCGGGAGCTCCTGGCTTAGGGCGTTTCCCTCTGATGGCCTTCACTTCTCGTCATCTCTTCCCTTGTCTCAGCCACCGCCATCCCCTAGGTTATCATAGCAGCTTCTACCACATCTCTCCGCCCCTGTTCTTGCTTACCATCCCTCTCCCCCAGTCTGTAGTCAACACAGAAGCCAGAAAACTCTTTTTAAGATGTGAGCCCGATCATGCCATTTCTAGGGTTCATTCCTACATCCCTGCAGATGCCTCCAAGGCCTTTCCATGACCCTCTCTCCTTCCCCCCCCCCCCAACTTGTTAACTCTGTCTTTGTTTCTTCTCATTCATCGCTTCTGGCCATGCTTCCTTTTTTGCTATTGCTCAGCACACGGTGCACAGGGCCTTTACCCTGGCTGTTCCATCTGCCTCGGTTGTTCTTTCCCCAGTGGGCCCCATGGCTCACTCCCTTCACCCCCTCTCCTCCTCAAGTCTTTGCTGAAATGGGATCTACCTTGAACATCTTACTGAAAACTGCAAAGGTCCAGAGGTGCCACTAAGGCTGATGAGAAGGAGCCAGCCCCGTGAAGACCTGGGGGAAGAGCATTTCAGGCAGAAGGAACAGCAGGGGCAAAGGTCCTGAGGTGGGAAATCGCTTCATGTATTTGAGGAACAGAAAGAAGCCAGTGTGTCTTGAGTGCAGGGGGGTAAGGTTGGGGTCAGGGTTGAGGGAGGGGTAGGAGAAGGTGAAGAGCAAGGCAGGGAGCAGAAAGTAGCTACCGCGGAGGATAAAGGAGTTGGATTTCCATTGTAAGCGTAGTGAGAAAACCTTTTGAATCCTCTTGATCGGGGAGGCAACATGAATTTAAGAAGTGCATCCAGGCCCCTGCAAAGGTAATTCCTTGAAGGGGGCAAGAGTCTGAGAGGCCAAGGAGGAAGCTGTTACAGTAACCCAGGAGAGAGATGCCAATGGCTTGGATGAGGTTAGGCCCAGTGGAGGGGTTAAGAAGTGGCCAGATTCAGGATGCTTTTGAACTGTAGAGCTGGCAAAGCTTGCTGATGGATGTTGGGTTGCGTTGGGTGGGGTTGGGTGGATGGAATAGAGACGAAGCAAGGATGACTCTGAATTCTTGGCTTAGACAACTGGATGGATGGTGGCAACTTCTACTGAGACGAGAAAGATGCCAGGAGTTGGGGGAGGAATATGTTTTAAAGTAGAGGGAAGGGTAGGAAGCCAACATGTGTTTGGAGGTATTAAATTCGCCATCCCAGGTGCACTATCAGCTAGCCAATCCAGTGTGCAAGATTTGCAGCTCTGGGAGAGCCGGGAACTCCAATATGGGAGCTGACCTCTTTCCTTCCTCCCCGCCCCCCCACCAAAATGTTTTCTTCCGGGGTGGGGTGCACCTCGAGGCAGATTCAACTAAGGCAAGCCAGTCCTTTCCTCCAGCCAGGTGTGGTCAGTTTGGGGAGTCAGAGGAAAGAGGGATATGATTCCGGGAAGTTGTGGGCAACTGGTCTCTTTCCTCCGTCCCCACCCCTGCTCCCCAGTCCTGACTCCTTTATGATTACGAGAGCCAGAGTCTTCGCAGAGAGTAGTATACTGATTCCGCCTGCGTTTTGTTCCCCTTACACGCCAGCGTGGGACGACGGGAGAATCCGAGCCTTCGCCCCAGAGACGGGCCGGTTGATGTACGTCATTAACAACGCCCACAGGATCGGAGTGACAGCCGTTGCTACCACCAGTGACTGTAAAAGGGTCATCAGTGGCGGTGGCGAAGGGGAGGTACCGTTCTTGAAGGCAGAATCTTTTTACAGTAGTCCTCTGTGTAGACCAACAAACAGCCTTAAAGGAGGCGATGGACTTGAATTTTTTTAATCTGTACTAGGAGTCAGGCAGGACCAAAGTAAGAATTTGAAGAAACCCTATACAATACACCATAAATTAGAGTTCTAATAATACAAACATGCAGAGAGATATATTTGTTCACAAAAGAACGTGTAAGATATAGACATGAAAGCGTTCAGTGTGGAATCGAGCCATGAATCCAAGTCAGTGTTTTGCCAGAGTTTTGGAATACTTATTCTTTTCCTTCAAAGACTATAGTTACATGAATTGTCTTCATCTTATCTTTTAAAGGAGATGCTATTTTTAGAATCACTTCTTTCATCTACCCAGATATTTGACCGTTATTTCAAAATTGTTACACTTGACCTTCCCTTCCATCATTTGGACGAGCTTGAAACATCTTNCCCCAACTTGTCTCCTGCCCCCAAAACCTTCCTTTCTCAACATAGGACCTTTCCTTCCCTTTCTCCATGCTACTGTAGGAAGAACTTGTCAGGGAGAAGAAAGAGGCAGCATCTTGATGTAGACTTTCGCAGAGTTTGGGCCAAGCAGACTTGTGGCTGGGCAATTGAGTTCGAGAGTCATGCTTCTTTTTCTCTTTCTTTTTTTAAAAATTTTTTTGATGTTTATTCATTTTTGAGACATAGAGACAGAGCATGAGTGAGTTGGGGATGGGCATAGAGAGAGGAAGACACAGAATCCGAAGGAGGCTCCAAGGCTCCAAGCTGTCAGCACAAAGCCCGACACGGGGCTCGAACCCACGAACCGTGAGATCATGACCTGAGCTGAAGTCGGATGCCTAACCGACTGAGCCACCCAGGCACCCCTCAAGAGTCATGTTTCACTTCTGTCCCATCCTGACTGTGTGACCTGGGGCATGCTCTTGAACCTCTCTGTGCTTTGGTTTCTTGTGTATAAAGGGAGGATCACAATACTCCAATTAATGAGATGTTTTACACTATTTTGTACCGAGTCTTCAAAATCTGATGCAGATTTTACATTCAGAGCACATCTCCACGTGGGCTAGCCCTGTGGCAGGTGCCCAGCGACATTTCCAGCCCTGGACCCTCCCCAGCTCTCTGCCCTCCACCCCCACAAGGGCTTTGATCCCTTCTCCTATCTCTTCAGCCATGGCGTTGCTGATATCCTCAGCACCCTTGCTTCATCCCTCAGCCTTTTGGGGCACCTGCCTTGCTGATGCCCAGACTTGGCTTCGGCCAAGCTGTGGAGAGCGGCCGGAGGAAGTCATGCATGACAAATTCAGTGCCCTTGGCCCCATTCAGAAATCTTTTCAGAACACCGCGTCAGCTCTTCCTCCCATCCCCCACTCAGCTCTTACAGACCTTCCTTCCAGAAGACATTGTCTTCAAGGTCTTTGTCAAGTGCTGGAGACCAGGGCTGCTGGTCAGTGGGTGTGTGCTGCTATGAATCCAGCAGTCCCCAAAATACTCAAGCACCTGTAATTCCATTTTCACTGGTAAATGGCCCTTGCCTGAGTGGCGAAGACCCCAATCCCACCACCGTATCCCCTCCCCTGCCCAAACATACCCCAACCCCCCTGTGATCCCATAGCCAAAGGGCTAATACTCAGAACGCCCCAAGTTGCAGGCCTCGGTGCTGTTTGGCTGATCCCCCCCACCATAGTAGTTCGAAAATGTGGGCATTGCTCTTGCTGAAGACTGAATGTGGGCCTCGCCATGTAGTGGGAGTACAAGATTAGAGATCTGTTTTCCCTGACAACAGTCACTGTCTCATCCTGTGTCAGGACAGGGGCAATTGTTTGGACACCGTAGAAACGAATATGGTGCAGCCCATTTGGGATAACTTCACGCCTCCTCATCTTCCTTACTAAGGAAGCATCTTAGAATGTTTCTCCTGCTTTGTTTATGGTTATTTTTCTCTTTCAGGTACAAATAAGTCAGTCTGTTATAACTTACCCCGATACTAGTTTCTAGTCAGGTGTTCACCCAGAGCTACTATTCTTCTATTGGCTCATATGACTTACACAAGATAATCTCTTCTTCTTCTTCTTCTTCTTCTTCTTCTTCTTCTTCTTCTTCTTCTTCTTCTTCTTCTTGTCCAACATACTCATAAGAAAGTATAAACATCTAACTACACTATTACGTTTTCTGATACAGCTGTGACGGAATGTTTATTACAGAACATATCAATAGCTTTCCTCCTATGTAGCCTTTTTGTTACAGTTAGGGCATCATACGGGCTGCTTTGAAATGTTGTGTGTAGGTCTTCTGACCTATGAATTTCACTTCTGGATATTAGAGTGCGGGGGGAGCGGGGATCAGAAAATATTTGCTGTAGAAACTGGGTATTGGTTCCGATGAGGCTGAGACCCATCGATTTGAAATGATTGACCCTGAGCAGCTGATGTGAAGTTTAAATATGGCTCTGCATCCCCGGGAGATTTCCTGAGGGCATCAGAAATCTGAGAGCGGGGCTCAGCAGAAACACGCAGACATACATTATGTCACTTGGTTTGGCCGCAGGTGTCTGGTAAATTTCTCAGCCTTGAGAGTAGATGCAAGTGCGGGATCATTGGTAGTGTTCGCCTGGCTCCGCGGAAGGCTCTTCCTGCTCCACAGCTTAGCGTTCCCACCCCACTCAACTGAGATCAGAGCAGGGAATTTACAAAAACAGGTCAAGCACAGCAGAGGTAGAAAAGCTCTCGGAGTTGTTGGGGGGTTTTTTTTGTTTTTTTTTTTTAATCTTCCAAAGCCCCAGGTTGGCGCTGAACGCCCGCGCTTTGTGGCTTTCAGGTGAGGGTGTGGCAGATAGGCTGTCAGACCCAGAAGCTGGAGGAGGCCCTGAAGGAGCATAAATCCTCCGTGTCCTGCATTAGGGTGAAGAAGAACAACGAGGAGTGTGTCACGGCCAGCACGGATGGGACCTGTGTCATTTGGGACCTTGTGTAAGTACCTGTGACGGGGAGGGCAATCTGACACAAAACCCAGCAATTCCAGCGTTTCCCAGAGAGAAGATCCAAACAAAGGGTAGAGCTCTCCTTCACAGCGACAGGAAGGGGACGTTCATCTGAAGCCATTCGCCTCTCTGCCTGTTTAGGGTTCACAGACGCTGGTAGAAAGGGCGCAGTGTCCAGGAAGAGCTGATGTTGGAAGATTCCGGATACGTAGGGAAGTAGCTTTCCGCACGCACACAGCGAAGCAGGATTTAATTTATGCACATACAGTGCTAAGAATTGCCCCTCCCCCAAAAAGGGAGAAGGGAGATAATCA
>NW_027533258.1:8413097-8417140 GCF_008692635.1 Crocuta crocuta | reverse complement strand
TCAATGTGTATTCAGTTCCTGAGAGAGAGAGAGAGGGAGAGAGAAAGAGAGCAGGGGAGGGGCAAGGAGAGAGGAAGACACAGAATTGAAAGCAGGCTCCAGGCTCTGAGCTGTCAGTGCGGAGCCCCGACGTGGGGCTCGAACTCATGAACCGTGAGATCACAATCTGAGCCAAAGACAGATGCTTAACTGACTGAGCCACCCAAGTGCCCTTGTGTTTTTATTTGGAACTAGACCCTCTTCCCCTAACCCTCCCCTCACCCAGCACGCCTCTACCATTCCTAAGATGCCTTGCTTCTGCATCTGCCTACATTAGAGAGACTTGAATAAGTCAAGAGGTGGGAGAAAAGAGATCTAAATGTAGATGTGGATACATATGTTGCAAAAGAATATGGATTCTAGATTCTAGAATATGTAATTCCATATTACAGAGAAGAGAATGGGAATTAAGGCAAAGGCAGAACACTTTTTATTTCATACATTAAAAAACAAAAACCAGGGGCACCTGTGTGGCTCAGTCAGTTAAGTGTCCAACTTTAGCTCAGGTCATGATCTCATGGTTCGTGGGTTTGAGCCCCGTATCGGGCTCCGTGCTGACAGCTCAGAGCCTGGAGCCTGCTTCAGGTTCTGTGTCTCCCTCTCTCTCTGCCCCTCCCCCACTCATGTTCTGTCTCTCTCTTTCGAAGTAAACATTTAAAAATAAATCTTAAACAAACAAAAAACAAAAATAAAACCTCTATCCCTGGTCCTGTGTGTCTCGTTACTTTGATGTGCATTTGAAGCCCCTGGGGCTCTTCTGAAAATGTAGATATTTATTCATTAAGTCCAGATGGGATGCCTGAGATTCTGCATTTTTTTAGTTTATTTATTTATTTGGAGAAAGAGAGAACAAGCTGGGGAGGGGCAGAGAGAGGGAGAGAGAGGATCTGAAGCAAGCTCTGAGCTGTCAGCACAGAGCCCGACGCGGGGCTCAAACCATAAACCACAAGATCATAACCTGAGCTGAAGTCAGAAGCTTAACCGACTGAGCCACCCAGGCGCGCTGAGATTCTGCATTTCTAACCAGCACCCCAGGGATGTCCTTGGTTCAAGGACCACACTTGTGGGAGGTCTTAGCCTGCACCTGAACCCCCCCCCCCCCGGGAAAATACAGAACTGGAAGGGAGGGTGTGTCTAAAAGTATTTCCATGGATGGTTCGTGACCACCTCAAATCGCTGAACCCTTCCTGTTGTCAGCGGGGCTACTTGGTTAACTTATGCCAAAATCTCTAGAAAACAATCAGCCCAGATAGCGTGTTTGAAAACTTCCATACTGAGAAGAAACTGTGCAGAACGTGCATTTCTTTTTAGCCAGTCGAGCCCGGCCTGTGAGACGGCCACCATGTTTACGCATTTCTCAGTATGGTGTCCAGCACAGGGGCTTTCAGACTGTGCTGCCCCTGACAGTCAGCTGGCACACTGATGAAGAGCGCCTGTCTGTGGCCTCTTCCTAACATGCTGGATCCAGATCCTCCCAGGGAAGATTCAATAATATCCATGTTTAAAAAGCTGCCCCCCACGCTTTGCCATTCGGGTGGTAGAAACTTGGCTTCAAAATGGCGGTCTTGAGAACATGGTGGCTTGTGTGGAAGACAGCAGGTTGACGCTGACTTCAGCCTCTCCTATTCTCGTTGGAACTTANCTTGGTGCATTGGGAGGAGTTCAAAGTGGAGGCGGCAGAGGAGCAGGAAGTGTGTCTGGATTAGATAAACCAGCCCAATGCGAGCTTGTCCCGAATCCAGGCTCAAGAGTAAGTACGTTCTCTAGAGAAGAGACAGTGAAGCTTCACAGCTTTTGCGTCTACTTGTTTTCAGGCGTCTTAGGAGGAATCAGATGATCCTGGCAAACACCTTATTCCAGTGTGTTTGTTACCACCCCGAAGAGTTCCAGATCATCACCAGTGGCACAGACAGAAAGGTAAGTCCTCCCGGCAAGAGGCAGGGTCCTTCTGGCACGTGAGAGACCCAGTAAAGTGTCGTGGCTGAGGGTGCCAGCTCTGGAGTCGAGCCCCGCGACTTCAGAGCACTTTTGCTGTAGTTCAGGGGCGCCATTTTGGAAATGGCGCATCAGCTCTTGGTGCCTTTGCTTCCTTATCTGTAGCGTGGAAATGATAGCACTCACCTCACAGCTGCAGCGAGCGTTAAAGCCACGCTTGTGTATAAGGCCCATAGCAGGCGGCCTGGCACGTAGTAGCTACTCAATACGTATTGGTAATTATTATTAGGGAATTTCTGAGACCAGGATGGCATTGCCCAAACTAGTTGTCCCTTGGACTACATTCAAATCAAATGGTAATAGGGCTCCTCACTGCTCATCCCCTCTGTTTCACCAATGCATGACACACGTCATTAGCTAGAGAGTCCACATCCTTGGGTAGAGACTGGTGTCTCTTTTAGGGGTAACCTTTCCTCTTGGAGCAAGCAAAAGGCTTCAGGGGAGAGGCCACGGAGAGGTAAGGACCCTGTGGTGTCGTCTACCCTCCCCGCCATGTCTGATGATCCAGGTCTGTCTAATGACCCTGCACCTCCAATTACTGGATTTGGATTCCCCTAATTCAGACTTTGAGATGACTTTGAGGTCATTGAAGAAGAGATTGTGTATTTATCTTTTCTACCAGCTAAAGAAAAAGTGGAGGTAAGAGTATATAAATATTGTAGGAAAAATACGAGAGGTTCTTCTCTCCGTGCCCCCCCCCCAACACCAGAGACAGAATCTAGGAATGGGTTTGTTTCCTGTTCAAGCCTCCCAGATGATGGGGAACTCCTGTCCAAAAACACTGTGTCATAAAAAGAACAAGAAATGCCACCTCGTGTGGGTCGAGGTTTGCCTGACGCAGACAGAATGTTTTACGGGGCCCGGAGCTCTGCCTCGCTCTGGTCTTCCTAGGTTGGCCCTGCTCATTTCTTTGTGTCTGTCCACCCAAACTGGCCTATGTCTGCCCACCCCCTCAACCCTGTGTTTCACTTCTGACCTGAGTAGGCTTCCTGTTGGAACTGGAGCAGAAGGGATTGTAGGAAGTTACTCATGGCATCACTGTAAATGCAATTATACATGGTTCAGAAAATTTCTAGATTCGTGTCTTGTTTCCTACATTCCAGAGTTTGGGCTATGAGACTTGAAACACTCTCCTGTCCTCACTGGGGAATTTTCACCAGAATTTTCAAAGCATAAATCACAAATCAATACAACTGCTATCAGGGCTGGGGACATAACAGGGTCCCTGCCGGCAGGGACCTGGCCACCTTTACGTAGCTGTGGTGGGCGGGAGGGGATGGACTGGCCAGGACCCGTGTGAACCGACACGTCCATGAACAGCGGGTAATAGGTGAACAAAGATGACGTCAGGTGGTGAAACGGATAAAAGGGAAACAACAGATTACGTGATCCTGGCTGGACAGACAGAAGGTAGCATGGCCAGCGAAGGCCTTCTTTAAGGAGG
The DNA here is from genome assembly GCF_008692635.1 of Crocuta crocuta. Taxonomy (NCBI): domain Eukaryota; kingdom Metazoa; phylum Chordata; class Mammalia; order Carnivora; family Hyaenidae; genus Crocuta; species Crocuta crocuta. The sequence continues at coordinate 8,413,662 of NW_027533258.1, read as the reverse complement.
TGACATCTGAGCTGAGACCTCACCATGCTTAGCTCTCAGGGAAGAGCATTCCAGGCAGAGAGAAAGCCTGAGGCGCCATAAGGTGCCCAGAAGAGGGCCCCTTTGGCTTTGGCCAAGAAAGCAGGCAGTCAGATACCTGCTACCTACCTACATGGATGTGATTCCCAAGAAATGAGGATCTGGGCACGTTTCTACACCCCTCTATGCTTTTACTACGAAAACAACTTTTTGTTAAAGCAATCGAGCATCAATAAAAATTAACAAATTTGCTAAAAAAAAAAAACTTTTTTGAAATAGCATACACAACTTCTAGCTAAATTCAGAGGAATCTAGATTCCTGGAGTAATGACTAGAACACAGCACATTCCCATCAACATGTAACAAGAGAAAGAGGTGACATGCATGTCCAAGTTCAGACTCCTGAAGCCTGGTCAAGTGCTTTGTTTAGAAAGAATTTTTCTTTTATTCTTCTTATTTATTTATTTATTTATTTATTTATTTTTTGTTTGAGAGAGAGAGAGAATGCAGGAGAGGGGCATAGGGTGAGGGACAGAGAGAATCTTAA
>NW_027533258.1:8370946-8412836 GCF_008692635.1 Crocuta crocuta | reverse complement strand
ATCTAGTTCGCCTCCCCACGAAGGGACTGTATTACCAGTTTGCCTCTGGACCCCACCTGTGGGATGTTTCGCAGCTTTGAGGCAGAAGAGAAAGTTGGAAATAGAGGGCGAAGGAGGGGGTCAGCTACAGAACTCTCTGGAACCCCTCATTCCCCAAGCAGCTGGAGAGGGGAGCTTGCCTTCCACCAGACCTGACGCTCAGCCCTCCTCTAAGAGCCGAAGTGGGGAAGTGGACGTGGTGGCTGTTTTCTTCCTTCTTTTACAGCTTACGCTTCGGACTCCAGAGTGCTTACTCTCAGCGAAAGCACTTTCTGTCTGTCACAATCGGGGCTTCCTGGCACATCGACATCTCTCTAAATAGACTGCAAATTTAAAAACCAATGCTAAAAATATTAAAAGGGCTCCTCCACCCCCTGCTTGAGCCTATTTATAGTTTCAGCCCATATATCATCCCAGGGTGTATTTTTGCCGCCTTCTATATAAAGCACAACCATGTTTGTGTGAGCACGCGCACACCGGTGCCTCCGCCGAGCTGGGCCCGGCCTGATGCTGCTTCTTCTGACTTCCAGATTGCTTACTGGGAAGTATTTGATGGTTCAGTGATCAGAGAGCTGGAAGGTTCCTTGTCCGGGTCGATCAACGGAATGGATATCACCGCGGAAGGGGTGCACTTTGTCACAGGTCAGTCGCGGGACAGGAAAAGAAAGTGGAGCCGTGCTTATTTCAGTGGGAACATAGGACTCGCGGGTGGGAGGCAACAGGAAGTGATGACCAAAGTGTCTTCAGGGCAACGTGGTGACATTCAGGCCTGCGCCCTGCGCGGCTGGAAAAGAAATATCCAGAAGCCAACGCTTCAGGGGGAGGAAACGTCTGCCCGTGGGCCTCCGGGGCACACGTACAGGCTAAACCTTAGACGGCTTCCATTTTTTGTGTGTGGCAGCATTGATGACAGAAATGGGCCTTTAAATGGTCTGGGTTATCTGGCATGCCTTGCTCTGTAATTTCCTGCTGAAGTCTCTTCACTGCCAGGCTTTTAAACCAGTATTTTGGGCGGGGGCGGGGGGAACCCCCGCTAGAACACCTACTAGAACACCATCCATGATCATTTCGGCCAAGCCCTGATTCTTCAGGATATTGACAGATAAATGCTCCAAAAGGAATTCGTTTCACAAACGCCATCTACTTAGAGTGTGATATAAAACTACACCTGGTGGGGGCGCCTGGGTGGCTCCCTCCGTCAAGCCTCCGACTTCCACTCAGGTCATGATCTCGCGGTTCTTGAGTTCAAGACCAGCGCGCAGTCTGTGCTAACAGTGTGGAGTCTACTTGGAATTCTCTCTCCCAAAGTAAATAAACTTTAAAAATAAATAAATAACACCACACATGGTGTGATCCCAACCACATCCACAAGGTGTATATGGAAACCTGAAACCTTATTGGAGAAAAGCCTGGAAGAAACCAAAGATGTTATTAGTGGTTATTTCTGCGTGGGGGGGAAAAGGGGAAATGTCGCCTCTTTGTATTTCTTTCCCCCAAATTTACTACAACAGACCTAGATTTTTATAATCAAGGGAAAGAGTTACTATAGATTTTTTTTTTCTTCCTTGAAACTGGAACACAGGAATGTGTTGAAAATTAGGCAGTTACTTGAAATCAGGGCTGTTTCTCCCAATCTTTTTAAATTTTTTTAAATGTTTATTTTTGAGAGAGAGAGAGAGAGAGAGAGCACAAGCTGGGGTGGGGCAGAGAGAGAGGGAGACACAGAACTGGAAGCAGGCTCCAGGCTCTGAGCCGTCAGCACAGAGCCCGATGCGGGGCTTGAACTCTGATCCGTGAGATCATGACCTGAGCCTAAGTTGGACGCTTAACTGACTGAGCCACCCAGGCACCCCTCTCCCTATTTTAGTGCAGCAGGGCCATATAGGTCTGTTTGTCTTTTCCAGGTGGGAATGACCATCTGGTCAAAGTTTGGGATTACAATGGAGGGGAGGTGACTCACGTCGGGGTGGGGCACAGTGGCAACATCACCCGCATCCGGATAAGTCCAGGAAATCATTACATCATCAGCGTAAGTGCTGATGGAGCTATTCTGAGATGGAAGTACCCATTCACCTCTTGAGCGCCGCAGCGACTTCCGGGATCCAGAAGGCTGACCTCACAGAACCCCAAAGATGGGTCCTGACTTCTCACATCCGTGATTTTGTTCTTTAGTCAAAGCGTTTCACAGTTCAAACTTTTCTTAACAGAATGCATTTTACCTTCCTAAATTGTGGATTAAAATCGCTGTGTGTTCAAGAATATGTTGTCTGGACTGTAATTAAATGTTTCTTTTTTATGATGAATAAATGGCCAGTTGTTTCATGTCAGAATCTCTGTTGTAGGACTGCGAGGCGCACGGCCCTTCTGCATCATTTGCACACAGATAGCACCACCGTTATTCTTGAAAATAAGGAGGGCCAGCCTGCTTTCTTAATCAGCATTTCATTGGTCAAGCTGCAATGGGGGCAAGACTTGGTTTAAGTCCAGATCTTCCATAGGATTTTAGGATTTCCTTCCTATCTTCCTTCTCTCTCAGCCTCTGTTTGGTCTCTTCAACCTGCTTAAAAGCTTACTTTGAGAATTAAGTGAAATATGGTGTTTAAGCATGGGCAGAATTCCTGACAGAGTAGACAGTTAAACATGAATTACAGTGCTTTCCCAGAGCTCTTGGGGTGATCATCAAAGGTGAAATTTCATAGATGCTTTTTCCAAATTCTTTATTTCTAATGTTTATTTCTTTTTGAGAGAGAGACAGAAAACAAGACAGTGTGAGCAGGGGCGGGGCAGAGAGAGACACACACACACACAGAATCCAAAGCAAGCGCCAGGCTCTGAGCTGTCTGCACAGAGCCCTAAGGGGGGCTCGAACTCGTGGACGGTGAGATTGTGACCTGGGCAGAGATGGAGACAGATGTTCAACCCACTGAGCCAGTTAGGCGCCCCCTCATAGATGCTTTTCTTTTTTTCTTTTTTTGTTTTTAATGTTTTTTTTTTCTTTTTTTTATTTCTAGAGAGAGAGAGAGGGAGAGACAGCGTGAGCAGGGGAGGGTCAGAGAGAGAGGGAGTCACAGACTCTGAAACAGGCTCCAGGCTCCGAGCTGGCAGTCAGCACAGAGCCCGACACGGGGCTCGAACCCACGAACCGCGAGATCATGACCCAAGCGAAAGTCGGACGCTTATCCGACTAAGCCACCCAGGCGCCGCTCATAGATGCTTTTCTAGGCAAGGGAATGGACCCTGCGTATTAATGATCCAACCGGGTATCTTTTTCCATAAAGGGTAAATCATGGCATTTTCCAGAAACACTTCAAGTCTCCAATTCGCAGTACAGTGTTTTGCACTAAGCCTTTTTGCATCAGGTAACTTGCTGGGACCCTATCTGACATATCAAGGTGGGTATTTAATAAATGATCACTTCGGTATCAAATGAGTAACATTTCTGGGCATCGGTGTAATGAGTGCATCCCGCTGATCTCTTTTGGAGCCAGAAATTGATGAGACATTCGTCTGCAAGACTCTGATTAATTATAAACCTGACGGTTAGACGATCAAGCGAACGGAGGCCCCCAGAGTCACCCAGGGAACCAAGGGCGGGTCAAGGCCAAGCCACCTCTGATTGGGCATCAATTCAGCGAGGATTTTCGCTTCAGGAGCGACCCGGGGGCCGCAACAGGGGGCGCGCCAGCGAGCCGGAAAACTTCCTGGATTAGCAAACGCGGAAGGTTGGAAAGAGACCCGGGGGAGTTCCGGGGTCCCTGTCCGGGGAGAGGGGGGGGCGCTGGCGGCCTCGGGACAGGCGACAACCTCGCCGAGCCCGCTCCTCCACCAGCTCAAGCGAGGCGAGTGAGGTCTCCCAAGGTTTGGGGAAGCGACTCTGACCTGGCGGCCGAAACCTGCAAACCACAACCTTCCCGGGCGGGGTCTTCCCAGCGCGGGTCGCACGGCGGNTGGGGGCGGCGCGCAGCCCCGCAGCGCGGTCACCGTCTTTGTTTCGAGGTGACTCGTGCTAACGCTTGCAGAGGTCTTCTCTAATAATTGGTCACAGGTGTTTCTTTTTGGGGGGGGGCGGAGGAGAGTAGGTGGGTGAGTCGATTTGAGTGTCTTCAGCCATTTGTGCCTTCAACCAACATTTGTTGAAGAAGTGAAGACCCGCGGGCACTTTCCAGCCTGCAGGGATGCGGTGTGGGCAGCCTGACACCCCAGGCCAGGGCGTCGGAGGAAGAGGGGGTGATCGGAATGAGCGGGAGCGGCCGGGTGGAGGTCTAGGGGGTAATCCGGGTGGAGGAAACAGCAAGAACGAGCCCCACCGACCTGGAGGAGATGAGACTTGGTGCGGAAAGAAAACTCCTGGCTGGAGCCCGGGAGGGTAGCGTGGGGCGTGGAAGGAGTTGGTCAGGTCATGCAAGGTCTTGGAAGCAATGGGAAGGCGTTTGGGTTTTAGTCGAAAATTTTTAAATGTTTACTTATTTGAGAGAGACAGGGTGTGAGCAGGGGAGGGGCAGAGAGAGAGGGAGACACAGAATCCGAAGCAGGCTCCAGGCTCTGAGCTGTCAGCACAGAGCCGGATGCGGGGCTGGAACCCATGAACCTCCAGATCAGGAGCTTAGCCGCAGTCAGAAGCTTAACGCACAGAGCCACCCAGATGCCCCTGTTTGGGTTTTATTTTAAACCCAATGGAAGCACAGTACCCCTTCCCCCCTCCCCGGAGGCAATGGATGCCGCTGTATTGGAGAAGACATTCTTTTCTTGTTAAATCGCCCATTGTGCCTTGGCTTGGGGTTGCATTCTCTGGCCCCAGGGTCACGTTCTACTTAACCTGTGCTGTAGGGTCATGAGGCCTTGACATTCTGTGCATCCCCCCCCCCCCACCTCCCATGGTTAAGCAGGTATTGGGGATCCCAGCTGGATTATAGAGCTCCTGATCGTTGATGCACATGACTTGCTTCCTGCTGAAAAACCACAGCTCTGGGCAGAGAGCTGGAGCTCCCCATAGACGAGTAATTGTTCTTGGGGGAGGGGAGACCTGTCAGTGTTCATTCCACAGGCATCACCGCTCTTGAGTTTCAGCCTGAAAAAGCAAACCTTACCATGTGACCCACTGGGTGCCAGCCTCCCCTCTTCCTCTCTCCGGGTGCCACTCCTGAAGCATTGTTGGGCAGGAGTCACTGGGTCAGATGGGTGTCATTAACATCTCCTTGGACAACCTTCGCGTTGGAGATGATGAGGCAGTACAGTGATTCCCCCCTGCCCACACTTATGCTGTGGGGGGCCATCCCCAGACCCCACCCCCACCCCTGTGTGTGCCTGCAACCACAGATTGAAACAGACCTTACGTATACAATATATTTTCCTATACATGCATACTGAGGATGGTTTAGTTTATGTGTTGGGTACGGTAAGATATTAACAGTACATCCTAATCAAATAGAACAGTTGCAACAATACACTGTAATAAAAGTTATGGGAATGTGGTGTCTCTCTCTCAAAATACTATATGCTATACTCACTCGTCTTGGCAACATGTGAAGATGGTGCGATGCCTCCGTGACGTGATGAAGTGAGGTCATCGACATAGGCGTTGCCACACGGTTGACCCCTTAACCCCAGTCAGGAGGCCCATCTGCTTCCCCCACAAGGTTGACCGCCTGTCGACTGGAACTGTAGAAAACAAGCAAAATTGAGGATACAGGGGGTTACTCTAGGGTGTGGTGGTTAAGAGCAAGGTCTCTGGAGTGTTGTGACTTTCAATAAGTTAGCAAATCTCACTGTCTCCACTTTCCCCATCTATGAAATGGGATCATGATGGTATCCACCATATTATCGGTCATTGGAAAGGTTCTGTGGGTCCTTTGTGCAGCTCTTAGCGCAGTGCCTGACCCCTGGGAGGCTTCTGTCATGTCTACCATTCTTTTTCTTTTTTTGATGGTTAGTTTTGAGAGAGAGAGAGAGGGAGAGAGTGGGGAGGGGCATAGATAGAGGGAGACACGGAATCCGAAGCAGGCTCCAGGCTCTGAGCTCGAACCCAGGAACCGTGAGATCATGACCTGAGCCGAAGTCGGATGCTTAGCCGGCTGAGCCACCCAGGCGCCCCTCATTTCTACCATCCTGCCTCCTCGCGTACAGAAGCCTGGAAGGGAGGGGGGTCATGTCTGCGCACCTTGTCTCCTGCTGGGGAAATTCTCCTGCGGTTCCCACCACGGCGGTGGGAGAAACAGAAGGGCCTCGGGAAAATCCTCCGAGTTAGTAACCACTCTCGGTGACTCACCAGGATTTCCCATCTCACTCCTGCTCTCAAACCCCCACAGCCTGGATGCTCCCTGGGAGCCCTGGGGGCCTGGCTGGTAATCGCCTTGCTAATTGTTAATGAGGGTGATGTCATTCCGAGGTTTGGGGAGCCAGGCTTGAAGGGAGCAGAGCATTCCAGCGTCTGGGCTTATTAATAAACCTTGCTGATGGGAAGCTAGGTGGGCTCCTCCTATTTCACAGATGAGGAGACAGCCCTTCCCGCAACACATGTCTGGAGTGTCCCAGTGCTTTCTGGAAACACGGAAGACACGGGAAGCCAGGAGTACGAAACCCCTTGGGGCTGCTCCCCGGGACATCCCTGTCCAGCCGGAGGGGCGGAGGTTAATGAAATAACCCCACAGGCGCAGAATCAGAGCTGGTGACTCTCGTCCCCGAAAGAAACGCTGTGGCTCTTCAGGCAGGAAGATGTGATCGAGGGGGGGACCCGGGGACGAGGGGTGTCCCAGGAGAAGTAACCATCGGGAGAGGTCAACTAAGGACAGGGAAGGGTGGGGACGAGCATTCCCTGCCAGCCGCCGAGGCAGGTGGGGCTGAGGGGCCTCTCACTGGCTCCGCAGGATAAATGAAAGATTAATTAATGGAAGCCTCTGTCCCCAGGCAGAGGATGCCGGAGAATTGGTTGGGGACAAGCCACAGAAGGTTTTCTCAAGGAGTTTGGTCTTGAGGAAGGGGGGAGTCGAGAGGGGCCCAGCATCCTGGAGTGAGTAGCCCCAGCTGCAGCCACGGAAACGGGATGGATGTGCAGCGTTCATTCCTCCTGTCCCGACCTCTGAGGCACCCAGCCTCCCACAGACAGTGGGACCAGGCTCTTTGTTTTCACAGCTAATGAACACGTGCCTGAAAGCAAATCCTAAAAAAAAAAAAAAAAAAAAGGGGGGGGCGCCTGGGTGGCTTAGTCGGTTAAGCGTCTGACTTTCGCTTAGGTCATGATCTCGCGGTTCATGGGATCGGGCCCCGCGTCGGGCCCTGTGCTGACTGCCAGCTCAGAGCCTGGAGCCTGTTTCAGTCTGTGACTCCCTCTCTCTCTGACCCTCCCCTGCTCACGCTGTCTCTCTCTCTCTCTCTCTCCTAGAAATAAATAAAAAACATTTAAAAAAAAAAAAGAAAGAAAGAAAGCAAATCCTGTCCGTGGCATTATCTGGGACGTTTTGGTTTTCTAATGATGTAGTCAAAGGTGTGTGTCGTGTAAAATCTCAGAAGGTGCCACAGTATAAGTCATAGTTTGGAACTCTGGTTTTGCATCCTGCTTTTTTTCACGTAAATAGCATCGTGAGACTTTCTCCTGGTTGTGACAATATTTGGTAGAGCTTAATTTTAGGACGTCATTTTAAATGATTTTATATTTTAGGAAATGAACCAGTGTCTGTAAAGACATTTACATGCCATACAAGTTCCCAGTTATCTCACTGTATGGAAAAATCTTGTGCTTAAATCATTGTCCTCAGCGCTGACCATGTCCTAAATTTAATCCCTTGAAGTGAGCTTGTGTGGCCAGAGCAAAGACTTGACTATTTTATTTTTATGTTGATTTTTTTCAAAAAATGTTAATGTTTGTTTATTTTCACTAGAGAGAGAGAGACAGAGTATGAGCAGGGGAGGGGCAGAGAGAGGGAGACACAGAATCCGAAGCAGGCTCCAGGCTCTGAGCTGTCAGCACAGACCCGGGGCTCGAACTCACTAACCGTGAGATCATGACCTGAGCCGAGGTCAGACGCTTAGCCTACTGAGCTACCCAGGCGCCTCTATTTTTATGTTTTTGCACGTGTGTGCTTTTTTTTTTTTAAGCATATTTACTTTGAGAGAGAGGGAGAGAATCCCAAGCAGGCTCCGTGTAGAGCCCAACGTGGGGCTCAATCTCACGAACCGTGAGATCATGACTTGAGCCGACATCAAGAGTCGGACACTCAACTGACCGAACCACCCAGGCACCCCTGTTTTTTTTCTTTTTAAATCAACTTGGTAGAGGTATAATTTACATCCTTTTTTAAAAACCACGCTATCCCTGACATACAACATTGTGTATGTTTAAGGCGTACAAGATATTGATTTGATACATTTATGTTGCGGTATGATTGCTGTCGGTGGCATAGCCAACATCTCTGTGGTCCCTCACGTCACGTGGTGATCATTTTTTTTCTAGTGTTGGGGACCGTTAAAGGCTAATCTCTTAGGAAGTGTAATGCTTATAGTACACGCCTGCTGTCTCTAACCACTGTAGCGGGAGACCAAGGTCTGCCTTAGTGATAAGTTGCCCGTCTGTACCGTTAAGCAGCCCACACCCTGATCCCTGACCTCCCAGACCCTGAAAGCCACCATTTTACTGTCTGCTTTTAGGAGTTTTGCCTTCTTTAGATTCCACATGTGAGAGATAACCTTGGTATTTCTCCTTCCCTGTCTGACTTCTCTCACGTGGCGTCACGTCCCACAGGCCCATCCGTGTTGTTGGGAGGATTATCTTTTATCTCACGGCTGGATACAAATGCACCTGCTGTAAAGGTAGAATTTGATGAGTTTTGACACGGGTGTACCTGTATAATGAACACCCCAATTAAAAAACAAATTTTTTCTTTTTNCGACTAAGCCACCCAGGCGCCCCTCTTTTTTACTTTTTAAATTGACTCTGTTGGGCTTGGTTATTTTTAGCACCCACACTGACAAAGTTTCTTTCCAAATAAAGACACCAAATTTCAGATAACACCGGTCATGCGTATTTTTCTGTTCTTCTCTTTTATGTATTCATTTGTCTATCCATCTATTTTTTCATGTTTATTTATTTATTTGAGAGAGAGAGAACACACTGCTGTCAGCACAGAGTCCACCACGGGGCTCGAACTCATGAACCTTGAGATCATGACCTGAGCTGAAATCAAGAGTCAGGCACTTAGGGGTGCCTGGGTGGCTCAGGTCATGATCTCTCAGTTCATGGGTTTGAGCCCCGCATTGGGCTCTGTGCTGACAGCTCGGAGCCTGGATCCTGCTTTGGCTTCTGTGTGTGTCTCTCTCTGCCCCTCCCCTCTCCCTTTCCCTTCCTCCCTCCCTCTGTCTCCCTCTGTCTCTGTCTCTCTCTCTCTCTCAAAAATAAACAAACATAAAAAAAAAATAAGAATCAGACACTTAATTGACTGAGCCACCCAGGCACTCCCTCTTCTGTTTATTGCACAAAAAGAAATAGCATCTCAGTTTTATTTTTATTACCTTGATTAAGAGTGAGGGACAGGATTTTTATGGTTCTTTACTAGCTGCCAGGCGGCTCTTGGAATTGCCTGTTCATGTTGATTCTCTGTCCTTTGTGCCCAGGTATCAGTGCTCTTTTTATTTGTTTCTGCTAGTTCCTCAACCCGTATACATGCCACAGGTATTTCCCCCAAACTCCTCCTTCCTATCCCCAATGCTGGAAGTTGTAGATTTATTTACATTGTACCTTTTGACAAATACTCTATTTTATGTACTTCTAGTTTTCCCAGGGCTATATTCAGGATTCCAGCCATCTGGAGTTTATCGTAGCTTATGTACTTAAGCATCAATTTTAGACCTACAATTTTAGACACACAGTATGCCTCAAATGATGCAGTAGAGGCATTGCTTTTTTATTTTATTTTATTTTTTTAATACTTATTTTTTGAGAGACAGAGACAGAGCATGAGCAGGGAAGGAGCAGAGACAGAGGGAGACACAGAATCCGAAGCAGGCTCCAGGCTCTGAGCTGTCAGCCCAGAGCTCAACGTGGGGCTCAGACTCACAGACCATGAGCTGGTGACCTGAGCCGAAGTGAGATGCTCAACTGACGAAGCCACCCAGCCACCCAGTCAGGNCAACGTGGGGCTCAGACTCACAGACCATGAGCTGGTGACCTGAGCCGAAGTGAGATGCTCAACCGACGAAGCCACCCAGCCACCCAGTCAGTGGGTTTGAGCCCTGCTTGGGGCTCTGTGCTGACAGCTCAGAGCCTGGAGCCTGCTTTGGATTCTGTGTCTCCCTCTCTGCTCGCCCCCGTCCAAAAGAAATAAACATTAAAAAAATGTCTTTTAAATATCAGTGTTGAGGGAGAGAGAGACCCATGCATACACGCAGGTAGAACTGTGCTGTGTTATGGGGTAAAAGGACTAAAGATTTCCGTCCATCTCTCCCAAGTGAGGATTTCACTTTAATATGGTTCTTGGTCACATTTTAATAGACATTCTGTGTCTTCTGTAGGAATCAATAGGTCAAGTTATTTTGAAAAAAGCCCAAAGTCTGTGTAATACCTGCCCAAGACTGTGTGAATAAGGAAAAAAAAAACCCAAAAAACGAGAAAACAAAATTCGCTGTAAAAAATTTTGCAGTGTCCAAATGAATAAATCACTCATGGTCCCATCCTTCCTTCTAGAATAACCAGCAGTTAATATTTGACCATGTATTTCTGGTCTTTGTCTAGCTATAAATAGATAGCAAACAATCTCGAATCGGTGTTTTTGCACTTAAAAAAAAGCGATAGGGTCATTTATTCTCATTATTTCCTGCAGCATAGTTTTTAAGGCCAGCTGAGTGTGCCGCAAGTTTTCCCCCAGAGAGTTCCATGCATAGCAGTCTTCTGCTCTCATTTCCTTCTGCTAAATCCCCCAAAGTGGAATTACTGTGTATATAGAGAAGGACTTTTGTTTTATTTTTTTATTTTTAAGTTTATTTATTTTGAGAGAGAGAGCGCGTGCGCCCAGGCAGGGGAAGAGCAGAGAGAGAGAGAGAATCCCATACAGGATTTGAGCTGTCAGTGCAGAGGTTCAAACTCTTGAACATACGAGATCATGACCTGAACTGAAATCGAGAGCCGGTCACTCAACCGACTTAGCCCCCCAGGCGCCCCTGTAAGGACATTTCTAAGGCCCTATCTTGTCTGTCTTTTTGAAGTTGTCGGAAGAATTGGACAGAACTCCAGGATCCTTTCTGGAAAGGTTGCGTGGCTTTGGAAGAAGAGCACCCCAAGGCTTAGTTAGCATGGTTAGCAGGAAGGGGGTGGATTTCACACGGAAGGAAACGTCGAGGTGCAGACTGCAGAACTGGAAAAATATGTTGGGGGCACCTGAGTGGCCCAGTGACCTGGAGCTTTCAAACACGTGGGAGTGTGGTGGAAGATTGGACGAGGCCAGACAGTGGGAGGGTGGTGGGTTGTTAGGGAGGGTTTGAATAGAGGCATGATGTTACCCAACTGGGCTGTGCTACGGCGCAGGGGCGGGGGGGTGGGGTGGGGGGAGAGGCCCCACACTGTGCTCCTTTGTGGGGAGGACTGTCCTCTGGGTCATAGGCAGTTGGGACTCAGTGGCCAGAATGGGTCTTTACTGAAGGGGCAGGGCCGAGACACATTGGGAACCAGATTCCAGAATGCTGGACACTGACCCACGTGGGTATAAGAATCTGAAAAAAGACACTGATGGTAAGAGGAAGAGCTGGCTTTAGGGGCACCTGAGGGGCTCTGCCGGTTAAGCCACCGACTCTTGATTTTGGCTCCGGTCACGATCTCACAGTTCCTAAGTTCGAGCCTCGCATCAGGCTCCGCGCTGACAGCGGTGAGCCTGCTTGGGATTCTCTCTCTCCCTCTCTCTGCCCCTCCTCTGCTTGCGCACGCATGCACTCTCCATCTCTCAAAATAAATAAATATTTTAAAAAAAACAAAAGAGGAAGAGCTGGTTTTAGAGATTCTGAGCGGGAGGCGGCTGCTCGCCTCGGGAGAGAATGTTGGATGGAGCTCAGGATATAGTGGGATATTGAGCGTGGCCAGGCGTTGAGTCACCACATAAAATGCACAGTGCTCAGTTAAATTTGAATTTCAGATAAACAATGAATAACTTTGTAGTGTAAATGTATCCCAAATATCCCATGCGATATACTTAGCCTAAAAACAATCATTGTTTATCTGAACTTCAAGCTTAACCGAGTGCCTTGCATTTTTTAAATGTTTATTTATTTTGAGAGAGAGAGAGAGAGAGAGAGAGAGAGAGAGAGAGAGAGAGAGAGAGAATCCCAAGCAGGCTCTGTATATACGTTCAGTGCAGAGCCCGGTGCGGGGCTCTATCCCATAAACCACGTGAGATCATGACCTCAGCTGAAACCAAGAGTCGAACGCTCACCGGACTGAGCCACCCAGCGCTCCCTACCTTGCGTTTCTATTTGCTAAATCTGGCAGCCCTGTTTGGGCATCAAAGACAAGCCTGGAGGAAGAATTCAAACTAGATACTCCAGTGAACCCAAAACCAGCATGACTGGAATGAAGCCTCAGAGCCAGTATTTCAGCTAATTCAGTCTTGAATTTTGCTTTGTCACAGCCTGAAGTTTTTGGAAGGATTAAAGAAAGAAAAAGGAAAAAGCCCAGGCTTTTGGACTTGATTAGTGGTGGCGAGAATCGGCCGCGTTCACAGTCCTCAGATGGCTCCCTTGGGTGGGCGGGGGCTAAGGACACCCCGGTGTGGGACACCGCCTGGCGCCTGGCTGTGTTTAAGGGCAGGACACACAAGCACAGCCACTTTGTGCACCTGCATATGTGTGCACACTCAGGCAAGGGGGTTTGCTCCTCTCAGGTGCTCAAGCTTGTACATGCATTTAGACAGATGCCCCTAGGGGGCGGGGGAGGCTCAGCCTGTTAAGCATCTAACTCTTCTTTTTTTTTTTTTAAATTTTTTAAAATGNCTCTGAGCTGGCTGTCAACACAGAGCCCGACACGGGGCCCGAACCCACGAACCGCGAGATCATGACCCAAGCGAAAGTCAGACGCTCAACCGACTAAGCCACCCAGGCGCCCCAAGCATCTAACTCTTGATTTCAGCTCAGGCCACCATCTCACGGTTGGTGGGTTCAAGCCCCACACCTGGCTCTGTGCTGTATCAAAGCCTGCTTGGGATTCTCTTTCCTTCTCTCTCTGCCCTTCCCCTGCTCGCTCGCTGTCTCTCTGTCCCTCTCTCTCTCTCTCTCTCAAAATAAATTAAAAAAAGATTTGTTTTAATTCCCTGGAAAGGTGCTTTAAAAAATGCTAAGAGTGGCCTCCCTCTGGGGACAGGCACCCAGAGGTGGGGACTGGGGGGAGGGAAGACTTCATTATCATCCTTTTTTAATCTTGAATTCTTCAAGTATGTATGTGCCTATACTACCCTTTGAAATAAACATTTAAAACAACTGAAATATGGATTCACATAGAAAATGACTAAATTGTGGGACCCCTGGGTGGCTCAATTTGTTAAAAGTCTGACTCTTGATCTCAGTTCAAGTTCAAGTTGATCACAGTTTGCGAGTTCAAGCCCCGCAGTGGGCTCTGCGCTGACCATGCGGAGCCTGCTTGAGATTCTCTCTCTTCCTCTCTCAACCTCTCTCTAAATAAATAAACATAAAAAAAAAAGAATTAAAAAAATGACAGACTCGTGACAGTTTCCCAGAAGGACAGAGGGAACGTAAGTGCTGGTGACTCTCATGTGCCTTGCTCACTGTGGGGGGTCCAGTCCTACAACAGCGTCTGGCACATGGTAGGCACGGAATAAATATTTACGAAAGCGGCGAAGGGCTGGTCCAGCCATCCTGTGATCAACCCACAGAAGTTTAATTTCACGCCCTCTCTAGAGAGGCAGCAAGGGAGCTGTGTGTCTGCTGTTCAAGGCTTCACTACGCCCTGAGGTCGTTTGCAAGAAGTAGCTGAAGCCTTGGGAGCGGATTTATCATCGAGAGAGAGAGGAGGGCAAGGTGCTTTCCCTGGCCGGGGGCACATAGGGACAGGGTGGAAACAGACTAATGGAGGTGGCCAGGGGAGCGTGTGCCCTCGAGATCAAGGACTAGAGCTTCAGGAAGGACCGATGGCCAACAGCGTCCAGATACTCAACCAAGACAACCCTGTGGGTTTTCAAAGGACGGCATGACTATTAGTCTTTCTGGGGGGGGGAAGAGTGCCTTCTCTCTAGAACACCCTGCTAGCATTTGGGGACACTGCCTTGCAAAGGCAGGCTTTGGTGGAAAAGTTCTTACCCCACACCATTTGTTTTACATCTTATTTTTGTTAATGTCTTATTTATTTTTGAGAGAGAGACAGCGTGAGCAGGGGAGAGGCAGAGAGGGAGAGGGAGACACAGAATCTGAAGCAGCTCCAGGCTCTGAGCTGTCAGCACAGAGCCCGACGCGGGGCTCGAACCCACGGACCGTGAGATCATGACCTGAGCCAAGGTCGGATGCTCAACCCACGGAGCCCCCCAGGCGCCCTGCCCCCGCACCGTTTCCCAGGTTAATAGTGACCACTGCTCGACCTGGTCCCCCTAGGTCCTGACTTGGGTGCTCGCGGGGCCAGACTGACCCTCGGGTTTTGTGCTTTGTTGTCAGAATGCGGTTTCCAAGTACGGCGCTCAGTTCCAAGGCAACGCCCAGCACGACGCCTTGGAGTTTCTGCTCTGGCTCCTGGACCGTGTGCACGAGGACTTGGAAGGATCCTCCCGGGGCCCCGCGGCCGAGAAGGTCGGTCACTCATCGTATTTGACAGAGTGCGAGTGGGGGAGGGGCGGAGAGTGAGGGAGACGGAGAATCAAAGCAGCTCCAGGCTCCGAGCTGTCAGCACAGAGCCCGACGCGGGGCTCGAACCCACGAGCGGTGAGACCGTGACCTGAGCTGGCTTTGGACGCTCAACCGACAGAGCCCCCCGGGCGCCCCAGGTTGGTCAGTCCTGAAACACCACGTCGTATTTCTTTTTCTCCCGTGAATATTGGCTCGATCGTGAAATTCGGTTTCATAGACTCCTGCGTCCGCAGTGCTGCTGGTCATAGGCACGGGATTTCCACCCACTGCAGGGTTTCTCGCCCTCTCTAGTCCTGGGGAGCTAGTGAGTGGGGTTTCCCTTCGTTTTAAAGTTTGGAAAATCTTGGGGCGCCCGGGTGGCTCGGTCCGGTGAGTGTCCGGCTCAGGTCATGATCTCATGGTCTGTGAGATCAAGCCCCGCATCAGGCTCTTCCCTGGCAACACAGAGCCTGCTTGGGATTCTCTCTCTCCCTCTGTCTATGCGTCCCAGCCCGTCCCCTGCTTGCTCTCTATCTCCCTCAAAAATCAGTAAGTAAACATTAAAAAAAAAGTCAAAGTGATGAAGTCATTGTGACACGAGTGAGCAAAGTTATTTTTTTTAATGTTTTAAAGTGTTTATTTATTTTTGAGAGAGAGAGAGAGAGAGACAGTGTGAGTGGGGGAGGGGAAGAGAGAAAGACAGACACACAGGATCTGAAGCAGGCTCCGGGCTCTGAGCTGTGAGCACAGAGCCCGATGTGGGGCTCGAACTCTTGAGCCACAAGACTGTGATCTGACCTAAAGTCAGATGCTTAACCGACTGAGCCACCCCCAGGCGCCCCATGTGCCTTTCTCTTTTAAAACGATGAGTTGGAACTTTAAGAAAAGAGGCCATAACCATCAATGTCTCAAATAAGATTAGACCTGTGTTAAACAGTGTAATGTAATTAAAAGCTAAGAGTTGGTCAGAGCTACAAAATCAGTCCCCTCTGCTAAGGACAGCAGGGAACAAGCGAAGTGGTGACTGTACCATGCTCCTCTCCATCACGTCTTGGGAGCATGATATGCTGTCTGAGTGACTTGTCATTGATGGAATGCTGCGAGGGTTATTATGTCCTTTGCATATACAAGTAAACCAAGAATCAGAGAGGTTGAGTAAGCTTCCCAAAGCAGCACAGCTAAAGAAGGGATGGAGTCAGGGTTCAAGTACCAGAAGGTCCGCCTTCAAGGCCTGTGTTCTTTTTTTTTTTTTTTAATATTTTTATTTATTTCTAGGAGAGAGAGAGAGACAGCATGAGCAGGGGAGGGTCAGAGAGAGAGGGAGATACAGACTCTGAAATGGGCTCCAGGCTCTGAGCTGGCAGTCAGCACAGAGCCCGACGCGGGGCTCGAACCCACGAACCGCGAGGTCATGACCTAAGCGAAAGTCGGATGCTTAACCGACTAAGCCACCCAGGCGCCCCTAAAGCCTGTGTTCTTTAACAGAAGCCACCCCAGTCACCCCTGAAACACATAAATGTAACAAAGCAAAAACCTCACCACCACAAAACCTAGGAGCATCACACACTCAAAAGCTACGGCGTTTGGGGGGATTGTGTTTCTGGGTTGTGTTTCTTCTTTCACGCACAGAGATTTTTCTGTTCATCTTATTCAGACCCTTGTAGTTGCAAATGACAGGAATTTAACTGGATCCAGCTTAAGGAAAGGGCATTTATTGGTTTTATACATGCCAACGACAAGTTCTAAACTTGTGATCCAAGGCTTGCACCAGCTTCAGGTAAGGCTGGATCCAGGGACTCAGATGATGTCCCTGGGTCTCTGGCTGTGTCTTGTTGGCTTCCTTCTCATCCTGGCTCACTCTCATGGTGGCAAGAGGACCACACACAGTCTTTAAAGATTCAGGAAAAAAAAAACAACGAAACCTCAGGGAAGGGTCTGATTGTCCCAGTGCGGTTCACATGTCCTTTGCTGGGCAGGTGGCCAGCAGAGTGACACGTTGCGAGTGGGCGCACCCGGGCTGCATGCCCATTGTGGGGATGAGCTCCACCCAAATCACGTGGCCAAGGAGCGCTTTTGGAGACTTGGGCTGGTCGTTTCTGCAAAGACTTAATACTGAGACCCCTGAGCAGAAAAACCTCCCCACGGCGTAGTCCACAATCTTAGAGAGAACACGTCTTGAAATCAGAATGCTATATTAAAAAAGAAAAAAATACTGGGTATTGAATATCTGTTCGTGTCCCGCATCGAACTCGATGCCTTTCATGCTCATTTCGCTACCGACGCGGAAGAGCCATTCACTGAGCTCCCGAGTGGTTGAATCGGTTACGTAGCTGTCCGGCTCTAGGGTCTGTAAGGATCGCTCAGGTTTTACAGTGAATGAAGACGTAGGTTAAGCTGCCCAAGGTCACCCAAGTTTTACTTGGGGGCCGTAGCACGAACTCGAGTCTGTCTCAAAGTGCACTGGATGGATCCCTTTCTTATCCCGGCGTCTCGTGCCTTCTCGGTTCCCCAGCAGAGATGAGCCGAGGCTGCAGGACCGGCTTCCTTCTGGCTGCACAGGGAAGGCGTCTTGTTCTGCACTGTTTCCCCGCTCCCTGCCCCCTCCCTGGCGGCTCTTCCTCTGGAAAGTACGGCTAGACAGCCTCCGAACTGCCTTTCAGGCTCCCCCTCTTCTGGCCTTTGATGGTTGGAAAAGGCACTGGGCTTAAGGGCGGAGAAGATCCCAGAGAGGTTAAGTAACTTGCCCCGAGCCACACAGCAAGTCCGTAGGAGAGTCAGCATGTCTGTGTCTAGGAAACGCGACCCTAGAGGAGGGTTTGTCGACCTCCGCACGTTCGGGAGCCAGATAATTCCTTGCTGTGGGGGCTGCCCTGTGCGATGTGGCCTTCGTAAGCATCCCTCCCCACAGGTTGTGACGCACAACGAAAGATTTCCCTAGATACCGCCAAATGTCACCTGGGGGTGGGGGTGGGGGCAAAAGCCCCTGCTGATTGAGACCCACCGATCCGGGAACCTTTGTTCCCAAGCACGTGCACCGCCCCCCACCCCCTCCCCCAGCCCTTTCTTTAAGGTAACCGTCTGGTTTCTTTAAGCCAATAATTCCTTCTACCAACTTCAAGACCCACGTAAAAGCAGCCAAGCAGTTCGGCTACCAGTTTCCGGTGCGTCCTGCGGTGTGTCTACTCGCCGAAGCCAGAGACATCTTTCGAGAAAGGACCAGAGATCCCCGTGCCCTCCTTAAATTTCTCCGGTGGCTTCCACAGTCTGGACTTCTCGCCGGGCCTGCCCTCCACTTAGCCTGACTCCAGGACCCTCTCTGACCTGTTCTGGGCCACCCCGGCTGCTTTCTTTTTCTTTAATGGGCATTTAGGACTCAGGCAAGAATAGTTGGCCAGAGAGAGGAGTTTTCCTCTCTCTTCACTTGACCTGATTGAGACCAGAAAAGATCTTTCTTCTCTACCTGGGGTGGAAACCCCTCCTGAAATTTGCTCTCTCGGAAAATTGGGCTGCCTGTGGAGGCCCGGCTGGGAACGCTTGAGGGTCAAGAGCACGCTGACACGTAACTTCATTTCCCCTCTTCCAAGAAGAGGGAACGCAGCAATTTTTTTTTTTTCTTTTTGAGGTTATTTCTGTTTGGAGACCTGGGAGGGCCGTAGAAGCTAGGTTTATTTGAAACCGGAATACAAAACATAGGGACCGCTTTCTTCTCCGTCATCAGAATGATTCCCAAATGTTTTCATCTGGCGCAAAGGGCATATTTTTACCGTCCTGTGGACATTCTCACAGAGGCCATCTTTTTGGAGGTCTGTTTCATAGCCACTCTTGCAGAATTAAGAAAGGCACGGGGCGAGGAAAAGGACCAGGGAGGCACCATTAATTAAGCACCTACTATGCACCACGCAGGACACGCACATCAGGTTTTTTATTGGAATGGTGGCATCGTGAGATGAGGTGGATGTGATGCTCCTTCGAGGCGCAGAGCGAGGCTCAGAGACAGGTCCAGGGTCGCTTGGTTAGCAGAGCGGAGCCAGCCTGCTCTGTCCCTCCAGGTCTTCGCTTTGCGAACGACTCTGCCGCCCCCCAGCCCAGCCTCGCTCAGGACCGGACCCCACCCTGGGCGATCCTGCCCACCACCCTCGCGGCGAGCCCTGGAATCCCCTCCACGCAGAAGCACCTGTATCGTGGTGAGGTCTCTGGCTGCAAGTAGCTACCAAAGGCCTGGCTCCATGCTCCAGAAGGGTGCTGTGGCCAAGGAAGCAGGCATCCATCCTGCGCAGCCACAATCACGAGGGTCTCCCCCTCCTCCTGGCCCCTCACTGCTGCCTGTGAGAGGTCTCTGCCTGCATGTCGCTCACCTTGAACTCGGCGTGCCCTTCCCTGACCCACTTCTCCCTGCGCTCTTCCCTCTTCTGTTAATGGAGCAGGCATTCTCCAGGCACCGAGGGAAGCTTGGACTTGCCCAGGTTTACCCCCTCCCCGCTTCTCCGCTTCCCCATCGAGCGCTCAGTTACGAGCTGCGCGCACAGGGCATCTTGATTCCATCCCTCTGTTTCGTTTTCAGGGCTCCACCCCATTTGCCCTGTGGTGCCCCGGGCCCTCGGGGGCTCCGGCTCGGTGTCCTTACTGCAGACCTGCCCTCCTTTATCCTGTGCTCGGCCGGGAGGTCCAAGCACCTCTCTGTAGCTACCATGCAGGCTCAAAGCCGGCCGGACACTCCCTGACGTCACCACCACTGAGTCCCAGCTCGGTGTTCTACACACGTTAACGCTTTCACTCTCAAAGCATCCCCGTCAGGTCGGTTCTGCCGTTCATCGCCCCGGTATAGAAGTTGGGAAATCTTGGAGCAAAGGGGTTAAGCAGCTTACTTAGCTGGAAGCCAGAGGCTCAACCCACTGATCCACCCAGGCGCTCCCTGGAGGCTAATTCTTAATCCTGCCTGTGTGCTATTCACCCAACGGGGAGTCCTCTTTTAGGGCATTGAAGGCCCCACCCAACGTGGCACCAGACTCCCCCTGCAGCCCTGTTTTCCGGCTTCCCTTTGCACATCCTGTGTGCTGGGCCACAGGGCAAATACGAATGACCACTCTGAGCACTTGCCCCAATATTTTATTACGGAACATTTCATGCATGTGGAGAAATTGGATTCATCATCCAGTGAAGAGCTCATATCCACCACCTAGGCTTTACCATTTACATTTTCCTAGAATTGCTTTATCGTGTATTTATCCATCTGTCTACTCATCAGCCCGTCTATTTTTTCCTCCCCTTTTTCTCGATGCATTTAAAATTTTTTTAATGTTTATTTTTAAGAGAGACAGAGTGTGGGGGAAAAAAAAAAAGACAGAGTGTGAGCAGAGGAGGGGCAGAGAGAGAGGGAGACACAGAATCGGAAGCAGGCTCCAGGCTCCGAGCTGTCAGCACAGAGCCCGACGCGGGGCTCGAACCCATGAACTGCGAGATCATGACCTGAGCCAAAGTCGGACGCTTAACCGACTGAGCCACCCAGGCACCCCTTGATGCATTTGAAATTAAATTTCGGACACTGGCATACTTCATTCCAAACACTTCACACGTGTTCCTTTTTCCTCTGCTCTTCAAATATGCTGGGCTTAGAGCCTGGGGTGAGGGGGCCACAAGCCGTGATTCTTCAGCCACCAGAGGCCGTGAGAGCAAAGGATACATTCCGTAGAGCCTCAGCAGGGAGCGGGGCCTTGCTGACCTCGATCTGTGGCCCGGGGATGCTGATTTGGGCTGTCAGGTCTCCAGAACTGAGAGAGAGTCCATCTCTGCCGTTTTAAGCCCGCAGAGTGTGGGAATTTGCTCCTGCGGCACAGGAAGCGAACACATCAGGGGGTGCACAGAGGGGTGATGTGGGGTAAAGGGAGCTTACGCGTGATTCCAGGGCCTGAAGCCTGGCTTGTCTGGTGCTCGCGGGAATCCTAGGTCCCGGGGAGATGTAGACGGGCCGGTTTAGCAGCTGGATGACGGCAGATGTGGTGTGGACGTGTTTGGAGCAGTGGCAGCACGCGCAGTGAAAGGTGCAGGAGGTGTAGACCCTGGGCCCAGCAGGATGGAGAGGAGAACGGGGCAGCGGCTCCAGAGGTCAGAGCCGAGGCTGGCTGAGCGGGTGTGAGCTCCCAGCCCTCCTGCCTGGGCTCTGCTCCTACAGCACTTCTGTGTGTGAGGGACTTTGGGGGGTCCGGAGACTGAAGGAGCAGTAAATTTGCAGGGGGTTCCCCAGAAGGTTCCGGTCCCGCGGGGTCCTGGCCCAGGAAGGGGCGATGTGGGCCCAGGAGGAGGCCGGGGCTCCCTGGTCTGTGCCTAATCTTGCTTCCTTCCCTCATTTCTTTGCAGCCTCAGCCGGAAGTCAGCAAAACCCCTGAGCACCTCCTGTCCCCATCGGCTCAGCTTCCCCGTGGCCAAAGCTTTGTGCAAAGCCACTTCCAAGCACAGTATAGGTAAGAATCTAGCTAAAGGTGGGGCGTGCTTAGCACGGATCGCCCCAACTGGGCTGCTGGTAGCTGGTCTCCCGTCGCCACGCTGCCCCGAGATAAACAGCAGACACCCCAAACACCCTTCTCTCTCCCATTATAAACCCCGGGTAACCTCTCACCCCTTATCGTCCCCGGCCGTTAGGATTTCTTCTTTCCCGTCTTGCTGGCTCCTGGGCCTCCCATCTCCTCCTGAAGGGGCCTCTAACACAGTGCAAACGTGGAGGCCAGGGTTTCGCCAGCAGGCAATCGCTGAGAGGTTGTTCAGTTTACCGAGTAATTTCAAGGTCGAGATTTCCCACCAGTGTGGAGGATGTATATATATAATTACGCAGGCTTTGACTTCAGAAAAGTTCTCTTTGGGCTTTTATGTCTATGACAGTTGAGAGATTCATCTAAGGCAGCGTGTTTCCGAGTACTATAACGTTTTAGTGTAACACTGATCGCAGTGAGGGGTCTAAAGGCGGGNTGCCTTTCGATGAGGCTTCGAAGGCTGAATAGGATCGAATGAGCAGGAGCACACTCAGCACGAACGGACATGGGAATGAGCACGGTAATCAGGATGCAGGGGAAACCATCAATTGTAGACCATCTCTTGGTGACATGCCGCCCCTGGTCACTTAGCATACTGGGTACTCAAAAACGCTCCTAAGTGAGCCCACGTTTTACTGCTGTGCCTGAAGTAAGGCCCCTTTATTTCCCGAGAGGTGTGGTGTGCGTGCTGGAGGGAACCTAGATTTCATTTCTGGCCGTGAAAGCTACGTGCAGGGTGTCTGCCTCATTTATCTTCAGGTGCCCAGAGCCGAGGCTGCTTGAAACACCAATGAGAGAGGAGGGGAAAGAATGGCTAGAAGGAGGGGAAGGGGAGGGGAAGGCCGGGGTGGGTTAGACTGCGGGGGAGGGACGCCAGGGATTGCCACCAGGTACCGCTCCTCGGCGTCTTTATACGACCGATTCCCTTATTTCTCAGCTCCCACCCTCTTCCTCTCCTGCGCACGCATGCTCTCTTTCTTCCCTTCTTTCAAATATCTGAGAGTTTGCCGGTGTGCGTCGTCCGCTGGTTACAGCGAGGAGCCTCACTCCTTGGCCACGAGCGAGAAGTCCCAACCAGAGACCCCACGTGCCCTCTAGAAGAGTCGATTGCAGACATGCCCTAGCTGTTTGCTGTTGAACCCGCTCCGAGCCATTTCCCTCTCGGTGCGGGACTCGCGCTGTGAACCGGGCGCAGCCTCTGTTCTCAAGAAGCTCACGTTCGGCTGGGGGAGGTGTTGGGTAACGTGCACACGTCACCTTGTTATCGCTATTGCGATAGCGATAACTGAAATGATAAGAGGAAGCTTGGGATGTGGGGGGAGGCAGCCAGCTGTAGATGAGGCGATCAGAAAGGTCTGGGAAGGCTTCTCAATAGAGGGGACATTTGAGCTGAGAACCTAGTGACAGTGAGTCAGCCATTCACATATCTGAGGACAAGGTCATCCAGGGAGAGGCAAAGGGCCTGGGGCTGGAATGACGTTGACACATCAAGGGAGAGAAAGGCGAGGGAGGAGCCAGGTAGCGAGGGGTGGGAGGGGACGTGTCCCAGGTGTCCTGTCCGTGTGTGGGCTTTCGTCTGAACGGCACAGGAAGCCACTGCAAAATTTGAAGCCGGGTGTGGTCCACTTCTGAATTAGCACATGCTGGGGGCTTGGGGGGCTGGAGGGAGTCAGGGCCGGTAGCTGGAGCGGCAGGGACCCCCCCAGGGGGGGGGGAGCGGAGAGGAGTGGATGGGCTGGCTCGAGTTCTGGATGTAGACTCAACAGGTCTTGGCTCTGAGGGTGCAAGATGGAGGGACTGAGAGAAAGGTAGGCATCTAGGGCGCCTCCTGGGTTTCTATGGGGTGTTGTACCCAGCAGGTGCTTTGAGATGCGCATTACAGGAGTGAAAGGAGAAGAGTCTTGTTTTCTTTACGCCCCTCTCTCCTCCTACCCTGCTTGCAGACCTCCTGGCTCCAGGAGCGTGGGCACTGTCCCCCCAGCAGCCACGTCTGCAGTCTCTGCGGACACCCTCTGAGTGCCCTCCAGGGTAACTCCGTCCCGGACACTGTTTACCTGGACACAGCGTCAGGTCCCACAGCTTAAGAGCTCAGTCCCACGAGACTGCCCCCCACCAGACCGCAGCCCCCCGCGAGTCCCAAGCCATCACCTGTGTTCCTGGCTGGCCGGCTACAGACCAGAGGCCCCCGGACCCATGCCTCACGCTCAGCCACTTGCTAGAGCTGCTCACAGGACTCAGGCGAACAGTTGACTCGCTAGATCAGCAACTCCTAATAAAAGGATACAACTCCGAACAGCCAGACGGAAGAGAGGCAAGGTGTGTGGGAGGGGGTGCAGGGTGTCCGTGCCCTCTCGGGGTGCGCCACCCCCAGCACCCCAACGTGTTCGCCAGCCGCGAGACTCTCCAAACCTCTCTTGCCAGCGTTTTTCTATAGGTGTGTGTGATTGATTACCTTGGTGTGATTGATTACACCATTGCTCCCTAGCGATTAATTCAACCTCTGGTCCCCTTTTCCTCCGCTCGAGGTGGGGGTGGGGGGCAGGGCTGGAACTTCCAACTCTTCCCCCCCCCCAACTGTTTCCCCTGGCAACCAGCCCCCACCCTCAGGGACCTGGGGCTATCCCCCAAAACCCCTCATTAACATAACAGGTGTGGTTGAAAGGGACTTGTCATGAATAACAAAAGACGGACCTTTTGCCTTTCTGACTCCGTCTGTTAGGTAATTCCAAGACTTGAGGAGCTCTGTGCCAGAAACTAGGTCCAAACCAAGTATATATTTTCTTATTATAAATCACGGAATCACACGGCCTCTGATTGGCTTGGGATGAGTCAGGGCAGGATTCCTCAGCAACTTGAGGTTTAAGCCGATCAGATATGTTAAAGACTGCAAGTGCTCTCTGGGTAAATTACTCTAGGACGATGAGTAAGAAGTGAGGTGTTCAAGCTAAAAAAAGAAGTACCGGTGACAGCCAAAAATACGTGCGTTGTACCAGATAGTCTGTAGTCAAGAAAAAACACAGTTAGGGATGCCGGTCTCGGTGAGGGCTTGAACTCTGGGACAGATTTTTGGCAGTGGGCAGTGGGCACCAGCCCCAAGCCAGTGCTGGTCCCTGGGGTCCTGGGCACCCGGCACCCTTCCTCTCCACCAGGGAGGGCTTGCCGGGGATGGGAAGTTGCCGTGATTCCAGCCTTCTTCATGAAGTTAAAAGCTGGAGGATTTATTGTGTGTTAATTCAGAGACGCCTGTTCGGTGAGGTTCTCCCTTCCTTTTTTAGGGTGTTGGGTTTTCGACTTTGGCTGCAGAAGGAGGGACAGCATCAGGATGCTGGAGGTTACGGGATACAGGGAAATGATCGGTTATTCCATATGGTTCAAACCACAACCTAAAAACCTCTGTGAACTTCATAACCACGATTGCTGCCTTGTTGGGAGTTCTGGCTGCAAGAGGGAAGCCGTGGGTGTGCGCCTGCCCGGGTGTGCACCTGCCCGGGTGTGCACCTGCCCGGGGGTGCACCTGCCCGGGGGTGCACCTGCCCGGGTGTGCGCGCGCACATGCGCGCTTGTGTCTATGCGCATGCGCACCTGCGTGTATTCATTTCTTCACAGAAAAGTGAAATCTAGTCCCCATGGCAGGCAGCATTTCCCGTATGGCCGAGCGTTTTTTGAAGGCTTTCTCACAGCAGATTTCAGCGAGGTGACGTCTTTCCTGGGTGTCCTCAGATTCATCATTGCTGGTGGAGACATCAGGGCCTGTGTCCTGCGAGCAGCTGGCGCAGGCGTCTGAGGGGAGGGGGTGTGTCTTTGGCCTCGGGGAGGTCGGGGTAGGGCCTCCTGGGANAGAAGCAATTTGATGGAGTTTATGACACAAAATAGATGGATATATGGGAAGGGGCTGGGGGGCGGGGGGGGGAGGTGAGGGAAACAAACCACAAGAGACTGCTTTTTTAAAATGTTTATTCTTAAGAGAGAGAGAGGGAGCAGGGGAGGGACAGAGAGAGAGAGAGAGAGAGAGAAAGGGAGACACAGTATCCGAAGCAGGCTCCAGGCTCTGAGCTGTCAGCACAGAGCCTGACGTGGGGCTCGAACTCATGAACCGTGAGATCATGACCTGAGCCGGGGTCAGAGGCGTAACTGACTGAGGCACCCAGGCGCCTCCAGAGACCCTTAAGGACAGAGAACAAACTGAGGGTTGATGGAGGGAGGTGAGGGGTGGAGTGGACCAGATGGGGGATGGGTATTAAGGAGGGCACTTGTTGGGATGAGCACTGGGTGTTATATGTAAGTGATGAATCACTGGGTGTACTCCTGAGGGAGCCTGGAAGGGCAGCAGGGTGGCTTTCTGCCCCTCCCCTCCATCCTGCGCGAGCCTGGGGGACAATAGACAGGGCTGCGATTGATCTGCAGGGATGGTGAGGATGGACGGTCTGGAAGGTAGGTCTCCCGAGGCCACGTGTGGGGGTGGCTAAAGCCCAGATGCCCAGAGTCTTTTCTCTCCCTGGCCTGTGGGTCCCATTCACTCTGCCGTCATTGCTCATCTTTGAAAAACAGGTGTATTACACATCCTTTCTGTAGTCTGTTCTGAAGACCATATGTTTTGCTTAGCTTAGCTTTTGTGGGCTGAGCACAATGGATAACTCTAAGAAAAATCTCCCTTATCATGTGTTTACGTGCGAAAACAGGAATTTGGAATTTTCCCAGTGACAAAAATTCATCCTCCGGGCTTATATTAAATCTAGGCACATGGTGGGTAAAGGTAGGAGAAGGATCCAGAGAAACGGTGGCAGAGGGGACCCCACAAACGCCAGGTCCCCCTTCTGTCTGGAGCTCGATGCCTGATACACACCGTTCTTACCAAAATATTACCGTGGTTTCCCCAAAGGGGAATTTCCCAGAGTTACTGGGCATTAAATTCTCAGGTCTGTTTTCTGAAGTCGTGGGTGGCGTGCTGCACCCTGGGACCCAGGAGAGCTGACCTGCTCTGGCCGGCTCTCTCAGGGCCACCTGGGCCAGCACCCTGAAATCCTCAGGCTTTCTTGCTTGTCTCTGGTTTTTCCCATTTGGTCTGCTCCCAGGGAAACTATTCCAGCTGGGCTGGTGCTCTCCGCGGGGACTCGGGAAGCCTGCCCGTGACCCCAGCCCTGCTGACCAGTGTAAGAACACAGCCAGCAGCTGGATGGTGTTCCTTGCTCCCAGGGAAGAAGGCAGCGTAGATTTTTAGGACACGGCACACAGCGTCCGGAAATCCCTTACGTCTTGGAAGCATCCAGAAATCCCTTATGATACGTCGTAGGGTTAAGGAAATAAAACTGAAGTTTCTTAACCCGTGGGGAATATGAAAGTTGCACCTGACTTTCAGGGACCACACGCTTAAGTAAAGGAGTGCTAAGTTTGAAAGAGTTTTAAGAATATAAGTAAACTGTGTGTATGACTTCTCCGAAACAATTTTTTTTTAACATCTATTCATTTTTGAGACACAGCGTGTGAGTGGGGGTGGGGCAGACAGATAGGGAGACACAGAATCCACGAAGCAGGCTCCAGGCTCAGAGCTGTCAGCACAAAGCCCAATCGATGCAGGGCTTGAACTCACGATCTGTGAGATTATGACATGAGCTGAAGTCGGGCGCTTAACCCCCCCGAACTTCTCTGAAACAATTGATGTCCCTCATTCACTTATACGATCGACAGCAGGAACAGTGATGAGCATAGACTCTGGAGCCTGAGCCTCGCTCTGCCGCTTAAGGGCTGTGTGTCCTTGGGACTGTTGCTTAACTTCTCTGTGCTTAGTCTTCTCGTTTGCCAAACGGGAATAATAGTGGCAGCTATGGGTAGTGAGTTATATGCACAGCGGTCGGAACGGCGCCCAATGCATAGTAAATGCTGTTTTAACATTAACTATTTTGCCATCAGCTGCTTTTTTCTGAGCTCTGTTTCCTCACTGGTTCGACCGGGAGGGTGGACTCCTCCGTGGTTCCGCGTCCTGGCCCAACACTAGTTTCACCTGGGAGAGCAGGTCACATCCTGATGCCTGAGCCTCTCTCCCTGCCCCCCCTTGAGACAGGACCCATGGGAAAAAGGCCGAGACATTTGCGTTTTGAGGAAAGCTCCCTCCGTGGTTCTGGAGCACAGAGAGGCTGAGCACCTGGGGACGAGATGGTCTCAAGGTGCCTTCCAGCTTGCGAGCCAGCAGGAGGTCTCTCTCTGGGGTGGGGGTGGGGTGGGGGAGGTGTTAGCATCCTGTCCCGTTCTGGGTGCACTAATGCGTGCCATTAGACCTTTTCCCCTTCTTTGGAAAGTTGAGGTGAAAGTCCCATAAAATAAAAACCATTTAAAAGTGTACAGTTTTGGGGCGCCTGGGTGGCTCAGTCAGTAAGCAGCCGACTTAACTGACTGAGCTCAGGTCATGATCTCACCGTTTGTGGGTTCGAGCCCCGCGTCGGGCTCTGTACTGACAGCTCGGAGCCTGGAGCCTGCTTCGGATTCTGTGTCTCCCTCTCCCTGCCCCTTCCCTACTTGCATGCTTTCTCTCTTTTAAGAATAAATAAACATTAAAAAATTTGTTTAAAAAAGCGTACAGTTTTGCAGCATGGATGTTCACAGTGCTGTGTAACCACCACCTCTGTCTAGCTCCTAACCATGTCCATCTCCGCAAAGAAGACTGGGTACCCGGTGAAGCCCTCCTCCCCGCCCTGGCATCCTCCAATCTGCTTTCTGTCTCATAGCTTTACCTATTCTGGAATTATCCATTTAGCCACTGATGGACATTTGGGTAGTTCCTACCCTTTGGCCACTGTGAATAAAGCCGTGGTGAACATTTGTGCACAACATTTGTATGAACACCTGTTGTTTTATTTTTTTTAATGTTTTATTTTTTGAGAGACACAGACAGAGCATGAGCAGGGGAGGGGCAGAGAGAGAGGGAGACAGAATCTGAAGCAGGCTCCAGGCTCTGAGCTGTCCGCACAGAGTGAGACACAGGGCTCGAACTCATGAACCGCGAGATCATGACCTGAGCTGAAGTCGGATGCTTGACCGAATGAGCCACCCAGGCGCCCCTGAATGCCTCTTTTAAACCCTTTTCGGGAATGTACGTAGGAGGGGAATTGCTGGATCATATGGTAATGCTATACTTCACTTTTTAAGGGTCTTCACAGCTGTGCGTGATTGACCTTGAAACTCTTGTTTCTGGCCCTCACAGATCATCCTTGACCTGTCCCCACTGCCTGAAACAGAGCAACACCTTCGATCCTTTCCTGTGCGTGTCACTACCCATCCCCTTGCGCCAAACGAGGTACGTGAACTTGACTCTCGTCCTTAGTTGCTCCTGGGTACCTTCTGCCTTGGCACTGCAGCTCTGTCTGTCTGGCTTCTCAGCCAGCGTCTCTCTAGAAAGCAGCCTGGCAGAGCTGGTGACGTTCGGTTATTGAATGTTGACGCAGTGAAAGGTTACCGTGTCCCTTCTTTAGCCGCAGATGGGACTCTCCTCGGCACTTCCGCCTGTCGGCACCGTAGCCGGGCTGTCGTCTTTGGCCCAGTGGGAAGCTGGCACGGGTCAGTCACTACTTCCTGGCAGACCAGGGGAAGCCTGAAAAAAGAAAGAAAGAAAGAAAGAAATCTGTCGCCCGCTGCTTCTCCCTGCTTTGCTTCCAAATCCTTTTTGTGAAGGTGTCGGAGGACGCTTTCTTTCAGGAGCAGAGAAGAAGGGAAGGGGGTGTCCAAGGAGAGGAGAAGAGCAGAAAAGCGGAGGGTGGGGTTCAGCAAGAGGCACGGTGGGCCCGGCTTTTAAAAGCAAGAGGCGCAAAGTGCAGGCCTTCCAGAAGCCCGGGTCGTAGCCAATGACCGCTCAGGCACCTGGCCAGTGTCCGCATCCTGGAAGTTCGGTGAGCACTGCGTTAGCGGGAGAGGCTCGACCGTTTTATATAACAGATTTCAAAGTTTGTTTTTGCTTAGGGTGATCTGTTTAACAAACAGAGCCTGGAGATCACAGATCTGTACTGTGATTGGTAATCAAATGCCTTTTATTTTTAGCTAGCCAGAGTAATTCCCAGCGGAGACCCCAGGAGATTTGGCTCTCCGCCGCCACCTGGTGACGGTTTACCTGAAGTACAGTTGACTCAACCGCGAAGCAGAGAGTAGCCTGTGTTGGACTTTGACCCATGTCAGTGGTGTTAGCGGTTCACGTCCGTCCTTTAAGGATGTGGGCCCCTTCGTATTTTCCAGATTCTTGAGCGTCACCTTGGCCTTTTCCTCGAAGAGCCAGCGGTTCCTGCGGGTTGGCCTGGCCGTGCCAATCCTCAGCACAGTGGCAACCCTGAGGAAGATGGTCGCAGAGGAAGGCGGCGTCCCTGCGGATGAGGTGGGCCGGAATTGGACGGAATTGCATGGGGGGCCCGGTGGCTGATGACTGGAACGCTAACTGGGCCAGCCTACTAGGGCTGTTGAGGCTGATTTCTGGTTCCCAGGTGACTCCCTTGTGACTCATGATGAGCTGCACCATGTGAGCCACGTGGTCGTGATTATGATCCTAGTAACTGCAACCCCAGCCAACCCTCCATAGTGTTTCCCAAGAGCTGGGCGCCATTTTGTAAACCTCATTCGTAGCCGATTTCTTCCCCGTCACCTTGCGAAGTCAGTACCCCAGTTACCCTCCTTCTACCAAGTGAGCCAAGAGAGGTTAAGTGACCCGCCCAAGGTCACACAGCTGGTAAGCAGCTGACCCAGGATTTAAATGCAGGTGGTGTGACTTCAGAGCCTGCGACACCACTCTGTGCTTTCTCTCCTGAGAATGGAAACTGAAGGGGCGATAAGTGAGAAATGAGGAGCTACCGAGGATGTGTGAGAGAGAAGAGTTAGGGAACATGGATGGCTATGGATTTACTGTGACTTTGAGGGCAGAACTCCCTCAAACAGTGACTCCCGTGACAGGGCGGGGTGGAGGTGACAGTGGTCAGCCGCCATGTAGCATAACGGGAGGAGTTTGGGATGGGGTTCTTCTTAGGACTCAGTCAGTCTCTAGTTTTCTCACCTTGGACAAAGGAAGCAATTGGTCCTCTGTGTCTTCAGCTGTAAAATGCAAACTTTACATTTCCCCGATGACCCCCGTGGCATTTTTTTTCAAATTAAAAAACAAAAGAAGTGGTTTAGCCTTTCTGTTTAGGAATAACGCACATACAGTAAAGGGTGCGTACCTTGAGGTTATAGTTTGTTGAGTTTTTATGTGCACATCCATCCGTGTAACCTCCAAGGTTACTCACTCTGTGGGCCCCTTCCTGCGTCCACCCAATCACTGCCTCTGGTCTCGTCAACATTTTCATGGGGATATCGAGCGGGGGAAAGTGTGTATCTTGCTCGGTGAACTCGAAGTGCTCTTTGTGTATATATTGAGAGAGAATAGGATGGGGGTGAGAGTTTTGGGAGAAAAATCACAGGGGGAAAAAATACCAAAAGGGGATGTCTGTGAGGTGCAGTTTGCACAATTAAGAGTAAAAGAATTGTCAGGGATTTGAGAAGTGCGGTGTGTTTGTTTAGGAGGTAGGAATCACTTGGGATTCCTAAGTGTACATGTGGGCATTTTGATGGGGACTTAAAATCTGTTTTGATATTTTAACGGGTGGCTTTCTTCTCCTCACATTATCTGTGATCATGGATATATTTGGATTTATTTGCATTCTCTTATTTTATGCTTTCTGTTGACCCTGATTTTTCTGTGTCCTTCCCCTCTCCTTTACTGCTTCTTTTCTATTGAGCAATTTTTATTCCATTTCTTCTGGTTTGGAACATAAATGTTATATTTCTATGCTTATTTAGTGGTTATCCTTAAAATGCCCACATGCATAATTAGCAAAGTCTTATGTGATAAATCTTCCCAAACAACGCAAGGATATTGGTGTGCTTGAACCTCCCTTCACCTTTTTATTGTTGTGGATGGATATTATTGTCCAGTATTTTTTTAAATGTTTATTTATTTATTTTGAGAGGGAAAGAAAGCATGAGTGCATGAGCGGAGGAGGGTCAGAGAGAGAGAGAGGGAGAGAGAATCCCAAGCAGGGATTCAGTGTGAAGCCCAGCGCAGGGCTCGATCCCCTGACCATGAGATCATCACCTGAGCCAGTATCAAGAGTCCAACGCTCAACAGACTGAGCCACCCAGGCACTCCCTGATTGTCTGGTATTTTAATCTCTCCTCCCCTTTCTCCTGGTTGTAGTAATAGTACTAGTTGTTATTATTATGGACTTATATAGTCAGCGCATGTTTACATTTACTAATGTCTACCATTTTCTTTGCCTCATCATTTCTTCTTAAAACTCAAGATTTTTCTGGGTTCTGTTTATTTGTTTGAATCCTGAAATGTGTCTCTTACAAGAGAATCTCCCAGCTAGTGTGCCTTGAATGGGTTAGATGTATTGAGATGTTGATCATTTCAGCCCTTGAAGTGACAGGGCCCTCAAGGTGGGTCACCCCTCTGTCTTCTTTGCTACAAGACCAACTTCTGCTTACCCCAGTGTTCCATAAAAATAGGTTCCACATATACCATGATGTGAAAAAAGTTGGCAAAACTACTTAGAAGTTCTTTCACTGGTGACCTATTAACATTGAATAATCTTAACTTTTAAACTGAAGAGAGCTTTATTTCATTGTCATTGCTTGTATGATAGTTTAGCTGGGTATAAAATTTTTAAAAAATGCACCCCCCCCCCCCCCCAATTTTCTTTCCCCATCTCTACCCTCAGCACTTTGATATTCTATTGTTGCCATTGAGATATCTGTGGTCAATCTAACTGTTATACCTATTCTGTTTTATTATGAAAAATAAGTAGTGTTTTTCACCTAGAAGGGAGTTTCCTCTAGGGTAAAAGAGATGTTTGAGACTATCAGTCACTTTTAGATTTCTTGCTTAAGTTTCCTTTGAGAAATCAAGAGGGAAAATTATCTTTGTTATTCTAGGTGATCTTGGTTGAACTATGTCCCAATGGATTCCAGCGGTCTTTCTTTGATGAAGAAGACCTGAATACCATTGCAGAGGGAGATAATGTGTATGCCTTCCACGCTCCTCCACCACCTAGCCAGGAGATGCTCTCAGGTGCGATAGTGCTTTGCATAACTGTATTTGGATATTATAAGTGATACATTTGAGAGTGTACTCCTTGCGTGCTAAGGCATCAGGTGTTTAGTTTTTTAATTTGGACCTCTGATATTTGGTGTACAGATGGCTGATTGTTAAAAATTATCTAATCGGGTTCTCAAGACCTTGGTGAATATCAGCGTCGTGGAAAGCTTGTTAAGGCAGAGGTGTGGGTCCTACATGCAGAGTTGCTGGCTGAGTAGGTCTGGGGCGGGACCCTAGAACTTGTCTATCTAACAGGTTCCCAGGGGTGCCACTGGTGCTGGACCTGGGACCACCCTTTGAGAATCACTGTTCAGAATAGGTGCTGGGGTGCTCTTTGTCTTTAGGACTCTTGTAGTTCAAGGCCTGTGCTTGCTTGAAGTAAAATCTTTGCAGATTGGAGCAGTAGATGGCCAAAGAGGTTATTAAATGACTTTTGTTAACAACCCCGCTTCCTGATGCTTGCTTTTCCTGAACTTTGGACTGGCCTAGAAGGTCAGTATCTGACAGTCTTTCATGGCATTTCAGTTTACATTCTGGCCCAATTAGCTGGTCCAGAGGGCCCATATTTGGAGGACCCTGGGCCAGTGTTGCCGTATAGCTCAGGTGAAGCCTGTGCCCTTGGTCATAACCTCAGCCAGCCTAGGTGACAGGCCATGTGAACCAGGGGTCTCGTGTCTCTGAATCAACAGGGAGTCCCTGCACCTGGAATCCAGAACAGGCCACTGACCGGCCCTGATTGGGTTATAGTTCAACGAAAAGGCCTTCATTTTAGGGTCAGTCAAAGATAACGTAACACACCTGTGCTTTGAAAGTCAAATGTTCAGAACAGATTGGAAATTGAAGATTGTCTAATTCTTCCACATCCTCAAGGCTGAAGATTCTTACCTTCTATGTGTTCTTCTTTTGTTGGCTGAGAAAGCCAGAGCCAACTCATGGCTCTCTGATCAAGGCATAAAAGCAGCCCGAATCATTTTGGAGTGTTTTTCAGATTGGCTTTGGGACGCGTTCGTTAAGACCCCTGCCCACTTTTTAATATTACTGGCTGAACACAATGGCACATTCACTACCATGTATATGACCTTCCTACCAGGTACCTGACAGCAAAGGGCTCACATATCTTAATATCTCTTTCAAGATCGTGCCCCAGCGAATTCTTTAAGAATACAGTGTAATTCTCTCTCTCTCTCTCTCTCTCTCTCTCTCTCTCTCTCTCTAGCTCATCCACCTGGTCTCTCCGTCTCCCCGCGCTTGGCGGCCTGTGAGGGTAAGCGGTCACCCCCGCCTGCCCGTACCGAGACCAAGGTGCCAATCCTCTGCTGTAACTTGGTGGGGTCCGGGCAGCAGGCCAGCAGGTATGTTTAACTTCATCTTGTTTTTACATGATGACTGGGGTGCATAGACACAGACTTGGAATTCTGTGTAGAGTGATTCTCATTTGATAAAATCAAACATCCTTTCTCAAGGTTAGTCAACTAGGAGTACAGTACTTTCTGCTCAAGAGCATCATCGATAATTACCTTAAACAGATGGCAAACGAGGGGCACCTCGGGGGCTCAGTTGGTCAAGCGTCCGACTTTAGCTCAGGTCATGGTCTCATGGTTTGTGAGTTCAAGCCCCACGTCGGGCTCTGTGCTGACAGCTCGGAGCCTGGAGCCTGCTTCTGATTCTGTGTCTCCCGCTCTCTCTGCCCCTCCCCTGCTCACACTCTTGTCTCTCTTTCAAAAATACATAAAACTAAAAAAAAAGTTTTAATTATTAAAAATTATGATATAGGCTATAAGTAAAAAAAATTTTTTGAAGCCACAAAAAATTGTAGTATGGACGGAAGAATATATATTTAAATCAATGTAACAGAATAGGCCAAAGTATAATTAAGTATTGATAAGAGTGGTATATTTCACATTATTAGTGAATGAATTATTCAGTACGTAAGGGGAGGATTAGTTGATTTCTTTATTTTATATAACCAATTTCTTTACTCCCACCATAGATTCGCATGTATACATTATAGATTGATTAAAGAGGTAATTCTAGAAAAGGAATCCATAAAACAGCTTGAAAATCATGTAGGGAAATACATATGTCTTTGGGTGGGGGACTATTTTAACACCTGAGGCAAGAGGCTATCAAGGAAAAGGCTAATGTTTTAGATGCACTTACCATTTTAAGCACAACCAAGGAGAAAATATATCACACGACAGATGAAGGGCTCATAGTCCATCGTGTAAAACCCAGCTCTGAAATTAGTGAGAGAGATACCCTTAGTAAAACGAGGCACAGAAATTAACATTAATTCACAGAAGAAATACAAGCACAGATTAAAACACTCAGCTTTGTCAGCAGTAGAAGACATTCTAATTGCAATAGAAAGATGCTGTTCAGGGCGCCTGGGTGGCTTAGTCGGTTAAGCGTCCGACTTTCGCTTAGGTCATGATCTCGCAGTTCGTGGGTTCGAGCCCCGCGTCGGGCTCTGTGCTGACTGCCAGCTCAGAGCCTGGAGCCTGTTTCAGTCTGTGACTCCCTCTCTCTCTGACCCTGCCCTGCTCACGCTGTCTCTCTCTCTCTCTCCTAGAAATAAATAAAACATTTAAAAAAAAAAAAAAAGAAAGATGCTGTTCACCTTTGAGATGGGTAAAGGGCTTAGGAGACTAGATAATACTCATTCTGGGCCAGTGTCGAGGGAAGGGGGCCCAGGGCCCCCTGGTACGGTGGTGTGGCTTTTGTGGAGAGCAGGCTGGGCATGAATAGCTTTGGTCTTACACATCCGCCTCTGGAACTGTATCCCAAAGACACAACCGGTCACGGGCCCCCAGAGGTGTATGTGTAAGAATGTACGTGGCTCCTGCTATAAGCAGGCAACGTTCAAATCAAAAAGTGGGAAGCGGCCCAGACGCCTAACAGTAGAGAGTAAGGCCAGTAAACCGACAGAGGACAGCCCAGCGCCTCTGACCTTCCAGACACATCACCTCAGATCTGTGCTGTGTTTCAGCAAAGTGCATTCAGCAGCGTGACATTCCTATCCCACCGGAGCCTCATACAACCTTGCGTAGCCACAGGGCAGTCAATGGTTGGTGATTGGTCCAGCGGTACCCACGGCCGAGCCGTGGAACTGTGGCCACGGCCACATGTGGCATTCTTGGCACCACAGGCCTTCCCCGGTGTGTTCATCAGCTTGGGATACGGAAGAGATTCCCATTTATGAGAATATGCCCCGGATACACAAACCCTCCAGTGCATCGGCTGGACTGGGCTCCTCTGGGTTCATCCTGCCCCGCTTTCCTCTGGCTCCCGTGTTCTCCGACTCTGCCGTGGGGAAGGTGGCCTCCTGGCTGGGTGGTCGTATGCAGCCATGTCTCTCCGTGGCTTTGCATTTCTGGGCCGTCTGTGTAACCTAATGCGCCCGTTCGCAGTGATGCTTCTCGGAAGGGCACTTTTGTACTGTGCTGGGTGCTTGTCTCTTAACCCAATGGAGTGATGGTCCTGAGCAGAGCAAGTGCTCATGGTTGTTGAGTACTGTTGCTTTTTCTGTTGCTGAGATAACCCGATGACCTTGAATTTTTCAGGTTCGGTCCACCTTTCCTGATACAGGAAGACAGAGCCATTTCCTGGGTCCAGCTCCAGCAATGCATTCTCAGTAAGGCCCGCTATCTCATGAAAAGCGAGGCCCCCCTCCAGGTCAGTGTGTGTGTGTGTGTGTGTGTGTGTGTGTGTGTGTTGTGGGGGTTGGAGACAGGGGTAGGCATCTGGGGACAGACAAGAATTTCCTGTTAATGAGAGCGTTCAGGGGTGCCTGGGTGGCTCAGGTTGTTGAGTGTCCATCTTTGACTCAGGTCATGATCTCGCAGTCCATGAGTTCAAGTCCCACATCCGGCTCTGTGTTGATGGCTCAGAGCCGGGAGCCTGCTTTGGATTCTGTGTCTCCCTCTCTCTCT
The DNA here is from genome assembly GCF_008692635.1 of Crocuta crocuta. NCBI lineage: Eukaryota > Metazoa > Chordata > Mammalia > Carnivora > Hyaenidae > Crocuta > Crocuta crocuta. Next base: position 8,376,438 of record NW_027533258.1, on the reverse strand, counting down.
GGCCCTCCCCTGCTCATGCTCTCTCTCTGTGTCTGTCTCACAAAAATAAACATTTAAAAACATTTTAAAAAAAAACCAACAAACTCAAGGCAAAACACTTCTTGGCCTTGCTCATTTATTTATTCTCAGATTGGTAGTTTCCAAATAAAAACGATATGCGCTAAAACCATCCCTTATAGCCCCTAGAGTGTCGGAAAGTATTCCGATGGCTGCCTGGCACAGAAGACAATGGAATTTTGAGGGACAGGTCAGGAGCCTCAGAACGTTGATTCCCTCTGGCTGTTCTGTATGTAAGGACTTAAATCATTCATACTCCTTCCTGCTCAGGGAAGACCATACGTTTGGTTCAGGATTTACGTGAAATAACACTTGGTCAAAGACCTTCTCTGCATCCGTATGCACCTTTCTCTCTTCAAAGATTTTTTTTTTTTTTTTGCTCTGTGGACTGCCCAGGGGATCTGCCGCGATGCCTGAATTAGAGATTCTAACTTCTCTCGAAGTAGGTCAGAATCTCTCGTAATAGCTCCAGGCTTCCCCGATCTCTGTGCTCCTGATTTCTGCAAGTGGATGAAACTACCTCGGTGTGATGGTGGGACTCCGCTGTCCTTCTCCACCTGGTCAATATGCACGTGACTTCAGTGCTTCTCCGGCCACTTAGTTTTCAGAAGCCCCTCGGGCAGTCAGCGGGGCCAGCAAAATGCGAACTGAGGCAACCTTGCCCTAGGGGTGCTTTTTTACAGAGTCCCTGGTAAACGTGTGGATGGACCTGATTCTCTGTAGGAATGACGTCTTCTGAATGGTCATGAGGTTCCTAGGGAAGCCTGTTCTTTTAACTCCGAATGCTTCTGTACCCTATTAAATCCTGCCTTGGGATGGTGATCATTTGAAAAGAACACATTGAGAATCCTTGACCTTGAGCTAAAGAGATTGAAAGTAGTGAAGGTTCGGGGTGCCTGGGTGGCTCTGTCGGTTGAGCGTCCGACTCTTGATTGAGGCTCAAGTCACGATCTCACCGTTTGTTGGTTTGAGCCCTGCATCAGGCTCTGCGGTGACACTGCAGAGCCTGCTTGGGATTCTCTCTCCCCCTCTCTCTGCCCCTCCCATGTTCTCTGTCTCTCAAAAAACAAAGAACTTAAAATAACCTAAAAAAGAAAACAAACAAACAAAAAATAGCGGAGGTTCTGAAATGAATTTCCCTTGCTGCGAATAAAGGACAGGAGAACATCTTAGAAAAATGACCACTCTGGTGGACAGGATGAATTTGTACGAATCATGAAAAAAAAAAAGAGATGTATCATCGCCGAGGCATTTATATGGTCGCCCTGTAAACTTCCTTTGTGTGTAGACGGGATAAGCCACCTCCACTCAGTACTGGTGCCTTGATGGCGCTGATGCTGTAGCTGCCCAAATAGCAGGGCTCAATTAGGGAGAAGACCCCTCCCCCCCAACCCTGCGTCCCCAGATTTAAGAAACAGTCTCCTTAGGAATTGCAGCCTTCCGTGGCCAGCCCTGGCTCAAAGGCTCTGGAGTGAGCTCATTACCAGCAGTTGTTTTTGCCTTTGTTGAAGCGGCAGGCCAGCTAGAGTGGTGATGGCCCATCTGGGCGCGCACCCTGAACTTCACAGTCAAGGCGCTTTAGAGCCCAGCTCTGATTCACCTTGCCAGCGTCCCATGTGCTCCCGCACACACGAGCTTCCAGAGGCCAAGGAGCGGATGGGATCGCAGCTCTTCGAATACGTTCTGGGTCAGTGCGCCGTCGCTCTTTCCCGGAATTACAATGCCCTCCCCTCTTTCACTGCTTTTCCAATAAAGATGCATCTACCATTTTTGTCATTGTCAGAGTTGGGAAGGAAATTTCGTTGTTTTGCTAGTTATAGCTAAGGTCATCTGTGACCATTTTAAGAGCTATATTGGCTTCACTTGAACATTCCATTGATTTTTTTAAAAAAATTTTTAATGACTATTTTTGAAAGAGAATGACCATGAGTAGGGAAGGGCAGAGAGCGAGGAAGACACAGACTCCGAAGCAGGGTCCAGGCTCCTAGCTGTCAGCACAGAGCCCGACGTGGGGCTCAAACTCACAGACCGTGAGATCGTGACCTGAGCTGAAGTCAAGAGTCGGATGCTTCACTGACTGAGCCCCCCAGGCGCCCCTTGAAGGCTAATTTTTAAGAGATACTCAAAATAGGCTATAAACAAAAAAGATCCCGGTCCTCGAGGAATTTATCTGCATCTGAGCGTCTTCGTGAAATCCAGGGCCTCTCGTTTTTGTCTCGGCAGAACCCGGGGACTCTGTTCTCCATCCGGGTTGTGGGGCTTTCTCTGGCCTGCAGCTACTTGGCCCCACAGGACAGCCATCCCCTCAATCACTGGGCAGTTGACAGGTAAGGGGACTGTTCCAGATTGGGTAAGAGAATGAGCGCAGGTGTATCTGACGGCACTCCTCTGAGGTTCTGGGTCAGCAAACTGGTTATATCTCAGCTGCTCTGTGTAACTCGCCTCCCAGTGCTGGCCCCTCGTGTTAGATCCTGAGACACACTCTGTGCCGTCCACCCGTCAGTCTAGAGAAGGGCTGTCATAGCCACTTCGAAGAGGAGGGGTTGCTGAGGCCCCCAGGCATCAGTTGACCCGCTCGTATTTATGGAGCTAATGGCCGAGCCTGAATCAGAATCCATTCCCGCCTGACCGAGAAAGCCAAATGCACTCGGTTCGGTCGTGCTAACGCTGGCAGGTAGCATGAAGGTCCCGTCTGGGGTAGAGGAGAATTGTGCTCGAACCACAGAACACTCCGACTGCCACCGAGGCAGAAAGCCGGCATGGTCACCCCCACAGGCAGCCCGGAGCCTGAGAGGCGGTTCTGCTCGATCACGAGTCTGGCGTGTTTTGTCACATTCACCGCCATCGCCTGGGTTTGGGCCCCTGGAGCCTCAGGGATCGATGTCCCGGGAGCATCCAGACCAGGGGCCCTTCCCTGCCTGTCTAAGCCCTTCGGTGGCCCGCGGGGGTAAGGTCCGCGTTTCTGGGAGCAGCAGCCGCATGCACGCACATCCCTGTGTGGCCCGCCCTGCACCCGGCTGAAGTCAGGACCGCCCCCGCCCCGCTGGCCTCTCCCCTGCGCATCCTACGCAGGAGATCTCTGGGCCCGGCTGCCTCCCTCCGCGTCCTATAAACGCTCTGCGCACTCAGCCATCACGTTTGCGTGTCTCCCATTAGACCCTGAGCTCCGTCAGAGAGGGTAGAGGGGAGGGATTGTGTCTGTGATGCCCAGCATTGCACCCCTCCGTGAGCCCCGAGCGGTGCTCTCTTTCCTATTTGGGTCCCGGCTGCGATCAGGAGGGAAGGCCGTGCTGTCTGCTGAACGATCGTCTCCACGCAAAGGGCGAAGTCACGTCATGACTCCCCTGCCGCTCCCTTTTTGTGCCCCCAGGGGTTTTGTGTGACAGAATTAGGGCCTGGCGCTACCAGGTCTTCCCCAGTGTAGACGCCAGGTGGGAAGGAAACAGGATTGAGGCTGACCCAGGGGTGAGGCTCGGGATAGAGTGCGCCCTGTCCAGTGTTTCCCCCGGATCGAGTGTCCCGCTCTGTCCCCGGTCAGCAGGGCTCGCTGAGCCAGGAGGACCCTCCCCACACCACCCCGCTGACCCTGGCCCCTGCTCACAGGGTTGTTAGCACAACTTCAGACCACCTGAGGGCTTTTGTACCTTCCGTGAGCTCAAAGCCTGTTTTAGAATCTTGGTGACAGTTAGGGACTCATGTGATGCCCCCACTTTTTTCTTGCGATGCATTTTCAATTTTGTTTTATTTTATTATTTTATTAGAAACTGAGACAGCACAAGCAGGGGAGGGGCAGAGAGAGGAGGTGGGGGACAGAATCTGAAGCAGGCTCCAGGCTCTGAGCTGTCAGCACTGAGCCCGACGCGGGGCTCAGACTCACGAGCCTTGAGATCATGACCTGAGCTGAAGTCGGATGCTCAGCCGACTGAGCCGCCCAGGCGCCCCTCTCGTGATAAATTCTAAACGCTCGGACAGACGTTCCCATCGCTTGTGTGCATCTTGTGGATTTCGGGACAAAGCTCCGCGCTCTCTACTTGCTCCCTGACTTCTGTGAAACTGGCTGAGCTCAAGCAGCTGGAAGAGCCTGGGGGGAGGGGGGAGCTTACCCTGAGAGTTTCTGCGTCTTTGAGGGTCCACATAGGGAAAGCCTTTGAGGCCGTGGACGCAGGCGAGAGAGGTGCCTGTTTCCCACTGCGATGGAAGTGAAGTCAGGGGCCCCTGGGAGGTGGCGTCAGAATTGGGGGTTCACCTAGACACCCCGAAGGGGGCCGAGGCTCCAGGGACAGTGGATCTTTGACCTTGCTCCATGGGAGCCAGGGGGGGACGGTCAGGGGAGGGAGGGTCAGGACGAAGCCTTCAGCAGACCCCGCCCCCCAGATGCCCAGCCTCGGTTTACACTCAGTTTTGCTGCTTCTGTTTGGGACAGCGGGTCCTGGGGTTGGAGGCGGGGGAGGGGGGGAGGAGGCCCTGTGCTTTCTGATGGGCTTTCCCTGTTCTCTCCTCAGGGCTTTGCACCCCAGGAGGCCGGGAGGCCCCCCACACATCAAACTGGCCGTGGAGTGGGATAGCGACGCCAAGGGACGGTGAGTTCTCCAGCGCTGGGCTCCAGTGGAGAAGACAGAGGCCTCCCTGTGCACATAAGTCTGCCTGTGCCCCGTCCCCCCCGATATGGATGAGGCAGTACCTACGCTTCCTTGAGGCCACGTGATCCAGGCCTCTGAGAAATCCTAATGACAATAGTGTGCATTTTTTTTACATTTATTTATTTTTGAGAGAGAGAGGGAAAGACAGAGCATGAGCAGGGGAGGGGCAGAGAGAGGGAGACACAGAATCCAAAGCAGGCTCTGAGCCATCAGCACAGAGCCCGACGTGGGGCTCGAACGCACAAACCATGAGATCATGACCGGAGCGGGAGCCAGAGGCTTAACCGACTGAGCCACCCAGGCGCCCTGACAATTGTATGCACTTGAACAAGGATGGTGAGAGTGGTGATCACAGTGGTGAGGGGCGTCCAGAGCGGCCCAGCACGAGCATGAACGGTTGTGGGAGGCTTCCGCAGCGCCCTGTGAGGCTGGTGCTCCCACAGCCCACAATTTGCGGACGCGGAGGCTGAGGCCCCGAGAGTTTGAACAGTTTCTCAGTGTCCACACTGCACCGGGCAGAGCCGGGATTTGAACCCAGCAGGTCCGGTTCAAGTCCATGCTCCTTGGTCACTCAACTTGGCCGTTTCTATAATTCCGATGGCGCGCGGCCTACGTCTCCGAAGGGCCACCGTTCAGTCCGGCGGGTACTTACTAGTCCCCCGCGAGGTAGCAGGCCCTGCGCGGAGGAGGAGGCTGGCACATCAGCCAAGCCCTTGGTCCCCCTGGAGCCTGTTGGGGGGAGACAGCGGGAAGGCTCGTCGGAGAGCGTGGCGCCCGAGCAGAGCGTGCACCCCG
>NW_027533258.1:8311277-8370818 GCF_008692635.1 Crocuta crocuta | reverse complement strand
CACCTGTGTGCTGGGCGCCCTGCACCTGCCTGCCGTGAGAGGCCGCAGGTGAGACGCCCCAATGCCGCCGGCTTCCTCTCCTGGCAGCCTGTTCGGGAGCCCCCAGGAGGAGCGGGTCCAGGACGCGGACAGCGTGCGGCGGCAGCGGGAGGCGCACCAGCAGCCCAGCTGCACCTTGGACGAGTGTTTCCGGTTCTACACCAAGGAGGAGNCCTGCCCTAACCCCCCCCCACCCCCCCACCGCCCGGGGCAGGGAAGGGCGGGTGGCCCTGACGGTCGGGCGCTTTCCTCTCCAGCTGGCGCAGGACGACGCGTGGAAGTGTCCGCACTGCGACGCCCTCCAGCGGGGCACCGTGAAGCTGAGTCTGTGGACCCTGCCTGACATCCTCATCATCCACCTGAAACGGTTCTGGCAGGTGGGCGACCGGAGAAACAAGCTGTCCACGCTCGTCAAGTTCCCGCTCTGTGGCCTCGACATGGGCCCACATGTGGCCCCCAGGCCCCTGACGGGCCCCTGGCCTTCCTGGGAGCGGCCTGCCTGCCCGCCCGACTCCCTGTACGACTTGTACGCCGTCTGCAACCACCACGGCAGTCTGCAAGGTGGGCATTACACAGGTGAGCCTCGGGGCGCTGGGGAGGGGTGGGCATTACACAGGTGAGCCTCAGGGTGCCCGGGGAGGGGTGCACCCCTCGAGGCCGAGCTTGCCCCAGGCACTCGGCATACGCCAACCCCTCAGCTGCCGCGCACCATGGACCTGGCACAGAGTGGGGGATCAGGTCCCAGCCGCAGCCTTGAGCTCGTATGGTGGTCGGAACGTCAAGTTAGTTGCAGCCTGAGTGTTTGGCCTCAGGAACGAGAGGGGGATCACTGTTGGAACCCGCGCTTACCCTCATCTGTGACTCAACACAGGGCCTCTTATTTATCGGGTGTGGTGTGTGTTATTTCCAGGGCGCCCATTTACCTGTCCTCCCTGCGAGGAGCTCGAGAGAGGTGGACAGTAGCAAAGACAGAAACAGCCGGCAGCTTGGTCTGCGCTGTTCCGGAATAACAAGCGATTTCATGTTAAAAAATGCTTTAAAGTATTATTTGGAAAGTGCACTGTTTCTAAGGTTCCAAGGTACCTACAGTTTGGAAAGCACGGGGCTGTGTAGAAAATCAGGGACCATGAAACAAGGATTTGTTATCTGCCCCTTCTGTGCCAGACGCTGTGTTCGGTGCTAGGCAAGACAGAGAGGAGTGCTGCCCTCCTTCAGTCGAATTTCAGACACAGCCAGTTAACAGGTGCTTGTCATGTTAGCTCATCCACCGCCTGGCATTATGAAAGGGTTTCATTGCTTGGGTCTGTGATAGAGGTAAGGCCTCTCTGAGGATAGCGCCCGTATGCCAAGAGCTAAAGGAATGAGCTGTGTGACTACTAGGAGGAAGACCATTACGGGCAGGGCTACTAGCATGTGCAAAGGCCCCCGAGGCAGAGTTTGGTGTGTTTAAGAACTGATGAAAGCCCGTCATGGCTGAAGTATAGTGAGTCAGGGGTAAGTAACACAGATGAGGCTGGAGAGGTGGGCACTACGTGTAGGCTGTGGACCAGAGTTTGCATTTTTTCCAAAGCGTAATGGGAAGCCATTAAAAGGTTTTGGGCAGAAGAAGAATAAAGATATAATCTAGTTCACAAATTGAGGGTATAGCTCTTATCTATGGAAAACAGGCGGAGTAGAAGTGGGAGTTCTGGTTAGGAATTTCTGGGACTCAAATCAGAGATGGTGTTGACTGGGACTCAGGAGGTGACAGTTGGGATGTTGGAGATGCATTTTGGAAGTAAAATCAGTAAGATTGGCTTTTGGACTGGGTGTGGAGTGGAAGGGAAGAGGCAGGCAAAGCCGAGCCCCCAGGTGCTGGGTTTGGATTGGCGCAGGGCTCAGCTGACCATGGCCTGCAGGCCACATCCGGTCCAGTACCTGATTTTGTGTAGCCTGTGAGTGAAAAAATGATTTTTACATGTTATAAGGTGGTAAAAAAAATAGATGTATGTGTATATATATGTGTGTATATATGTTATATATATTTATATATAATACACACATATACACATGTACATTATAATATGTGTATATTATATTACATTTTAAAAGGTGGTATAAAGTATGTGCGTGTGTATATATGTTATATATAATGTGTGTGTACATATATACAATATATATTACATTTTAAAAGGTGGTAAAATATGTATGTGTATATGTATGTAAATGTGTATATATTATAATACATTATTACAATTATACAATATAATATATTAAATATGTAGATATAGATGCAGAGACTGTCTGTGGCCATATGTGACCTGGTAAAGCCTCAGCTATTTCCTGTGTGGCTCATTACAGAAAAGTGGGCTGACCCTGTATTCGTGGGTGATGGTACCTTTCACTGAGATGTGGAGGGAAAGGAAAAGCATATTTTGTCATGATTGTTTCAGAGATGGTAAGAATCTTATTTATGGACATTTTCCTTCATGTTTTGCTTCAGTTCATAGGCAGGAAAGAAGTATGCCATAATCCCAAATGCATTTTTTTTATTGCATCCTGAATCAGAGATGCGTATTTCGGAACTTCTCAGGGAACAGGGTGAACGTGGACATTACGGTCTGGCTAAATAATTTGGGGCTCCCCGTGGCTGGAGGTTTTACCTGAGCAAGGGCTCCAACGTACGGATTCAGACCTAAAGTAACAGCATGCCTTTTATCAGTAGGCAGCTGGCTGTGTAACTGATCGATCTCTCTGATTCCGGAGAATTCACTTCCGGCCCCACGTGGACCGATGTTTCGCAGTCTGTTACAGACACGTCCGTTTTTTCAGCTCCGCTGGCGAGACATCCTTTCTGCTTTGAAGGGGCTCCCATAACCGGCCGGGGGGGGGTTTGGACTTTTGCAGCCTACTGCCGGAACTCTCTGGATGGCCGCTGGTACAGCTATGATGACAGCACGGTGGACCCGCTCCGGGAAGAGGAGGTCAACACGCAAGGGGCTTACATTCTGTTTTACCAGAAACGGAACAGCATCCCTCCCTGGTCAGCTAGCAGCTCTGTGAGAGGTGAGAGCTGAGCCCGTGCGGGGAGCGGCTCTGGCCCGGGGCTCAGTCAGACACCAGGGACCGGGGAGGTGGGCACGGGCCTGGAGGCGGGGGACCTGACTGCTGCTTGGAGATTTGGGTCCGACAGGCAGGCGTCCTGATGGCTGGGTTGTGCGATGCACACGGTAAAACCCAGGAAGGGGAAAGGAATATTTTGCAGCGGGTGACCCTTGGTGGTTTGGGGATTTCAGGTTTCGGGTCTCCCTCATATCGAGCCAGACTTTAATGAAGCTTGTGCGACAAACACCTAACAGTCTGTCCTGTGAGGAAGGGCGGTTATTAGGGACCCAGGGTCTCAGCAGGAAAGGTAGCTGCTTAACCCCGCCCAGCGACACCTCTAGTTAACAACCTCAAACTTGGAAGTCTGGAGGAAATTTTAAATTTTTTTAAATGTTTTATTTATTTCTGAGAGAGAAAGATAGCATGAGCGGGGGAGAGGCAGAGATAGAGGGAGACACAGAATCCGAAGCAGGCTCCAGGCTCCAGGCTCTGAGCTGTCAGCACAGAGCCCGACGTGGGGCTCGAACCCACGAACTGCAAGATCATGACCTGAGCCGAAGTTGTACGCTTAACCGACTGAGCCACCCAGGCGCCCTGAGGAGGAAATTTTAAAAAAGGATCAAAGTTGACCTTTTTATGTGATTTATTTCACTCTGCAATTCTATCGTTATCTTTGGGATGAGAGAGCTTTTTTTTTTTTAATGTTCATTTATTTTTAAGAGAGAGAGACAGATCGCAAGCAGGGGAGGAGCAGAGAGAGGGAGACACAGAATGGAAGCAGGCTCCAGGCTTCGAGCTGTCAGCACAGAGCCTGACGCGGGACTTGAACTCGTGATCCATGAGATCATGACCTGAGCCGAAGTCGGATACTTAATCAACTGAGCCACCCAGACATCTTTTTTTTTTTTTTTTTTAAATTGTCTATATGTTCTTCCTAACCCTTGTTGGAAGGCAGGCAAATTAAACCAAAATGCCCCAGGAGGGCTAAATCAACCCTAACATGAAGCCTGCCTTCCTTTTATAGAAGATAAAACAAATGGAAAACCTAGCCTATTTAGAAAACTAGAGATGGTGGCAAGTAGTTGTTAGGAAAAACACTTTTTTTGAAAGTTTTATTTATTCGAGACGGGGGGGGTGTGGACAGAGAGAGAGAACCCCTAGCAGGCCCTGTGCTGGCAGCGCAGAGCCGGATGCAGGGCTCGGACTCTCGCACCCTAAGATCACGACCTGAGCTGCAACCGAGAGGCGGCCGCTCCACGGACTGCGCCCCCCAGGCGCCCCGGGAAAAGCGCTTGCATCCTCAGCAGCGCACTGACCTTTCTGTCCCAAGTTTCCCTGAGTTTTCAGCTTGGTCACGTGGCTAATCCCTTGCGGGTTCCTCTGCTGGTGGTGACTGTTGCCTGCGTGCTTCTGCTTTGGCTGTGCAGTCCCAGGGCTCGGGGGGTGGGGGGTGGGGGTCTGGCTTTGAGAAGCTCCTCCGGGGACCCCCGACGGGCTGGGTCCAGGTCCAGCCTTCCCTCTGTGCTTCCCCACAGGCTCCACCAGCTCGTCCTTCTCCGATCACTGGCTCGTNCCTCCCGTCTTCGCCGACGGCCTCTCCGATCAGGAAAAGGGTATGTCCCACCGTGTCGGTAAGATCGGCCGGTTTTATTGTCATTTTCTGTAACGACCGCTGCTCCTCAGCTTTGAGTGTGACGTGTCCGTCAGGGACGCCTGGCGGCTCCATCGGTTGAGCGGCCGACTTTGGCTCAGGTCATGATGTCGGAGTTCGTGAGTTCGAGCCCTGCGTGGGGCTCTGTGCTGACAGCTCGGAGCCTGGAGCCTGTTTCAGATTCTCTCTGCCCCTCCCTCCCTGACGCTCTGTCTCTCTCTCTATCACTCTCAAAAATAAATAGGCCTTAACAATTTTTTTAAAAAATGTCCGTCATTAGGAGAGACATTCGTGTCTCATATCGCATCTTCCGTGACCAGCCCTCCCCCCACCCACCTCCCCCGTCCGCTGCCCTCCTGCTCCCCGGAGCTCGCCGTCTAATGGGGAAAACCAGACGTAAACGAGTAGATGCATGTGATGACCTGGTGTAAAGCAAGGAAGGAAGTAGATCATCAGGGGGATGATGGAGGGATTCGGTCCGNCACGGGCTGCGCGTGAGAGGCAGAGGGAGCGTCCCTCCGGCTCACGGTACAGAGTTGGCGTTTGGCCCCAAGAGCGGTGAGTAGCCGTCGGGGAATTCTGAGCAGAGAGGTGATCGATCTGATTTCTATTTTCACCAAGTCTGCTCTGTGACTCCGTCACGGGGGGTGGGGACGAGGGTGGGAGGCCGGGTGGGGGGCTGGCTGTGCCCATCTGAGCGAGGGCGAGGCCCCGGGAGCGGCGTGCTGGGTAGGAGGCGGCCAGATTCTGGCTGTATTTGAATTCAGAGCTGGCAGGACTCGCTGCTGTGGGCTGTGAGAGGAGCCGAGTGGTCAGGGAGGACTCCCTGCTGAGGAGGGCAGGTCATTGGCGGCGGGGCGCGGGGAGGGAGGGAAAAATCAGAAACTTTGCAACACGTGATTCTGAGACCCCGGTACGACATCCAGGTCTGGATGGTAACGAGGAGTCGTCAGCAGGCGGATGGCTTTGGAAACCCAGGGGAACTGTGACCTGACCCCGGCCCCGGGAGACGCCTGCAGGGCTGAGGCTGAGACGGCATGTAGCAGCTCCTCCCGGGGCCGGGGTTAAAGGCGCGGTAGCTGCAGAGAAACGCCAACTGACCGCAGCTCGTGTTCGTTTTTCTTCGCCAACCGGGACACAGAGCACGTTGGCATCCAGATGATGCCATTAGGATTCAGATGGGCCTGTCCCTGGAGGGAGGAAATGATGGTGCAGGGAGCCAGGGGGTAACCACAGAAATAGCCCATCCGTTAAATCTCCGAGCGTGTGCGTGCTCTGCACCCCTATGTTCAGAAAGAAGCAACATGTGCTAATTACTTAGTTTCCGTGTGTCCTCGTAGCTCCCGAATTAGCTTTTAAAATAAGATTTTTCGGTGGTACCTGAGTGGCTCAGTTAAGCATCCAGCTCTTGATTTCAGTTCAGGTCATAATTGCACAGTTTGTGAGATCGAGCCCTACCTCGGGCTCTGTGATGACAGTGCAGAGTCTGCTTGGGATTCTCTCTCCCTCCCTCTCTCTCTCTCTCAAAATAAAACTTAAAAAAAATCTTTTTAATGGAAGTGTGATATATACACAGAAAAGTCTATTAATCACAAATGCACGTCTGATGAATGACCCCAAAATGTACACATCCGTATAACGGTCACCCAGATTACGAAATAGAATGTTCCAGGCCCTCCCCGCCCCCTTTTGTTTTCTCAATCATCACTGTTTCCCTCCTTTCCAGAGGGGGCACTATTCTCACTTCTAACGCTATAGATTGATCTTGTCTGAGTTGGGACTTCATGTAAATGGAGTCCTATAGTACGTATTTTTTTCCTGTTCGGTTTCCTTTCCCCAGCGTAGTATCTGTGAAATTTATATATGTTGTCATCTTATTCCGTTGGTCAAAAAAGAAAAAAAATGTTTATTGTTTATTCATGTTTTTGAGAGACAGAGAGAGAGAGAGAGAGTGGGTGAGGGGCAGAGAGGGAGAGAGAGGGAGACACAGAATCCGAAGCAGGCTCCAGGCTCTGAGCTGTCAGCACACAGCCTGACGCGGGACTCGAATTATAGATTCTTAAGTTACTTGGTGACGCTCCGGAAATCTCTGCAAGACTGACCCACGTTGTCAGAAGAGTTCGTGTTTTACTTACGTCTCCTCTTGCGGTTGGTTACTGGGGTCCTTTGTGGTGTGGGCTCTCGCCAGTGCCCCGTCTGTGCACATATTTGCTCCCATGTTTCCGTTGTGAGTATCTGGGAGTGAGATTGCTCCTGGGCGTGGCCTATGCATTCATTCATCAGCTATTTACGTCTTTATACGTTATGTTACCTTGTATCCAAGTGGCCAGCAGGGTGTCTGACATGTAGCAGGCTCTTGTTACGTATTTCTGAGTGGATACATGTGATGATACAATCTTGAGGCTGCAGGTGGATCTTTGTATCCAGCCCTCTGGTTTATAAGGGTTTATGTGTTGCCAGTGGGTTGACTGTTCCTTAGGATTTGGCATTTTGGCCCCCAGTATTTCACAGACAGAATACTGATCGGAGCGCCTCTTCGTGCATATGACATTTGTATGTTTCCTTAGAGGGCATTTTTTGTGTTTGTGTGTGTGTGTGGTTGTGGTTTTTTTTTTTTNTTTTTTTTTTTTTTTTTTTTTTTTTTTTTTTTTTTTTTTGTGGAGGCCAACTGTTTAATGCGTTATGTTCTGACTCACCCTGTCTCTAGACTTTCCTTTTGCCCTTTCCTGATGCACACTGAGGGTACGTAGTGTCTGGCAAACCAAAAAAGGAGGCATTCTTTCCCCAGCTTGTCTATCCCCATCAGCGTGAGCCTCTGACCCACTTCTGTTCCAGTGCCATGGGACCTTGGGCCACTTCTCAGTTCTCCCCCCGGGGAGAAGTGTATTTCCCGCCCCCGTGGGAAGGCACNCAGGCTCCAGCCTCTGAGCTGGCTGTCAGCACAGAGCCCGACGTGGGGCTCGACCCCACGAACCGCGAGATCATGACCTAAGCGAAAGTCGGACGCTTAACCGACTAAGCCACCCAGGCGCCTCAAGGGCCCAACTTGTCAACGTGGAACTCAGCCAGGAGTCAGACACAGCTTCAGAGGACCCCCCCACCCTCCAACCCCCCAGGAGACAGAGAGCGCTAGGGCGGGAGGGGAAGGAATATGGAAGAATAACTGTATCCCAGCCCCTGGCAGGCATTTAACTTCTCCATCTGGTCATCAGCATCTCCAGGAGGGTGAAATGAAAGCCCCTTTTCCAGAGGAGAAAGCTGAGGCTGGGAAGTCACCAGGAGCGAGCTCACCTCCTTGGCGAAGAGGCGGGGCTCCGGGCAGACCCCGCTCCCTCTGGCCGCCGGCATCCTGGCTCTGTGGCTGCTACGCACATTCCAAACTGGAGTTTATTCCCATGCACACTCGCCAGAGCCTTGCTGCCAAAGGGAGCGCCCCCTCTTGACATTGGACCCAAACGGTGATGGGCTTCGGAACCTGTTGTGATAGTTGAAACCCCAGCCTCGTTTTCTTGTTAGCAGTCAGCTTGGGCAAACCAGCTCCAGCATCTACGTTTCCATGCTGGGGGGTGGGGGGTGGGGTACCACCCATTCTCCCCATGGGTTTGGGGGAGAGTTCTGTCACCATCCAAACAAGTAGAGGGGACTAAGTAACATGTAGCGCCCAGTGGGCAGGGCCAGAGATGGTGTCGTTTCAGGACCGACTGTCCCTCCCAAACGCCAAGCAGTCCTCTGGAGAGATACCCTAACAGCTTGGGAACCTCATCCTTCTGGTAGCTTCAGTTATGGGATACGAGAGTGAGGAAGGCATTTGGACCAAAAGGAGTGGCTGCAAGGAATATTGAAGGGGACTGCATCTTCCGTAACTGGGGACGGGTATAGGAAGCTCTCCAAGGAGGAAGATGTAAAGACACCCTACGTTTGCAAATTTTAGAAAAAATAAAACCGTGTATGTGATGGGGTGCCTGAGTGGCTCAGTTGGTTGCGCATCCGACTTTTGATTTCGGCTCAGGTCATGATCCCAGAATTGTGGGATCGAGCCCCATGTTGGGCTCTGTGCTGGGTAGGGAGCCTGCTTCCGATTCTCTCTGTCTCTGTCTCTGTTTCTCTCTCTCTGTTAAATGGGGAAAAAAAAGAAAATAAGACTATGTGAAAACACCACTAGGGCCCTATGCAGAAGCCTCCCGGATGAAAAAGGGGCCTCAAGACTTCAGCTTCATGGTAGAAGTGCTTCTGATCCTAGATTTTCTCTATGACTGTTATTGGGCCTTTGAGGTTTTGTTTCTCACTTTTTCAGTGCATTCCAGATACTACGTTCTTTCCATTTTTATTTCCTCTTTAAAGGTTATCTGGAAGTTTAGAGCATTTATGATTTGGGGGAGGGTCTCCCTGGAACTCTCTCTAATTTTGTGGATGGTTAGCCAAGAATGTGGTTTTCCAAAAGCATTCCCTTTTGGTGATGCAGTAAGTACATAATTATAATTTTGTCGATGTTCTGTGCACGCATCAAATAATGTCGACTGTGTCTATTTGAGGGATATGAGCTTTCGGTCGTAACTCTTAAATTAGGTGAGTCGATTTTTGGATTCAGTTCACTTTAAGTTGACATTTTCGAGGACGGCCTCGCCAGGAAGGAGGTATATTGCAACCCTCTGTACGGCTGTATTTTTAATCAAGTACACCAGGAACTTTAGGAATTTCTACTTTATATTGTTTGCTGCCTTGTTATTAGGTGTCTGTAAGCTGATGACTGGTAGGTCTTATTTATAAGTTGTCTGTTCTCAGTGTAATGTGGCTCTTTATCTTGCTTAATTGCTTTTAACCTTAAATTCTGCCTTGTTCAAGATTAATCATTCCACCCCTTCCTCCTTTGTTTTTGTTTGCATTTGCCTGGTATCACTTTGCTATTCTCTTTTGCTTTATGAATTTTTCTCTTATAGTTACTTTTAGGTGGTTTCTAGTGAATGCTAAGTTGTTATTTTATTACTATTATTATTTTTTTTGAACGTCAAAACCGAGAGCCTTACAAGGATACGTTCAGCCCATTCATTTTTAATGTAACTGCTTAGGTTTTGGGGTGATGGGTGAGGGGGGCATCCGGAGCCGACGGCCAAGAAAGAATTCTTGAAGACGTCTTCGGTGCAAAAAAGGTGATTTTATTAAAGCCTGGGGACAGGACCCCGGACCCTGTGGAGAGGCGGGTTATATATTTGGGAGTTGGGGGAGATGAAGTCCAGGGGAAGTTCGCGATGAGATTGTCATGTGCTAAAGAAGACTCACAGATTACTGACGCCTGGGGCTCTGGTCAAGCCAAGGTGGTTTTTCCCTCTAGCAGAGCGTTCACATTAAGACAGGAGGGAGTTCGTACCCCAGGCATCTGTCAGCGGGCTGCAGGATATAAGGAAACTTAATTTCACCTGCTGTTTCCTGCTGTCCCTGTTTCCCACATCGCTGTGGAGGGGTGATGTTGGGGCTCCCGGAAACTGAGTCTGCAGGTTTCTGCTGGAGGTGAGGCCATTGATAAGATTGGCTGCTTTTTTTTTTTTTTTTGCAATTTACTAAGATGTTTGTAAATTGACGGGAGCCCCACATCCTCTATGGCTGTGGTGTCTGTCAGTTAACCATTTGTTTTCTTTCCTCCCCTGTGTCCTTGGGCTGCCAGAAGAGCCTGAGGAATATCACGCACATCCCACCTGCGGGGGGTGCGGGAGGCGCTAGCTTATAATTTTGTCTTCAACCTGCCTCACGCCCCCTCGTCAGTCACAGCCCTAAACTTGATTTTGTTCCATTAAGAACATTTTTTAGTTATGGTTTCTTTTTTTTCTTTTTCCCTGTTTTTTACAGTTGATCACGTTGCTGTTTGTTCCCTTTTCTTCCCTTTGTTTGCAAGTTCTGTTCTTTTGCATCTTGTGTGTTTTTTTTTTAAATTAATTCTTAAATGTGCGTCCAGGTTAGTTAGCATCTAGTGCAATAATGATTTCAGGAGTAGATTCCAGTGATNCCCCCCCAACAGCCACCCCAGCAACCCTCAGTTTGGTCTCTGTATTTAAGAGTCTATTAAGTTTTGTCCCTTTCCCTGTTTTTATATTATTTTTGCTTCCATCCCCTACGTTTGTCTGTTTTGTATCTTAAATTCCACATACGAGTATTTGTCTTTCTCAGAGGGATTAATTTTGCGTAATGTTGTTACTTTCTTCTTCCCAATGTGTAAATGCATTTTCCTATTATATGGATAGAAGCCAGACTATTCTTTTCTGTGAGTTGTCATATTTCCTGCTTGCCTTCTGTCCCTCCCCCGCCAGCGAGATGCTTCCCAGTCCCCCCCTCCCACCCCTGCAAAGTGAGTGTTTGAAATGCTTTTAGTGTTCCCTCTGGTCTGTTTCCTTCCTTCCTTCCTTCCTTCCTTCCATCCATCCATCCATCCATCCTGTGTGTTATTTATTTTTGAGAGCACGAGAGACAGAGCATGAGCAAGGGAAGGGCAGCGAGAGACGGAGACACAGAATCTGAAGCAGGCTCCAGGCACTGAGCTGTCAGCACAGAGCCCGACGCGGGGCTCGAACCCACGGACCGTGAGATCATGACCTGAGCCGAAGTCGGACACTCAACCTACCGAGCCACCCTGGTGCCCCTATTCATTTTTTAAAAGTTTATTTATTTTGAGACAGCATGACAGGTCATATTTATTTTTCATTTTTAAATTTTATTTAAATTCAAGTTATTTAACATATAGTGTAATAATGATTTCCGGAATAGAATTTAGTGACTCGTTANCGACTAAGCCACCCAGGTGCCCCAACAAGTACTCTTCTTCATGCCCATCCCCCCACTCCCCTCCAGCAACCCTCAGTTAGTGCTCTGTATTTAAGAGTCTCTTATGATTTGCCTTCCTCTCTATTTTATCTTACTTTTCATTCCTTTCCCCTATGTTCATCTGTTTTGTTTCTTAAATTCTATATATGAGGGGAGTCTGGGGGGCTCAGTCGGTTAAGCGTCCGACTTCGGCTCAGGTCACGATCTCACGGTCCGTGGGTTCGAGCCCCACGTCGGGCTCTGTGCTGACAGCTCGGAGCCTGGAGCCTGCTTCCAATTCTGTGTCTCCCTCTCTCTCTGCCCCTCCCCCCACTCGCGCTCTTTCTCTGTATCTCAAAAATAAATAAAAGGTTAAATTTTTAAGTTCCATGTATGCGTGAAATCCTGTGATATTTATCTTCCTGTGACTTATTTTGCTGAGCATTAATACACTGTTTCTAGCCACACTGTTGCAAATGACAAGATTTCATTGTTTTTGATCGCCCAGTGACACTCCATTGTATGTACACACCACATCTTTATCCATTCATCCACCAATGGACATTTGGGCTCTTTCCACACTTTGGCTCTTGTTGATTGTGTGATGCAGGCTTTCCTTTAGGGAAATGTTCTTTGTTTGCTTACTGTCTCTCTGACTTTTCAGATTTCTGTCATTTGCCCAAAGGCTCCCCAGGCCCATTCTCTCTGCCTCCTTGCTTTTTCCCATGATTTCTCTTGGTCACTTTGCTCTCAGGTGTGAGATCCCTCCTTTCCCTTTATCCTTCCGGCCGCTAACTTGAGTCTCAAACACAACCCTGCATGTCTTCAGTGCATTTACTGAATTTTAGGACCCAGAGGACATCTGGCAGTCCTCTCGTGTTGTGTATTTTAATCTCCCTGAGAGCTTGTCTCTGGTCTGTCTCTTCCGGTGGCTCCACTTCATTAGGGGCCCATTCTGATGATTCTGTCTGCCCTCTGACTCCTGGACCCACTTATGCATGGTGTTGTTTTTTCTGTGTTTGCCCGCTGGGGTCCCCTCCATGCTCCCCCGAGCGTAGGTGATTCTTGGAGCAATGGAAGGGGCCTCAGAGGTGGACAGAGCTTGGCTCGGCTGAGTAGCTTGTCCTTACCCTCTAGGGTCCAGTGGAAAGTCGGGGGGTAGGGGAGTCAGACTGCAACCAGAGAAAGAGATGCCTCCAAATACAGAGAGGATGTCGGAAGATGAAGATCCCTCTTGGGGAACATTTGCTCCTTTGGTTACAGCCATGGTGGGCTCTCTGCTGCTTCCCTGACCCACCGAGCTCACTTGTGCCTCAGGGCCTTTGCACTTGCTGTTTCTGCTGCCTGGAGGCTGTTTTCCCCAGTCTCCACGTGGCTTCCTTCTCCCTTTCATCAGGTCGCTCCTCACTCCACAGTCCCCACGCTGTATCCCCACCCTTCCCCTGCCTCATTCTGCATCATAACTCTCAGCACTATATCCCATGCCATCACATGTTGCTTTCTGCTGAACCCCACAGGGGCAGACCCTTTGTGTGTTTTCCCACGGCTCCATCCCCAGCACTGGAAGCACGTGGTTGGCACACAGGAGGCTCTCATTACATGTCTGTTGAACGCACAAGTGGGTGGCTGTCAGAGCCACAGTGGAAGCCCTGGGACAGCCTGAGAGCTGAGAGCACTGGACCAGGAGTCTTGTTCTGAGGTCTGGGTGCTCACGGCACACACACATCGTGAGGTCAGATCGATGCCTGATTTCATTAGCCGAGGAGAAAAAGTCACATAAGAACAGATGGGGCATTTCTCATTTGCTGTCTCCAGAGCCACGTACCGGTGGGGCCGCACGGGCACCATCAGTGTGAGGAGGCCTCACCGGACCTGGGAAGCCTGTTCTGCAGGCTCCCGGGGCTTAGATAACCTTTAGGAAGGCCTTAGCTATTCATGTCCCCCATGGGGCCCAAGGCTCTAGACTCTTCCTTCCTGGTTCTCCAGGAGGCTGGGCATGACCAAGGCCACAGATTCCCTCCTCAGGCATCTCAGAACGCCACCTCTGCCTCTGGCTCTCTCCCGGGAGGTTCCCCCGGGGAGGAGCGGGGGGAGCACTGTCCCCTCCCCTCGGAAGGGAGACATTTGTGACTGGTGACACCGCATCAGTGTGGGCACTAAGCTGTCCCTTCTGTTCTTACCCTGGGGGCCAAGGTGCCTCCTCGCTGGCCTCTAGAAAGATGCAGAAGGAAGGGCTTGCACGGGCCTCTGCGGCCCCCATGAAAGGGAGCTGTAGGGGTGATGTGGGCCGGGACCCAGGCCTTTCATCCGGGAGGAGGGGACTCGCTGCCACGCTACCTAGCCACCTGCCAGGCCACCGGCTGTGTTTATCTCGTTTTGAAAAGCCAAGTCACGGCTCTGTTCTAATAAAAGCGGTGCTTTCTGCCCTTCCCAGGGTTGCAGAAGAGGGGGGAAAAAACCCGCCTATGTGTCTCAGACCCCAGCACATTTTATTCCCCCGAGGCATGGGGATTTAATGGTGGAGCGACAGGGCCTATGGACAGTGAAATTGTAAAATGCTTTGGGTGAAATCGTGTCTCTTGCTGGCTACGGAAATGCTTTAAAGAACACAAGACTGAGCGGAGGGAAAAAATGTAGGCGATTAAAAACTCCCAGAAATAATCCGTGGAAGGCAGAATTCCCCAGGAACCTCAGAGATGCTGTCCGACCCTTCCAGTCATTGATGGGCATTGGGACTCTGCCTTCTGGTCATTTCTTCCCCGGGAGCCTGGCTGATGTGTCACATGCTGCGCTTTCTCTACCGGTGCATACTGAGCTGTCACCTGTCCTCTGAGAATCCCCAGTCCCGCCTCACATGGCTCATCCCAGGTGGCCATGCTGCTTACCGGGGCTGTATTTGTGGCACAGCCCTTGCTCGTATGGGGCTTGCTCTCCTACTCCATGACACAAGCAGTCAGCTGTCGGGGAAGTCTTTTGGAGTTGACCTCAGGTCTTTCAACACACGCGACTGTACCTCCACCATGTGGGTTGTGTGTTTCAGGCGAAGGTTTTTACCCTCTGTGATTACAGGCATCTTATAAATGAAGGCAGACACTGCAATTTGTTTTTTGTTTTTTTGCTTTTATTATCACCTGAAAATACACATAACAAAGTTGATCACTCGAAGCTTTTTCAAGAGTACGTTTCAGTGATATTCCATACATTCCACTTGTATCGCAGCCATTGCCACTATCCGTCGCTGTAACTCTTCATCTTGTAAATCTGAAAGCTTCTGCCTGTTACACAATAACACTGCCCTCTCCTCTTCCCCAAGGCCCTGGCCACCACCTCTGTACTTTCTGTCTCTCTGGTTACGGCCACTCTGGGTAACTTGTGAGGTGGAATCATGCAGTATTTGTCTTTTTGTGACTGGCTGCAGAGGTCCCTTGAGACTCCATATGAATTTCAGGATGGATTTTTCCATCTGCAAAAAGCCCCATTGGGATTTTGAAAGGAATTTGCATCAAAGCTGGAGATCGATCGTTCTGGGTAACGTTGCCATTTTAACAATATGTAAGCCTTCCAATCCATGAACATGGGATGTCTTTCCATTTATGTTATCTTTAATTTCTTCTTAATGTTTTGTAGTTTTTTGTTATATAAATCTTTTACTTCCTTGGTTAATTCCTAAGTATTATATTCTTTTTAAAAAATTTTTTTTAAGTTTATTTATTTATTTTGGAGAGAGAGAGACGGCATGAGCGGGGGAGGGAAGGAGAGAGAGGGCAAGAGTGGGAATTCCAAACAGGCTCTGCGTTATCCGTGTGGAGCCCAATGCAGGTCTCAAACTCATGAACCTCATGATCATGACCTGAGCCAAAGTCAGATGCTCAACGGACCAAGCAACCCAGGCTCCCTGGATGCTATTGTAAATAGAAGTGTTTTCGTAACTGAATGTTTCTTGAGAAGAAGCACACATCCTTGGTTATGTGTGTATTCCCTTTAGAAACATTAAGATTTAGAAAAGAAGAAGAAAATCAGTCACAGTATCCCACGGTCCCCTTGACACCTTGTCACTTTAGTGTTTATGTCTTCATAATTGTTTATATGTTTGCACATGCATGTATCACACACACGAGTATGTATTTTTGCAAGTTGGATTGCGCTGTTTTTTCCGACTCTGTTTCTCATTTAAGCATCACACATGAAAAGTATCTTTCCAGCCATACACAGGTGTTTAAGACACAGAGGGAAGATGTAAGCGGCATCTCTGATAAAATTAAATGCACAACTTTTTAGTTTTTCTTTTTAGCCCAGGATAGGGTTCTCTGAGAATCTCACATTTGAAAGATACAGGCACCTAATGTAACCTGGAAAAGGAAGGACTTCTGCTGGGCACAAGCAAACACTGATGCCTCCGAGGGCTAGAACCTCCATGGCTTGCTCACTGCTGTGTCCCCAACGGCCAGCACGGTGCCCGATCCATCAGGGGCGCTCAGTCAGTGTCTGTTAGACGGATGGCGGGCATTGCCACTCATTGCAGCTGGGAGGGCTGTTTGGTCCCTGATGCTATCGTCTCTTACAGGAGAGCCAGAGCCCAGGCGTCTGGTACGGGGCGTACGAGGCCGGAGCATCAGCATGAAGGAGCCTGCGCCTTCCAGGGCCAAGCAGGGGGCCTTTAAGACCATGCCCCTCCGGTGGTCTTTCAGACCCAGGGAGAAACCACCCGGTGCAACTGTCGAGTTGGTGGAGTACTTGGAGTCCCGGCGGAGACCCCGATCCACAAGCCAGTCCATTGTGCCGCTGTTGACGGGCGCTGCCTACGAGAACGTGGACTCCGCCCAGGGTGACGGCAGCGGGCGGGCCAGCGAGAGGGTGCCTGCCCGGGCGCCCTGCCTCCCAGGCCACCCCGGCCCCCGTGCAGCCCCCGGAACCGCAGATGGTCTAAGTACAGCCAGGAAAGCCAAGGGGAATGGAAGCCAGGACATCAGGCTCCCCAGGTGGCTTGACCTGCCCCTCACGGTGATGCCCTCGGTGCGGAACGAGCAACGAGCCCGGCCGGAGGGCCAGAAGACCGCGAGCTGCAAGGGAAGTGGCCCGGCAGGAAGCCTTAGCAGAGCACCCTCCCCCACAGAGGCTCTGAGCACCACGGAATTATCTAGAAATAGTGCAGACAGCCGCCAGAATGCCCGCGCCAGGGCGAGGGCTAATGTGGATGGCAGGGATGCTGAGCCGGACAGGATCCCACAGGGGACCCTCACCCTTCTGAGGTCCATGTTTTCCAAGAAGGAGAACAAATATGATCGGCCACAGGTGGCCCCCCAGGCGCCCCCAGTCTCCCTGGTGAGCGGCAGGCTGAGCCTGGCTGTGGATGAGCGGGCTCGAGGCTCCTCTCCTCCCCCCTGGGCCCGGGAGAGCCTGGCCAGAGCCCCCGCCAGCCGCCCGGAGAGGGACGTGTGGTCAGCGCCCAGCTCCCTCCGCCTCCCTCGCAGAGCCGTGAGGCCGAGGGCCAGCGCCCTGGGCCCATCCCAGAGGACCCTCCCAGGGGAGCACGCTCCCTTCGGCACCTTGCAGAAGGTGAAATACCACACTCTTTCCTTGAGTCGGAAGAAAACGTTACCCGAGTCCAGCTTCTGACGGTGGGTTCCAGTCGTGAGAAGCTTGTGTGTGTGGAGAGTGGGCTCCCGGAAGCCAGTTGTCTCGGGACCCCGGGAAATAAGTTTAATTTAGTTTTGTTTTTGTTTTGGTGTCTGCATCTAGATTTTCCAACACAGCATGTCCAAATACTTTCCTGATCTGCTGGGTGCTTTTACCTGTGCAGGCCACCAGGGGGTGCTGTGGGGTCAGCATTGCTATTTCAGGGCAAGAAGTGCTTCCTTTCAACAATTCTAGGGCCCGAATCCCTGCACTCAAGAGTGACTTGGGTGTGGGCCAACTTTGCAGCCGCGGACATAAGAGTCTTCAACACCAAGTCAGTTCTCGTCATTGGCTTCTCTTTCAAACCTCTAAACGCTTCCCTGGGATACAAGCATCCAAGATGCCAAAATCACGAGAAAGCGGGATTCTAGGAGAGAGATGGAAGAGAAGTGATTGAGACTTTAAGAAGATATTTAATATATAAAAAAAATAATTGTATTACTGGTTTTCAAGGTATTTAAAAGAACTATTTTGATACTAGGAATAAAAGAAGTTCTTTTTTTAAAAAAAATATAAATAAAAACATTTCAGTATGAGACCTATGTACATGTTTAATAAAAGCCCGTCGGTGAAACACATGAATGGCTCTCTGGGTTATTCAAGGCTAACAAATGATCTTTTTTTATTTTTTCAAAGACTTTATTCTTAATTTTATAAGTAGGCTTCACGCCCAGCAGGGGGCTTGAACTCACAACCCTGAGATCAAGACGTGAGCTGAAATCAAGAGTCCGATGTTTAACTGACTGAGCCACCCAGGCGCCCCTCAAAGCTTTTATTCTTTTAAGTAATCTCGATACCCAACGTGGGGCTCGATCTCACAAACCCGGGATCTAGAGATGCCTGAGCCGGGGCATCTGGATGGCTCAGTCGGTTAAGTGTCCGACTTTGGCTCAGGTCTCGCGATTCGTGAGTTTGAGCCCCGCGTCAGGCTCTGTGCTGACAGCCCAGAGCTTGGAGCCTGCTTTGGAGTCTGGGTCTCCCTCTCTCTCTGCCCCTCCCCCTCTTCTACTGTCTGTCTGTCTGTCTCTCTCAAAAATAAATAAACCCAAAAAATTAAAATAAAAAGCCACCTGAGCCACCCAGGCACTCAACCAACGAGCGAATCCTGCTTCTGCATCAGCTTGGCTCCTTGCTGTTGGCATCAGAAACTAGTGACTTGTTTCTGAAGCCTCAAAGGGCTTTGAAATAAAACGACTTGCCATTTCCTAAGGAAACTCCAGTCCCTTTTGGTCTCTCTCTGGAGGGTTTGGACTCCCGAGGCTCAAGAGTCTGAGCCTGTCCCCACAGACTGTTAGTTGACGTCCGGATTCCTAGAACTTGATTTGTTCCTTAGCAGCTGTTCTGACAAACACCCTGTCACCTCGTACTGGGAAGCTGCTGCGCCTGCCCCTAGTAGGACCTGGGTCTGTACTTAGACAGCATGTATTCTAGAAATACCTCCTGTCTGATGAGAACCGTTTGCTCAAAACCTCCGAGTCCAAAAATTCAGTTTTCCTTCATACAGATTGTGTGACTCATTGGTATGTCCTTGCTACTTCTTTCTTTCCTTAAGAAGGAAGAGTGAAGTCCTTCCCCCCCCACCCCCTCCACCCAGTGACAAAGACTACTTACTTTTTTTTTTTTTTTATTTCTAGGAGAGAGAGAGACAGCGTGAGCAGGGGAGGGTCAGAGAGAGAGGGAGACACAGACTCTGAAACAGGCTCCAGGCTCTGAGCTGGCAGTCAGCACAGAGCCCGACGCGGGGCTCGAACCCACGAACCGCGAGATCATGACCTAAGCAAACGTCGGACGCTTAACCGACTAAGCCACCCAGGCACCCCCCTGAGTCTTGACTTCTTGCCTTGTACACACGTTGGGAAGCCAGACTCTGGAGCCAGGCTGCCTGGGCTTCCAAGCCCACTCTGCCACTGCCCAGCTGTTTGAGTTTGGGAGGTTACTGAGGCTCCCCTGTGGTTCTTGTCTATGAAGTGGGGTAATTATAGGACCTGATTCAATGGGCTGTTGAGAGTATGAAACAAGCTAATTAGCAAACATTAGTTATCCCTGTTACCGGGACGCTGAGTTGTGAGTAGAGGATTCAAGTTCAAGTCAGTGTTGCTCTGTGAACTCAAGATCCTTCCAGTTCTTGGTACGAGCTGGTTTAGAATATTGTAGGGGGATATAGGGGAGATCCCGAGAGGCCTACTAGTGAGATGCATTCATTGGAAGCCGAGTAAATACTTTTTTGACACATAATTGATTCTGGAGGTTTAAAGCCCTTCTGTTCCACTGCCTTAGAAATGGACTAAAGTTGAATCCATTTTTAGAGACCCTGTGACTTCATCTGTCTGCCGTCCAGCCCATTTAGGGGCCGTATTTATTTTTTTGTCTCTGGCTGAACCCAACCAGCTCCTACCCGGGGAACGTTCTGAACTGAAATGTTGATGAGTCAACTGGCAATTCTGTACAAAATACTGAGAGTGGTGCTCGTGAGATCGTTTTGATGTTAACCCAAATCCTAGTTTCTTTCAGCCAGAACCTGACTCCCCAAAGAAGCTGCATTAATGAGAACCCTTTTACACACATGTTGTGGACCCTAATTCAAACCATTTTAAGGCCAAAGTGAACTTACGGGCTCACATAGCTGGAAAGTTGAGAGGTAGCATTAGCTCGATGCGGGGCTTGGACTCCATGTCCAGTCTCCAATGACAGGGTCAGGATTTGGGTTTTCTCTTTGTCTTGGCTCTACTTTCTTTTTCGCTGGCTTCGCGTCCAAGCAGGGCTCTTCCTCTGGAGTAGCAAAGGACTTCCAGACATACATGGGATCCAGCACAGCCCATTTCCTGTAAATTCTCCCCGATAGGCTCTATTTGAATGGATCGGCAAGCAGGGACCTGAGCCATCGCTGTTGGTAGGGCTGTGTCACACATGCTGCCATTTCTGCTTATTCTTGAATCTACCTTCTTCTTCCCATCTCCTAGCTCATTGATCTAAGACCCTCCAATTCAGCCCATCCAGCAGATGAAGAGTCCCCATAAGTGTCAACATATTGGAAGGGGGCATCAAATTTCAAGAACACTCCATTTGTCGAGAAGATGGTCTGAGCCATGTGTTAGGCAGTGATGCTTCTTTTCCCCTCCCCTAAGGTGGTTAAGTACAGATGGAGTCGTGGAAACAACTGGTGGCCTTTTTGTAGAGGCCCCAAGTTCAAGTTCAGGGGTAGCTATTAATGACGTGGACTTGTGGCAAGTACATGGATGCCTTGGGGCTTTGGTCTGTGCATCGGTGTAATGAGAACCTTACGCTGGCGTGCTGGGGTGGGCTCGCACCAGCTCCCAGGAGCCCACTGCTAAATATTCCAGAATGTCGCCAGGCATCGATGTATCGAACTGGCCATGGGGTGCAATTATTTATAGCATGGGAATCAGCAGATGCTCAAGTCAGGTTTTTTGGTTTTTTTCCCCTCTTGGAAAGCCCGTTTGCCAGCACATCACTGCAATGATGATACCATCACTTGTTACTTCTTAAGATTATTTAGGAAAACATATATTTTTTTAATAGTTTATTGTCAAATTAGTTTCCACATAACACTCAGTGCTCATCCCCACAAGTGTCCTCCTCCATGCCCATCCCCCCCTCCCCCCACATCCATCAGTCCTCAGTTTTTGTCAGCATTCAAAAGTCTCTCATGGTTTGCTTCTCTCCCTTTCCCCCACCATTTCCCCCCTTCTTCTCCCCCTTGTTCCTCCGTCAAGTTCCTCCTAATCCTCCTATACGTGCAAACATATGATATTTGTCCTTCTCTGCCTGACTTATTTCGCTCAGCATAACACCCTCAAGGTCCATCCATGTGGCTACACGTGGCCAGATTTCATTCTTTCTCATTGCCACGTAGTATTCCATGGTATAGATAAACCACATCTTCTTGATCCATTCATCTGTTGATGGACACTTAGGCTCTTTCCATGTTTTAGCTATTGTGGAGAGTGCTGCTATGAACATTGGGGTACATGTGCTCCTATGCCTCAGCATTTCTGTATCCCTTGGGTAAATTCCTAGCAGTGCTATTGCTGGGTCCTAGGGGAGTTCTATTGTTAGTTTCCTGAGGAGCCTCCACACTGAAGGAAAACATATTTTAAAGCTGGAAATTAGTGCTTACAAAGTGGTTATGGGTCTGGGCTTCGGAACCAGCCAAACGTGGCCTCAAAAATCTACTACTTCCTAATTTGTAGCCTTGGGGCCACTTGCTTCCTCGGTCTGAGACACGGCATCACGTGCGGCGATGAGAACGCCCATCTTGCTGTGTTGATGTGAGAAGTGAATGCAGGAAACAACGAGCGCCAGTAACATCGAGCAAATAACGTTGTTGATTTTGCAAGGGACTGAGCACCCTTCATTTAGAATAGATTGAGATGTTAACCAGCAGAGCTTTTAATAACCCTCTCTGGTTTACCTCAAGGGTTTCATGGACTGTCAGAACAGATCACGTCCTCACATAGAAGTTGGTGGCACTTTCTGGATATGTTCCGGTTTGGTCGGGTTCCTGCAGCAAAGCTGGGCAAGCCGGCACTGAGCCACATCTCTCCCTTCGGGATCCACACTCAGACACCTCGGAAACTGGAAATCTGCAGGGTTGGGAAAGAGCCCTTCAGTCTGGTTCTGGATCCGGGTGTGTAGAATGATATGACTTTTGGGGGAGAGAGAAGACCCCGTATTTCCCAGCCTCTCTTCTAAGCCTCATTCCCCAAAAGGAAGAAATATGAACGGGATTGGGTCAGATTCCACGTACGTATTAGAGGGCAAGTTACAGTCTTTCAGAAATTCGCCTGGATCTCTGTTGCCTTCTTTGGCTCCCGGCCTCCCTGGGCGTAGGTTGACAGGTCTAGCCATCCGGTTCTTTCCCTTCTGAAAGGCTTCAGAAGGCAAACCGCTACCACTGCGCCCCCCACCTAACATTTCCAACCGCCCGCCAGGGCTCGCTTAGTCTTTAAACATTCCTGTGATGTTAATGATATCACATCCATTTTGCAGGTGTTGAGGCTAAGACATAGTTTAAATACGTGGTTTGGGTCCCATTCGGCCATTTTTGACCTATCAAAATGGCAGTTCCATGGGGTCCAACCTCATTACTTGACCAAGATCAGCTGTCAAGTTGTAGGAGAGCCGGAATCTGCCCTCTATGGAAACAACTTTTCAAGCAAGTGCCTGCAGAATTCTAGCAGGTACTGCAAACGACGAAGAGGATGGGAAAACATCAAGAGCAATGAATCTCATCATTCATCGCCCTGCATCGAGACAAAATTCAGTCTGCATTTAGAATATCCTTAAAATAATTTAAAATCAGGATTATCGAAACTGATGTGATGTGAACACAGAGAAAAACCTAATAATAAGTTGAACAATAATTTTGGATCCTCTTGACAAAGTCACGCCCCAAAAGGCGGACATGGAGACGAGACCTAGGCCAGCAGGTCAAGTTCCTGACCGTGTTCTCTCTTTCCTGTCCCTGATTGGTGTCGTGATCTGAGTTTAGCCCTCTTAATGAGTGGCTCTTTGTTTTCGGTTTGCTTTCAGTGAATAGTCAATATGGCTTCCAGGTGAGGGAAGGGCTCTGAGGCTGTTTCCAGGCTGCAAGGACCGCTCTTTCCGAACACTCCCCACTCTGTCATAGAAACCCTCTGCCTTTATTTGTAATTGTTTAAAAAAATTATATACGAGCATATAATGGCATCTTGCCACTTCCTTTTATTTATTTATTTATTTTGAGAGAGACAGAGACAGCACGAGTAGGGGAGGGACAGAGAGAGAGGAGAGAGAGAGAATCCCAAGCAGGCTCCATGCTTTCAGCACAGAGCCCAATGCAAGGGCTTGAACTCACGAACTGTGAGATCATGACCTGAGCCGGAGTCAGACGCTCAACCGACTGAGCCCCTCAGACACCCCTAAGTTTCCCTAACTCTTGCCATTGGTGAATCACTCAAGCTGGATATCAGTGATAGACTTTTCAGAATGGCACGCACCTGCTTGGGGGTCCCATGTCCCATGTGCTGTCCCGTCAGACCACGGTACCCTAAAACACTTATTCTCCACAGCAACCTCCCAAAGGTGTCTCCATGTCTTCATTTTCCTTTCAGGAGCTGAGGACAAGGATACCCCAAACAGAAGCGTCTACGCCAGCCTGGTAGAAGACCTCAGCCCCTCGGGTGCAGCTGACTTAGGGTAAGCTGCACCCCGGGGAAGCTCTTACGAAACAAGTTACTGTGAAACAAGATTCTTCTGAAGATAAAGGAATCTCAGAGTAAGGCTTACTTGAGGTAAAGGAAAGAGGCTCACGATGTGAGAAACAGTTAACAGGGCTTAGAGATAGCATTGAGGAGACCATGAACAACTCAGGAGTCCTCCAGGCAGAGACGTGGCAGGTCTGATTTTTACAGCCAGACACACGTTGACTTCAATGACTTTGAGCAAGTGACCTCATCTCCCTGGGTCTTACTGTGATTATATACAAAATGCACAAAGAGATTCTTGCCAGGGTCCCTGGGTGGCTCAGTCGGTTAAGCGCCGACTTGGGCTCAGGTCATGATCTCACAGTTCGTGAGTTCGAGCCCTGCGTCGGGCTCTGTGCTGACAGCTCGGAGCCTGGAGGCTGCTTCGGATTGTGTCTCCCTCTCTCTCTCTGTTCCTCCCCCATCCACACTCTGTCTCTCTCTCTCAAAAGCAAATAAACATTTTAAAAAAGAGAGAGAAATTCTTGCAAGTAGAGGGGTCCTTCTAGCTCTGATAATTCTTTGTTCTGGAAAGTGGTTCTGAAGCCAGACTTTGTGGAGCCAATGACTGGATCCATTAGTTACTAGATTTGCAGTTTGGGCCCATTCCTCCCCCGTAGAACGAGGTTAGGGGCAGAGCCCACCTCACTGAGTTATTGTGAGGATCATACGTATTTGAAATATTCACGATGGTACCTCGCACATAAAAGTGCTCAGTCGGTGTTTGGTTTTATCATGTCCATGACCTTCTCATCGAGGTGGGCTTTGTAAATCCTGGGGGAAGATTTAGAAAGAGAACAGGACGATGGGAAGTAGTTCACCTGCGAACAGGTCGTTGGTGGAGAAGGTTCTGTTGCAGTAGGAAGGACACAGGAAGATTTGACTTTCTCTTGAAATCGAGAGAGCTCTACTCTTCAGCTNCCCCCCCCCCCCCCCCCGCCCCGGCCCCCCAGGATGCTGGGTCTCTGAGAAGAAGGCGAGGAGACCTCTCCTCCACTTGCCCCTGTCTGTGTGGAGCTTGCGTTTCCCGCCGGGCCCCAGCGTGGCCGGGAGAACAGTGAGACCGTTTTCTCTGCACGCCCTTGCCTGGTCCCTGATCTTGTCACCGTGCGCGTCCGTCAGTGTCCGACCAGGAGACAGACACCACGTGGGAATTCGGGCAAGTTTAATATAAACTTCTGTTTATATAAAGTTCTGTTACCTAGAACGTGATCGCTTATGAGGGGCGAGGAGAAAAGGAGTTGCAGTGGGCAGACGCAGCCTCTGCCTCTAGGACTAAGGTGGAGCATCTGAGCAAGGTGCTCCCTGGGGCTGAGATGCTTTGCCGAAGATGGAGCACAGGGGTGGCCCGGGGAGGGGTGGGGGACTGTGTGTGGTGTCGCACTGGCACAATTTGCAGGGAATCTGCCCTCGAGGATATTGGGGGGCTGTCCCCCAGGAACACAGCAGTGCAGCCCCCCAATATCCAGTGCAGCTGGGGGAAGGGGCCGGCTGCTGGGTGCTGCTGGCTGCTGCCCATACTGGCCACGGGGCACGGGGACATCATGTGTGTGCCACCGGAGCCTGCCCAGGGAACACCCAGAATGAGGACCAGAGTCCCCTTCTTTCTGCAATGTCTCTCCAGTGTCCTCTATTGCCAAAGATTAGCATCGTACCCACTGGAAATGGAGAGATATTTAGAGGGTCTGGGGACCCACGTTCACAGAGCAGATGACGAAGAGTGAATTGGCAGTACAATGAGATCAGGTCCTGAGGTGTTTTCCCTATTCCCGTTTTATGGACGAGCAGGGCACCTGGTCATGGGTCCCCACTTTATGCAGGAGCCTCAAGTCCTGTGCCCTGAAGAGGTCCAAGAAGACCCCCATGGTCATGGACACCAGCCGCCGCGAACCTCCAACCCTCTGAGCTGTTCACCTCACGCTCACTTCTGATCATGGAATTTCATTTCTATCACAGGAAACTAGGGAGAGCCCTTTCTTAACCTTGAGCGTTGTTATATCTTACACCTCCCGTTGTTTTCTTTATTTCTGGAATCAGCGTAAGTCCTTTGTCCCAGTCCAGTCCGCCATGTTGACCGGCAGTTGACCCAGAAGTATCAGGCACCGCAGAAACGTTTTGTGCACATACACAGCGATGGGGTAGGATATTTTATTTTATTTTTAAGTTTGTTTATTTTGAGAGAGAGCGTGTGCATGCACGGGGAAGGGGCAGAGAGAGAGAGAGAGAGAGAGAGAGAGAGAGAGAATCTCAAGCAGGCTCTGCACTGTCAGCACAGACCCGGACGTGGGGCTCGAGCCTACAACCGTGAGGTCATGACAGTTGAGCCGAAATCAAGAGTCGGATGCTTAACGGACTGAGCCACGCAGGCGCCCCGGAGGTAGAATATTTTAAACTTTAATTTGCAAATCCACGATGTGGTTTTGTAAATACAAAAACAGAGAGGATCACCTCTTAGCATTTTCTTATAGGTAAATTTAGGGTCGCAAGGGGCCTTATGCTATTTGATCATCATAAAGGAACAAGAAACCATTGGGAACAAAGGAGAAAGAGCACCAAACCGGAAGTACTACAACCAGGGTGGGAGGGCAAAGACCCACATTTTGGAGGCCACCCCTCCTCCCTCGACCTCCCCAGTTCCCAAGCACGGGGTCTCTCACCTATGCCTCCTGGCCTTTGTCGTTCTTTCTCCCTGGAACATACTTTTCCTCTTCATCCTGGCAACCTTCCACATACCCTTCAAGCCTCGATTCAACCATCACCTCCCCTGGAAAGCCCTCCTGAAACCCCGGCCAGCAGTGTGGCCCCTCTTTCTGGAGCTGCCTCTGAGTCAGTCCCAGGGGGCCTTGAGGCTCTCTTCACTTTCCAGGAAATGAAAACAACCCTGCAGTAAAACTCCTGCACCAGATCCCACTCAGGGCTGAGCTCCCTGCAGCCTCCGCCTGAACTCTAAGCAGGCTGAGCGCATCTGCGGGCTACTTTGAAAAATCCAGAAGCATGTTCTGGGCAGTGGAAGCCTTTCTATGGTCCCTGACATCCCCACGGAGTCGGTTCTCAGGCTCAAAGTGGTGTCTTGGAAAGGACACAGGATCTTGGAAAAGCCTGTATACCTCTGTCCAGTAGGTTCATATGTGCATCTGATAATATCCAGTCACATACGGTCAGAACATCCTGGGATGCCTTCCTAATTTAACCTTGTACTGTGCACTTTTCATCAATATGGGCTACATCCTCACACCACCGTGAAAAACTTATTTATTTGATTTGTACGATAGGCAATGTGTTATCTGGGGAGGGAGAGAATCTTAGATTTGCGATCAGAATGGCTGGGCGAGATGCTTTCTGGTCATGCAACTTTTGGCCTCTTTAGGGGATTCTAAAGGAGAATTTCAGGTCCTCACTGTCGTTTTCCTTACCTGAGATCCTTAACCAAGAGCATGGCGGGGCCTCACATAACGGCCCCACTGTGCCTTGGAGCCAGAGCGTTCTATGGGCCGCCATATTGGAACACACACGCTCATGCACTTTGACAAAGGTAAGTGAATTAAATGTACGTTTCATTAAAAAAAAACAAAAAAAAAAACACCAAATAAGCAAGGGTTGGATGGTGACTAGGCATCTTAACCAGCACCTTATCTTAGTGGGTTCAGCTGGACGGCCCCTCCTAGCTTACTCCTCAGCAAGAGTAGGAATAGATGAGCATTTTGTCCTCTGCAGAAGGGCAGCTGTGCATTTTGGGATTGATCTTGTTGATGATGGCTGAGGTCCAGGGTATGCGCTCACCTAATAACTCACTTCAAGTGGTTTTTTTTTTTTTTTAGAGGATTGACTAAGCCTTTTTCAGGATGTAAGAACTGCTTTGAGCTGGTTACTTAAGTAAGTTTCACATGATTGGAGGATTATCTGTCACCTACCCATTTATCCATCTCTTTTGTTTATAATGATTTCCAAATGTGAAATCTTTTTAAAGATACAGTGAAAGTCACACCCATCAGAATGGCTAATGTGAACGACTCCGGCAACAACAGATGTTGGTGAGGATGCAGAGAAAGAGGAGACCTTTCGCATGGCTGGTGGGAATGCAAACTGGTGCAGCCACTCTGGAAAACAGTATGGAGCTTCCTCAAAAAATTAAAAATTGAACTACCTACGACCCAGCAATTGCACTACTAGGTATTTATCCAAGGGATACAGACATGCTGTTTTGAAGGGGCACATGTACCCCAATGTTTATAGCAGCTCTATCAACAATAGCCAAAGTATGGAAAGAGCCCAAATGTCCACTGATGAATGAATAAATAAAGAAGATGTGGTTTATATATACAATGGAGTATTACTTGGCAATCAAAAAGAAAGAAATCTTGCCATTTGCAAGTATTTGGATGGAACCAGAGGGTATTAATGTGAAGCAAAATTAGGCAGTANAATGGGTGAGGGGCATTAAGGAATCTACTCCTGAAATCATTGTTACGTTATATGCTAACTTACTTGGAAGTAAATCAAAAAATTTAAAAAAAAGAATAAAGACTGTATTTGCTACACACACACACACACACACACACACACTACAGTGAAAGTGGGACGCATCACCTCTTCACAACAGAACGAGTTCTCTTCCTTGACTATCCATGACCTCATTCCCTGTGAAAATAGGCTCTCCTTTGAGACCCCCTTTAACCTATCCGGGCCTGTCTCCACGACACAAAAATACACCAGAAAGAAGAAAGTACAAACTTAACCAGTTCCTTGTTTTGCATGGAAACGAGTAATTGGCCGCCTCTATAATGGGTGCCCTGTGAAGTGTATCTGCTCATTCTTCAAGTGTCCACCTGCTAGCATTGGATGCGGCTGCCCAGGGATGGTGTGGGTTTGCACACCTGAGCTCTCAGCAGATGTGATCTTCCTCAACCCAGGCGGCAATAATGGTGGGTGTCGGTGACCTGAAAGAGGACTGTTCCAGGCTGAGGAGACAGAGGCCTGGAGGGCGAGGGAACCTAAGTCAGGGAGCTAGTTCCCCAGGGACTGGGGAACACGAATTAAGTGATCTCCTATAGCAATAACTCAACACCCCCACCATCGGGGTTTTGGACTTCTAGTTCAGTGGCCTTTCCACAAATGTGGTGAAAGTCCTCCCCAAAGTGTGGGGTTGTTTATCCATGTAAGATACAAATACCCCGCATCAAAACAGTCTCTGCACTGTTTCTTGGTGCAAAGCAATTGTCTGACAAACGATATGACAAAATTCTAGCCATGGGAAGCTGGGTTCAAAAGGATTGATTTGGGGGCTGTGCTTGAGCCCTTCCCCCTTAGCGTCATTTGGGAGACTCTGTGATCTTTGACGTTCCAGGGGAGATCAGAGATAAGGGTGACAGGAGGGGACACTGAGTAAATAAGCAAGCAGGGTCTATCCTTTTTTTTTTTTTTAACCAACTCAGACTAGGCAGCAGTGAACATTAGTGTTGTGTCCTTTCCCTTTCCAGAATCAGAAGACTGATCATGGTGATAGCCCTCCGTCAGAACCGCCCTGGCCCACTGGCTGCCTTCACCCCTTGCTCATCTTTGGGGATACCTGAGGCCATGCTGGGTCTTCCTTGTTGTGGCGCCCTGTAGGAGGAAGGCGGGATGCGTGGATAGAGGGAAGGAATATACAAAACTTTCCTGTCCAGTGCATATTGGAAGAAAGGCTAATTAAATATTTGCAATCATCCTTAAGGATTCCGTGTTATTCTAGCCATTTCTTTTCTTGTTCAAATCTCTTCTAACCCTTAGTAGCCTACTTGTTAGTCAACCACCTTGAACTCAAAGGAGTCGTGAATGGGTGGTAAGAAGACCACTGTGACAAATAATGGCCAAATAGTGTGTTAATACAACTTTTCTCTAATCCATCTTCAAAACCATGCGGAGGTACAATGGATAGCAAGCAACAATTCAAGTATCAAAATAACTGTTTTCAAAAATGGAAGTAATAGAAGAACTAGAAAAAATATACAGTGATGCTAGTGAAAATAGTATCTGGGAAAGTCTAACAGAAAAAGCAAAGGAAGAATTACCATAGGGAAAGACAACTATTTGATTGTACACAGATTTTAAACTTTCTCTACATCAGAAGCAAGTGAAAAAAAATTGGGAGATACCTATGAATCTCTACCTCTATCTCTCTACATATATAGAATAACTCAACATTTAAAATATGAAATGCAGTTTTATAAATAATAGGCAAATAGTAAAATAAGGAAGGGCATGAACAAAATGTACATAAAATAAAGTAATTGGCCACAAACACAAAACCGTTTGAGGCAAGTGGTATATTCCAGACTGGCAAAGGTAAAAAGCAATCGAATGACCTTGGTTGTACAGGAGTGTTGAATCACTATATTGGACACCTGACACTAATATTACACAGTACGTTACCTACTTGGAATTTAAATAAAAACTTAAAAAATGACCTTGGGGGAAAGTTAAGAAAAGATGGATTATGACCAGAATTTTCATACATTTACTGCTGGGAGTGAAAATTGATGGAGCTTTTTAATAAAATTGTATAATGTGACAAAGGTATTTAAAATATTTGTGGCCTATGGGGAACCTGGGTGGCCCACTTCGTTAAGCATCAGACTCTTGATTTGGCCTCAAGTTATGATCTCACTATTTGTGGGATTGAGCCCCCCATGGGACTCTGCACTTGGGATTCTTTCTCTCTCCCTCCCTGCCTCTCGTCTCTCTCAAAATACATAAATAAACATTTAAGAATAGAATAGAATAGAATAGAATAGAATAGAATATTTGAGACTGAGCAGTTACACTTCTAGGAATTGCTCCAAGTCACAGATGGGCTAATCCCTGGGAAAATGTTTATAATATATACTTTCAGGTGAACAAGGAGGTTGACACAATTATATGTATCATATGATTTCAATTATTAAAATTATAAATATTTTAAAAGAACAGACTGGACAGATTTGCTAAAAAAATGTTATCAATGGCTAGATCTGGGTAGGTAGGTTTGGGGAGGGATCTTTTTTTCTGCTTTCCATTGTTTTTTAAGTTTATTTCTTTATTTTGAGACAGAGAGAGTGGGGGAAGGGACCGAGAGAGAGATTCCCAAGCAGACTCTGTGCTCTCAGCATAGAGCCCAACACAGGGCTTGATCTCATGATTGTGAGGTCATGACCTGACCTGAGATCAAGAGTTGGATGCTTAACTGACTGAGCCACCAAGGCACCTCATATGCTTTCCAATTTTTTAAATATTTTTTTATATGGAGCCATCTGTTACTAACAGAATAAAAAAAATTTTTTTTAAAGTAAGTTGTTGCCACAAATGGCAAAGGCACTAAAATTTAGCATATTCAACCCTAGTGCTTGGCAAATCAACCCCAGTGCTTCCCTGGGGTGATGCCATAATTCTTACTGCAATTCTCATTCTTTTTTCCTTCAGTCTAGACCAGCGCTGTCTGTTAGAACTTTCTGCAGAGACAGAAATTTTATATATCTGGGCTGGCCGGTATGGTATCCAGTAGCCACACGCGGCTCCTGAGTACTTGATATGTGACTGGTAGGACTTCAGAACGGAATTTTTCATTTTATTTAAAAGCTCCATGTGGCTGGCGGCTACATTCATAGATGAACGAGACATTTGAAAAGCTACCTAGTTTTGTGTGTGTGTGTGTGTGTGTCCCAAGGATGTTGCAAGAGTGAGCCCTCGTCCACCTGCATTTTGGTCTACACTGCCTCTTAGAGAGTCTCCTCCATTTCACTTTCAACAGAGGATTCCCATTTCCACACTCAGATCTAGCTCCCTTGCCTGAGCAATGCATTCTTATTTCTGACTTCATGCTGGACATTTTCACTTGGCCGTATGCTCAGCATCTCAGGCTCAACATGTTTAGCTCTTAAGTCTTCCCCTCCATGTGGAAAAATAGCTCCTACTCTGTAAATGGTTAAATCAATCTCCCAGGCACCTAGGTTGTCAGCCTTCTTTCTTCTGTGGCCTGTTCCCAACCTCTAAGATCTCCATCCCTTGTGTCTCTCCATCATTCTCTCCATTTCCACTCTGGAGGCTTTAACTCCTTCGGCACAGAATACTCCACTGCAGTTGGTCTTTCTGCACCTTTATCATATTTCCAGAGGCCGAATCCAGAATCCACAATATATATGCTTCCTAAGATATCATTAATTCACATTCATGCCACAAACACCGTAGAATACTCGGTGTGTCCATGGCATCATGCCGGGTTACCAGGAGGGGTACCGAACATGGATGGGACATCCCTCCTGCCCACAAGGCATTTGCAGGTTAGTCTGTGATTTGCAACTTGAGCAAAATAAAATTATCCATGTATCTTAGCAGAAGCCCTCAGATGGGCTGAGGATGTTCTGAGAAGGAAAAAATTACAGTATTGAAGAAAATCCATGAAAATGCAGCTTTGAAGATTGATAACATGGATGTAGCAGGAGGAACATGATAGAATCGTTGGGAAGGTTTCAAAGAAAGACAGAGAGAGCAGAGGTGGAGCCAGTAAACTGAGAACTAGGTTCCAGATCCCCATGTTGTTGAAGAGCAGATTCGAGGAGGGAAGGGAGAATGGACGAGGTGGGAAGTAAGGAACCCCAGTGGAGTTCATCACTTGAGCACGTCATTGATAGGAGACCAACTGTGCATCGCAAGGGAAGAAGACAAAGCCAACATGTGAAGAATGAATGAAAAAATACTTTTCATGCAGCATGTCTTCTGAACACAGGCCGAGCACCTCCTATGTTTCCCAGCTGAAGAAAACAGCCATGCTGTCCAATGTCAGGATAAGCTGGCTGTTTCAAGCGTGTCACACTTCCTGGAAAAAAAATCACCGTACACGTAAAATGATCAACATTCTTGTTTTATGGGTGACTTGCAGGGCTTTTCGAGGGAAAATCTAACAATTCTTTTTATCTGGACACAAGGTTTATTATAGTGTCATACGTATATAATACATTTGACAGTTGTTAATGTTTGGAGTTTGGACTGACTTTAGGACATAATCTCCCTCTAAGATGTGATCTGCTTATGACCTAGTGATCGGGACGAGGAGGGCGGAATTCAGAGTTTGAGATCTTAGAGTCGTTGTCAGGTAAGAATAAGATGACGTTGGTATTTATACAACCCAAAATAATGGTGGAGATTTCATATTTAGTGTTCCCACTGTGTGCAGGTCATTGTGTTACTTGTGTTACTGCTGGGATTGCAGAGGTGAATGAGATGCTGTGCCTTTCAGACAAGGAGCTTCACAGGGGATGTGCCGAGCAAGAACTCCTGAGAGGTGTGGGGGTGTATTGTCACGGCGTAAGCCACACACGACAGTGGGGATGTTTCGGGAACAGGCTAGCTTTCCTGGAGCTGTAGGTTTGCATAAGATGTTAATTAAACACAGGCCTGAAAGAGAGGTCTGTGGGTGCCAAGACGGTCAGGGAGGAGACACTGAATTCTTTGGATCAAGGAAGCTATATAATAAAAGCTGCACTTGAGGAAATTTTCTATCTTATAATCTATTATCTTTTTCTCTTTTAGAAAACCAAGGTACATGGATCACACTCAAAGCTAAATGAAAAGTTTGAACCAGGTAGGGAATATTCTTACTGGAGGCATTTGCTGGTAGGGCAGAGAAGTTGAAGTCCTACAACCCTGCGTCATGAGCTGGACTGGACAGAGGAGGGTGGTCACAGGCACAATGAAATGCTTTGACTTTGAGGTTTTCTGACCCACTGTTGCAAATCTGTAGCCATTTCATTTTGGACCGCCTCATGGGCGCCCTGGAATGACCTGTCAGGGTGTTCTCAAACATAATATAGCCAGCACGTTAACCCGCCAAGGATTCGTTTATTTAAAAAACTTGGTGGGTCATTTCGCCTCTGAAGGAGCCCATAGATCATTTGTGAAGGAACCAGGAGGAATCTGTTGGAAATTCTCTTGGCAGAGATGCTCAGCGGTTCAGGTTAGAATTGTGTTGCTTTGGGCAAGAAGCCACAATGAAACGCGCGGAATGGAGAGTATATGAGAGGTAGTTTCCATTCAGGTATTGTTCCATCCACTCAGATGAACAGACAAGGGCTCGAAAACAACTCTAATTAAATCCAGAAAACAGAGTGGAGACTTGCACCGGAAAATTAGAATCTTTTTGAAAAATAGTCAAAGGAGAATTCTAAAAATGAAACAAAAATACAGTGTCAGAAGCTAAGAGCTCAGTAGGTGGACTTAACAGCACAACGGATTTGGCGGACAACAGGATAAGTCAATGCAACTGCAGGTCAATAAAGAATATCCCTGCAACGAATAGACTTGAACACGCATTTAATGGATTATCTTGCAGCAAAAAAATAAAACAAAAATACAAACCACAGGAGACTTTTTCCGAGGAAGACATCCAGATGGCCAGTAGACACATGAACAGATGCTCAACATCACTCATCATTGGGAACATGCAAATCAAAAGCACAGTGAGGTACGACTTCACACCCGCCAGCATGGCCAAAATCCCAAACACAAGAAACAGCAAGTGTTGGCGAGGATGTGGAGAAAAAGAAACCTTCGTGCTCCATTGGTGGGAATGCAAACTGGTGTAGCCGCTGTGGAAAGCAGTATG
The DNA here is from genome assembly GCF_008692635.1 of Crocuta crocuta. NCBI lineage: Eukaryota > Metazoa > Chordata > Mammalia > Carnivora > Hyaenidae > Crocuta > Crocuta crocuta. Next base: position 8,336,722 of record NW_027533258.1, on the reverse strand, counting down.
GAGTTTCCTCAAAAAATTAAAAATAGGGCTACCATATGATTCAATAATTCCACTACTGGGTACTTACCAAGGAAAAATGAAAACACTAATTCAAAAAGATATATGCACCCCTATATTTCTTGCAGCATTATTTACAATAGCCAGGATATGGAAGCAACCCAAGTGTACATCAATAGGCGAATGGATAAAGATAATGGGATAAAGATGCACAATGGAGTATTAGTCATAAAGAAGAATGAGATCTTGCCATTTGCAACAACTTGGATGGAGCTACAGGGTACGATCCTAAGTGAAATAAGTCAGACAAAGGCAAATATCATGATTTCACTTATATGTAGAAGTTACAAAAAAAGACAAATGAACAAAAAGCAGAAACAGACACATAAATACAGGAAATAAACTGGTGGTTGCCAGAGAGGAGGAGTGGGGGATGGGCAAAATGGGTGAAGGGGAGGGGAGGTCCCAAAACCCAGTTATTGAATGAAGAAGTCACCCGGAGGAAAGGTACAGGAAAGGGAATATAGCCAGTGGTATTGTAATGATGCTATGTTGTGACAGATGGTGGTGGCTATTCTTGTGAGCACAGCATAGTGTATAGAGACATCGAATCACCATGTTGTACCCCTGAAACTAATGTAGTCTTGTGTGTTAACTATACTTCAATTTAAAAAAAAATACAGACTACTGATAGTATGCAACAAATGGAATGGAGTCATGAGGAACTCGTGTAAGCAAAAAAAAGACACACAAAAGTGTACCCTATGATGTCACTTTTATGAAACTCAGGAACAGGTAGAAATTGTCTGCAGGTGGTAGACATCAATGACTAGGTAGGAGGAAACATCCTGGGGTGATGGAAATGTGCCATAACTCGATTCATGTGGTCTCCCTGGTATTTTCTTTACCTGGAAATTAGATCTAAAGCATTTGAGGTCAGTCTTCACGTTAAGGATTTCCATTAGCATGCCTCAGCAGCGGGGTTTGGTATTCTCCTGTGTCTGTCATAAGGTACTTAATATCTGGTTGACCTGCCTAACTCTGCTGACCTTGACCACTTGACAAAGGTGATGACTGTCTGATGCCTCCATGGTACATTCCGTTTCATCCCTCGCTACGAGGCAGTAATCTACAGATTATTATTTGGGTAATATGAATTTCCGATTCCTCATGATGCCTTTATCTAAAGGTCTTTAAAATTCTTTTCATTTATCAAAAGCTTTTTTGAAGTACAGTTGTTATGCAATAAACCTGACATATTAAAAATGTAGAATTTGATATACTTTGACATCTATTTCCACAAAATGATCACCACCATGATGATGATCAACGCATTATCACTCCCCAAAGTTTCCTCATGACCGTTTCTAATTCCTCCCTCCATACTCCCTGCACCTCAGCTGTTCCCCTTTGTCTCACAAGCAATCACCCATCTGCTTTCTGTCACTAGGTCACCGCAGATCAATTTGCATTTTCTAGAATTCCATATGAAAAGAATCATGCAGTATGCACCTCTGGTCTGGCTTCTTTCATTCCGTATGACTTTTTGATACTTATCCATGTTAGTGCGTGGATCCGTAGTTCACTCGTTTTTATTCCTGGGCAGTAGTCTGTTGCATGTAGTCTATACCACAATTGGTTTGCCCCTTCATCTGTTGGTGGGCCTGTGGGCTGTTTCCACTTTTTTGGTTGCTATTAAGACTGCTCTGAATATTTGTATACAAGTCTTTGTGCGGACGTATGCTCTCATTTCCCTTGGAGATGTATGCAGGAAGAGAACGACAAGGTCAAATGGGAGGTGGAGGTTTCATCTTTTTAAGAAACTCTGGTACTGTTTTCCAAAGTGCTTGTAGCATTTTCCACTTCTGCCCACAGTGAATGAGTTCCAATTGCTCCATTTCCTCACCAGTCTTAAACGGTTCAGCCTTTTTAACTTTAGCCACTCTGATAGGTGTGTGGTGATATCTCATGTTGGTCTTGAATTCCCTATGGCCTCAGGATGATATACAGCTGGACAGAAGTATATATAGATATATATATTCCTATATATATGTATATATAGGAAGAGATTTATTATAAGGAAATGGCCACATGAATGGGGAGGGTAATGGCCTAGAGACTCAGGAAGGAGTTGTAGGTCAAGTCCAGAGGCTGGCTGCTGGTGCGGGAGCAGGGCAGCCTTTTGTTCTATTTAGGCCTTCAACTGATTGGATAAGGCCCCCACCCACATTATGGAGGGCCATCTACTCTACTCAGAATCCATTTAAATGTGGATATTATCCAAAAACACTCTCACAGAGATACCCAGAATAAGGTCTGCCCAAGTCTCTGGGGACCCCATGGCCCAGCCAAGTTGACACATAAGATTGGCCACCACTCCCCCCCCCCATATATAGCCTTTTATGTCTATCCCTGGAATGCTTTTTGGCAAGAGTTATGTAGAAGCAAGCGTCTTCCTTCAGTCTTATCATAATAGCTTCATGTGTTGTGCTTCAGAGGCATCCATGTTAACCCCTGCATTAGTCCCAAGAAGCAAGGACTTCCATTTTCTCATGGGAAGTATCTAAAATAGTCAAATGCATAGAATCAAAGAGTGGAGGGTAGTTCCCAGAAGCTGGGGGAGAGGGATAATGGGGATTTACTAATCAACGGGCATAGCGTTCCAGTTAAGTAAGACGATGTAGTTCTAGAGATCTACTGTACAACATTGTACCTATCGCCAACAATTCTGAATAATACACTGAAACATTTGTTAAGAGGGCAGATCTCTGAACACATTAAATGTTAACACTTCTTTCTACCATTAAAAAAAATTAGCTGAGGAGATGGAGGTTTGGGGAGGCCAGGTGATTTGCCTGAGATCGTACAATGCAGAAGAGGCCAAGACAGGGTCCAGGGCTTGCCGTCTTCGCTGCAGATGGTCTTAACCACTAGGCCATCCAGCCCCCTGTGCAGCTGGACAGAACCTCAGGCTTAGAACAGAGCTTTGTCCTCTGCTTGGCCTCGGGGGTTCTCGCCGTCTTCCCTGTTCTTTGTCTAGGGGGCAGGCAGCTGGAGGCAGGTATCAGAAAAAGATGAGTGATGTTCTAGGTGTATGAGTTGCTACCCTTCATGCTGCCATTCTCCGTCCAAGATAAAGAGGGAGAAAAGTTTTAAGCAAGGGCATCTATCTGCAAGTGGAACGTGACTTTGGCCAAGATGATCTTGGTATCAGAAGCAGTCAGAGAGCAGACCTCGAACTACTGTGCTTCTGTGAGACAACTTGGGGCAATGGTCTTCATCAAGAGAATAACTTATTTCATTCATTCTGGGCACGCCTGTTTACACACTTAACCATCTCTCAAGTTGGGAGGTGTCACAATTGATGGCATTCTATCATTATGTTCTAGTCTACTTGGCAGCTGTATATTTATATATATACATATATTTATTTTTTTTAAATATTTTTATTTATTTCTAGGAGAGAGAGAGAGAGAAAGAGAGAGAGAGAGAGAGACAGCGTGAGCAGGGGAGGGTCAGAGAGAGAGGGAGCCACAGACTGAAACAGGCTCCAGGCTCTGAGCTGGCAGTCAGCACAGAGCCCGACGCGGGGCTCGAACCCACGAACCGCGAGATCATGACCTAAGCGAAAGTCGGACGCTTAACCGACTAAGCCACCCAGGTGCCCCTATACATATATTTAATGTTTATTTATTTTGAGAGAGAGAGAGACAGAGAGAGACAGAATCCCAAGCAGGCTCTGCATTGACAGCACAGAGCCTGACGTGGGGCTCAAACCCACAAGCCATGAGATCGTGACCTGAGCTGAAATTAAGAGTTGGATGCCTAACTGACTGAGCCCCCCAGGTGCCCCAAGAATGTATTTTAAAAAATCATGGCATCTTAATGAAATATCGTAATTACATCATGTAAGAATCGGGTCAGATCGACTGTTGGGTTCAATAGCTATTCATCAGCTAGAACTTTGGGTTCGCTCTTTAACATTTAAGAATTATCATGTGGTAAAATGAACTTTTATGGAATGTGTGTATGTATATGTCTAAGCATTTTAACTACGGACAGGTTCGTGTAATCACCACCACAATCAGGATACAGAACAACTTTAATCACCTTTAAAATCTCCCTGTGTTATCCCTTCACACTCCTTCCTGCCCCCCAACCCCCGGCAATCACTGATTTCTTCTTCATAGTTTTGTCTTTTTGAAAATGTCTTGTAAAGGCACTCCTTCAATATGCAAGCTTTTGAGACTAGCTATTTCCCACTTATAATGCCTTTCAACTCATTCAAGCTACTGCCTGGATCCATGGAAGCTACAATTTGTGAAATCATTCACCTGGGGAAGAAATGTGAATTGCTTCCATATTTAAGCACTTATAAACCAAACATCTGTATACACTGATGTACGGGGTCTTGTATGAATATAAGTTTGTTTCTCGAGGGCAAATCCCCAGGTGTGGGATCATTGGGTCACATGGTATGTGTATGGTTTAGCTTTAAAAAAATTTTTTTAATTTTTTTTTTAATTTTTAAAATTTTTTTAACTTATTTCTCAGCACAGAGCCTGATGCAGGGCTCGAACTCATGAACTGTGAGATAATGACCTGGCTGAAGTCAGATGCTTAACCAACTGAGCTACCCAGGCGCCCCTACAAACAAATGTATAGTTTAGCTTGTAAGAGACTGCCCAACTGTGTTCCCAAGTAGCTGCACTATTTTGTATTCCCACCAGCAGTTCATGAGATTCCTAGTTGCTGAGGATCCTTGCCAGCACTTAAGACTGGCAAGTAAGCACTTAATTTTAGCCATTCTAGTAGGTATACAGTGGTATTTCTCTGTGATTTTAATTTGCGTGACCGTTGTGGCTGATGACAATGAACAACTTTTCATGTGCTTATTTTTTATCCACATATACTCTTTGATTCAGTATCTGTTCAAGTCTTTTGTCCGCTTTTGGAATCGGTTGTTTGCTTATTGTGAAGTCTGAGGATTCTTTACATATGCCGTATACAAATCCTTTGTGGGCTCGGCCGTTTGCAAACATTTTTGCACAAACCGTAGCTTGGGTTTTCAATCTCTTACGAGTGCCTTTCTCAGGGCAGACATTTTCATTTTGATGAAGTCCAACCTATTTTTTAAAAAATCAGAGGTTTTGCTCTTGGCCATGTTGAAGACCTTTTTTGTCTAGCCCCAAGTCCCCCAGATTTTCGATGTATCCTTGTAACGAAAAGTTTTATAGTTTTGCCTTTTAATCTATGATTCATTTTGAGGTAATTTTGTAGAAAGTATGAGAATTTAGATTGAGGCTCCTCCCCTTCCCTCCCCCCCTTTTTTTTTTGCATACAGAGTTCAAATATTCCAGCACCATTTGTGGAAAAACTATCCTTTCTCCTTTGTGTTGCGTTTGGACTTCTGTCTAAAACTGATGGGTATATCGAGTGGGTCTGTTTCTGAAATCTTTGTTCTGTTTGTCCCTTTCACCAATTCAATACTGCCCAGATTACAGTGAGTGGCTCACTCTGGGCTTAAATAAATTTCATTCTACCAATATGAAATTTATATTTCATTATTTATATTTATATAAATTGGCATTATATAAATGAAATTTATATTTCCTTATTTATATTTATATAATTGGCATTATATTTATATGCCAATATGTGGCATATCCCATGTGATGTGACATGCTGACCTAGGCTGCATCCACACACTGGTTAAGTCAAAACACTAAGGAAGCTTCAAAGAGGTGAGAGTGGGTGCCTCTGAGAAGTGGAATCTGGAGAAGAGAAAGGCTGGGGTCAGGCTGTAGTTTTCCGTGATATTCTTGACTCGGTTACACTCTTGACTTTTTAGAGTCTGTATTTTTTTCTACTTGGAAATGTTGAATATTAATTTGTATTGTTTAAAAGGAAGTGGAGATCGGGCACCTGGGTGGCTCAGTCAGTTAAGCATCCAACTCTTGACATCGGCTCGGGTCATGATCTCATGGTTCATGAGATCGAGCCCCACGTCAGGCTTTGCACTGACAGCGTGGAACCTGCTTGGGATTCTCTCTCTGCCTCTCTCTCTCTGCCCCTCCCTCATGCCCTTTCTGTCCTTCAAACTAAGTAAATACACATTTTTTTTTTTAAAGAATAAAAGAAGTGGAGATAAACAGGGGCAGTATTCGTGGACATTTGGAGGTGCCAGCGATGTTCTTCTTTTTGTTCTGGGTGCTGATAAGCAGGTGTCTTTCTCTTACCAAAACCTGCTGACATGTCCACTCATGATCTGTGTGCCTTTCTGCATGGGTGTGATGTACTTTAATCAAAGACTTGACCCAAAATGTAGCTACCTCGGGGACCAGGATTGTGAGTCGAAAGACTAGATGAAGAATTTTACTTTTTGCATCATAACCTTCTCTTGTGTTATTCCCCCCCCCATGTTTTGATGTATGACCTTCATCACACGATATATAAAGGGATTTTCAGCACGTCAACTATAAGAAGAGAAAGAAGTGGACCTCTATGTATGTACTTGGTGAAGATCCAAAGACAAACCCCTAAGAGGAAAAACAAGCTGTAGAACTGTATGGTATAGTATGCTGCTAAAAAACAAACAAACACACAAACAAAAAGGTGTACCTGGGTGGCTCAGCTGGTTAAATGTCCGACTTTGGCTCAGATCATAATCTCACAGTTTGCGGGTTCGGGCCCTGCATCGGGCTCTGAGCTGTCAGCACATGTAACCCCAAAGTTGTAACTGACTTCTCCAGGATTGGAATGGAAGACGGGGTGGTAACAAGTGTAAGAGCTGTGCTGAGAGCTCAGAGCCTGGAGCCTGCCTGGGATTCTGTGTCTCCCTCTTTCTCTGCCCCTCCCCTGCTCGTGCTGTATCTCTCTCTTAAAAATAAATAAATACACATTGAAAAAAAAAAAAAAAGACTGGAAAGCCAGATACCAACTGACTTAGCTTTTTTTCTTCCTTCATTTTATATTTCCTTCATTGTATATTTAAGAGCCAGAATTCTACGATGAGGTTCGGACTTCATTTTCCAATCTCATACTTTTCTGTGTGGGACTTCTACATAATGAACATGTATTAATTTGATAATCATGAAAAGCAAAACGAAGTTGGAAAGTTAGTTACAAAATCATAAAATTAGCGGACACACTTACTTTATTGTGTGCAATATGTGTTCATTGACTGCCTGTGTTGTCAGTAAGGCTTCTGGTCAATAGTAGGCTATTAATAGTTAGGTCTGGGGGGTAGTCAGAGGTTGTTTGTAGATTTTCTTTTTTTTTTTTTTTTTGGTTGTCTGTAGATTTTCAACTGCGTGGGGGTCAGTGACCCCTATGTTGTTCAAGGACCATCTGTACAAAGAAAGGCTGTTTTGCCGGCAAAATGTGTTCTATCTTTCATCTTGTAAGAGCATCTTCCTTTTCACTTGGGACCCCACCCCTTCCCCATTCTGTCCATTCAAGCTTCCTCACCCCACCTTACCTTCCCTAGAATGGGTATATGACCCAAGCCTGGGTAATCAGACACATGGTGGTGATTTCAAGATGGTCACATGGCCCAGTGGGTGTCAGTTCCTTAGTTTGAACTATTGGGAAAGAGGAATCTCTCTTTATTTAGGTTTTAAGCAAGTGGGGTGTGAGCCTAGAGATGTTGGTGATGATCTTGTGCTCATGAAGCGGTGAGTCTGTTGAGAGTGAAGCGCACCCAGTGGAATATGTTGCTGAGAGATGGGAAAAAAAACAAAACAGAATCAAGACTGAATCCTGGTGGCACCATTAAGATGCCTGGATCTAACTATGCCTGAAGCAGGATTTCTAGTTTCTTGGGTGAATAGATGTTTCAGTTGAGCTTCTGCCACATGTAACCCCAAAGTTGTAACTGACTTCTCCAGGATTGGAATGGAAGATGGGGTGGCAACAAGTGTAAGAGACCAAGGACAACACAGACAAGTGGCCCACCAGCCTATCGATCACTCTGTGAGGGATCCCAAGTTCGAGAAGATGGGCGGCTTCCGGCAAGAGTGAGGGAGGCGGGGCTAGCAGCTGGTGGGGTCCTTCCTGGCTAAGGAGATCACATCCGCCTGGTTGCTGCTGGGCTGCTGGCCTGGGGTCCACCCCCCTGCCCACAACCCAGCTCCTCCTCCAGGGCACCAGGCTCTGTATTTCTGACCCTCCCTCTTCAGCCCTGCTCTCCCAGCCAAGTTCTCTGCTGATGACCCCGAGCAGATTTGGTTGGAATATTCTGGAGAAAGGTAGCTGAACCCTACAGGGGTTTATTCTGGTGTCTGAAATCCCCACTATTAATTTTGGAATAAGGAGAGCCATCCAATTAGACGCTACTTCATGTTTCAGGAAACACACACCTAGCCATTCTTTGGGCTCCGTAAGCACATCCACAAGATGCTGTGTCCCCTTGAGAGATTGGCCTCATTTCCTCTGGTTCTTGACTTTCCCCAGAGGAGCCTCACAGATTTCTTCTGGGTGTTGATTGTTAGTCGGGACCCAGGCTGGAAACAGATGTGCACTCGGATGGGGTGTATTCATGGCCCCGGGCTGCTGTGATAAATTCCCACAAACCGGGGGGCTTCAAACAACAGAAGTGGATTGTCTCACGGTTCTGGGGGGGGGTCAGAAATCTGCAATCAAGGGGTGGCAGGGCCCTGCTCCAGGGGACAGCTCTTCCTTCCTGGCCTCCTCCGAGCTCCTGGTGGCTCCCAGCAGCCCCTGGGCCCTTGGCTTGCAGCCGTCGCGTGCTGGTCTCTGCTTTGGGCACTTTGTGGCGTGTTCTCTGTGCGTCTGTCTTCACAGGGCTCTCGTGTTAGAAGGACAACAATCACACTGAATTCGGGGCCGACTCCTCCTGGGTGACCTCACGTTAACCAGTTACGTCTGCGGTGAGCCTACTTTCGAATAAGGACACATTTCTAAGGTACCAGGATGAGGGGTTACTAAGCGTACTAAGGGTCAGGATTTCAGCACATCTTTTTATGGGGAATCACACATCTCCCCATAACTTGGGTATCGAGGCGGGATTCACGAAGGGACGAGTTATAGAGGCTCAGAGAAGCGCCCAGATGTCGACAGGCCTCGCCGGGGCACGTGTGGTCGCTTCTCTTCTGTTTCCTTACACTTTCTGGCTTCTCTCAATTTATAACATTTTGTAGACACTAGGCGGAGGGAAGGGGAACCCCGAAGCCCCCCCCCCATCTCTCCTAGCATGCAGTGGTGAGGGCTGCTTCCAGTCTGCAGTGACACCCTGTGGTCTGGGACCGTCACTGGCCTCCGTGACTCTGTGACTCAGTCCAGTCCCCTAAGGTCCCCGGGCTGCCCTGGTTTTGCCCTGAGTGTGTCACAGAGCGTGGTCACGCTGAGTTTTCTCAACCCTGAGGTGGATTTGTCAGCCCTGCCGTTGAAGCAAGGTTAATGGGAAGCGCAAACAGGGCCACAGAGGGGGAAACGCTCATTGGAGACTGAACTGCATGTGGTTTTGTATGGGTTTGTGGGGTTACCCCATCCGGTGCGGGGGAATCAGTAGAGAGAAGGTCGATGTAAAATAGGTTTGGAGCCACAGCGACACCTGGTGGCCATTCTACATATTGCATGATACTTCTGCCAACCCGAAACTTAAAAATGAACTCCCCACTCCTGTTTCAGCAAAAAGTTGTGGGTTTTCCTTTGCTAGGTGGTGAGATGCCCCATCGTGAGAGGGAAGCAGGGCCCAAGTGGACACAGGGACATCTGAAAGGCATCCGGGGCATCCGGCCAGAGGGATACCAAAGTACACGGACCAGAAATTCAACTTCTGGACACCCAGGGTGCTGGCATTCTGTCCTGCTAAGGCTGCGTCCTGCGTGGTCCCCGGCCTCCTCGCATGCAGGGCAGTCAGTGGGCAGGGGACACTGGCGCAGACCCACTGACACGGGAGATCTTTCTTCCTGCCCGCTTGATCCAAGTAGCTTCTTCTGGGGAGTTTCGGGGTCTGAAGTCGGACCATCCCCCACCTGCCAGAGCCCTTATTGGCTTGGTGCCACGTGGACACTCATCCCCTGTCCATCCCGTCCCCACCTGCCCACGCACCAAAAGGCGGCCCCTCTGCCCCATTCCAGAGACTCCCCTGAGAGGAGGCAGAGCCCCTAAAAGGAGCAGGTCAGGAACACACACGGCCCGGGTCTGGGTTGTAGCCGAGCTTGGCCTGGAGCCCAGCCCGGTCACATCCCAGGACTGGCCGCCTGTGGCCCCGTCTCCAGCCCTTCCTGTCCCGAAGCTGCGTCTCTGCCTCTGACCACCAGTCAGGTTTGGGGGCTTTCCCGCTGCTCTCGTGCCCCACCAGCCCCCACTGGTTCTAGTCTGAGCATCACCATAGCATCTGCTTCCTCATCAGTAGTAATACCCGCCCCCCACCCCCCCGCCCCCAGAAGGCAGAAGGCTATCTTGCTCACTCTCGGCCTGCCCTGCCGCCCGCTTACCTGACCCTCCTAAAATCTGGCATCACATCCTGACCACCAGCCTCAGCCTGGGGAGGATCAGGTTCCCTGGTGATCACATGACACTGGCCATTTTGCTTTTTAGCTTATGATTTATACATGCGCATATGTGTACAATACATATGTCGATTTTGTAAGTGGCTTGGATTCAGGTTGGAAATTTGACCCCTTTGCACTTATAAATCTTAGAAAAAAGTTCAAATTGGTAGTTATAATATTAGTGCAAAGAACTGTACCCTATACTTTCCAAGATCCCAAGAATCATTAACTGTGGGGTGCAAGAAAGACTAAAATCAGAGGGATGCCCACCAATAACAAGAGTGGCAGCTTTAAGTGAATTTTGCCTTGAGAATGCACGAAAAGGGTCAATAGCTCCCAGGGCACCTTAGAGTCAACTGAGAAATGTTTTCAAAACAGCTGGGGGCTCAGTCGGTTAGGCGTCTGATTTCAGCTCAGGTCACGATCTCCAGTTGGCGAGTTCGAGCCCCGCGTTGGGCTCTGTGCCAACAGCTCAGAGCCTGGAGCCTGCTTCCAATTCTGTGTCTCCCTCTCTCTCTCTTTGTTCCACTCACACTCTGTCTCTCTCTCAAAAATAAATAGACATTAAAAAAATTTAAAAAAAAAAAAAAAGCTGAGCTGGGGAGCTCCTTGGACCAATTAATTCCAGGGAGGAGGCTGACTCTGAGGTACTGGAAGCCTGAGAGCCACTAGCCACGTGTGGCTCCTGAAATGCACGTTAATTCAAATGAGATAAAATTCAGAACTCAGACTCTCCATCGCACAGGCCGTATTTCCGGGGCTCAACGGCCGCAGGTGGCTAGTGGCTGCCACATTGGACAATGCAGATTATAGACCATGTCCACCAGCACAGAAAGTTCCACGTGGCTGCCCTAGAGGGTTGCCAAGTCCTGCTTCTGATTCTGGAGGCTGACACGGGCGGGTGAGTCGTGCATAAAATGCAGGTGGTTTTCTAAGTTCCTGAACAGGTAGATTGCCATTGTGTGTGTGTGTGTGTGTGTGTGTGTGTGTGTGTCTTGGGGGGAGGTCAGACCCATTATGGCTCCTGTTTTTCTACTCACTGTCACCCCACAGAGAAGCTTCTGGAAGCGTGTCCTGGGAATGTTGAGCGGGAGACACCTGTAAGTGGCTGGGCTGGTGTCCAAGCCATCCTCACTGGGATGAAGAACATCTCCTATAGGTGGGTGCGGGTTGGGGGGATACGGCTGGTGATGGGCGCCAGTTGAGAAGACAGAAGACCAGCACCCACCAAGGAAGCCTTTATTCCCGTCGAGGGAACCCACATGGCCTCTGCGGTTAGCCCTCCTCTGGGACGTTGAGTTTCTCCTTCACCCCACAGGCCACCACGGCGAAAAAGAACTCAGGGAAGAAGGTGCGGACGTACACGGCGGCCTTGGGGATGGGGTTGGCCATGAAGACTTCTTGTTTCTTCCGTCTCACGGTGCGCATCACCTCCTCGGCCACGTCCACGGGGTGCACCCCGTAGGTGAGCTTCCTGAAAAAGACTGAAAAGCCCCCAGTAGGGGCGGGGGTTATAAACCCTGGTGCCCGAGGATAGGGAAGCATGGGCTGGACCTGGAGTCGTGGGCTCCCCGACCAGCTCTGCCCTCCGCCGGCCATGCGGCCCTGGGGGGCAGACTCTAGACCCCCCTGGGCCTCAGCCTCTTCATCCATAAAGTGGGCATAGTTTCCTGCCTAATAACTTTGCAGGGTGGTTATGAACCATTGCAGGGATGAGAAAGAGCTTAATTAAGAAAGGAGGTGCCAGGAAGGCCCAGGTAGCTCAGTCGGTTAAACGTCCGACTTCAGCTCAGGTCATGATCTCACGGCTTGTGAGTTCGAGCCCCGCGTCAGGCTCTGTGCTGACAGCTCAGAGCCTGGAGCCTGCTTCCGATTCCGATTCTGCTCCCTCTCTCTCTGCGCCTCCCCTGCTCGTGCTCTCTCTCAAAAATAAATAAACATTGAAAAAAAAAGAAAGTGGCAGATGAACTGGGTGCTGTTGATACAACTGTTGCAAAGCCAAGTTCACCGGGTGCCCACGTCTCGGTTCGTCTCTATTCTCTGACGTAGATGGAGCCTTGCACAGGGCTCTGCAGCCCTCTGTTTAGAGCATTCTAGAATAGCAGTGCTAATACGGTGCGTTCACAGAGCTGATTGCTGTTGTGAGCCCCTTATGGGCCTTCTGTCTTCCCAGGGCCCCCGTGAGGGAGCTGTTAGACAGTCCTCAATTTCTTAAAGAGGAAACTGAGGCACAGAGATCAAGGAAACAGCCCGTGTTCGAACACTGAATGTGCACCTGACAGAAGCTTCAAGGGTAGGCGATCTGGTGCCAGGCTCTTAGCCTCTACCCTGTGCCGCCTCCCAGGGAAAGGAGGGGAGGGTAGGTAGCAGGCTCTTAGAGGCCAAATCTGGCTCTTCCACAGGGAAACTGAGGCCCAGAGACAGGCAGTCACATGGCCAAGGTCACAGAGCCTGTGAGCACCGGGTCTTCGTCTGCTGATTGTGGGTTACGATTCTTTCCACCTGGTGCCTCAGGACTGAAATTTGGGGCCCCCCTCCCTGCTGCTAGCTGCGTGCGGGGCCCCACCTCCTCTAGTTTCAGGGTTCAGGAACACCCACCTCCCCCCAGGCCNCAAGCCCTCCCAGGCCCCAGCTTCCCCCGAGAGCTCACATTTCCAGATGGACGCCTCCCAGCTCCCTTGGCCTGGATCCACGCGGTACGACCGCACGAAAGTGGGGCTCACTGTGCTGACCACCACGTCGTACTCCTCCACTTCGGCTCGGAGGCAGTCGAAGAAGCCTAGAGCCGCGTGCTTGGAGGCGGCGTCTGGAAGACAGAGGGGCCACGGTGTGTGGGGGGCCCCAGCCCTGCTCCCCGCGGGAGACGCTCGGTCCTCGAGCTCAGACGGAAGGGGCCTCGCCCTGCGCCTTCCTTCGCAGGTGAGGACAGACAGACCCCGGTAGCCAGCGACTTCCCCAGGGTCCCAGGCCAGCTGGAGGCCTCGACGGCCCGAAGCGCAAATCTCCCCTCCCACTTCCTGGCCCTTTTCATCCAAGACCATCTGAGCCACTCACCAGATTCCCTCCACATGGTTGAGGCCGTGGGTTGGGTCAACAAGAACCTTTCCGGGAATCCCCAAAAGAGTGGAGAAGACATTCCTTAAAGTCTTGGGGACTTAGAACCCCATCTGGGGCATGATGAACCCCAACTTCCCATTTTGGGGGTGTCACTTGGAGGCGGGTGTATGGTGGTCTCTGCCATCACGCTGACAGCTGTGGGATGCATGCCCCACACGGCCCGGAAAGCCACCCGCCCCTCACTGTGCGGGGTGAAGATGCAGGTGCCCGGGGGTGGGGGTGGGGCGTGGGAACTGTGCGCTCGGTCTGCAGGCCGGGCCTCCGCTGGGTCCGCCAGCGATCGCCTCAGGAAGTGGGCCTCGTGGCCCCAGATCTATTGTCCAGGGAGCTGGAGGTGCTGATTTTGACGGAAATGTCCTCGTAGTTAAATAATTAAATACTGACCAATTCACCTAATTCCAACACGTGGGCTCTTGCCCACAGCACCGAGCCTCCGACTCCAGCTGGGGACCCTACAACTCAATTGTGATGCTGTCCACCTGGAGATAAAGTCAGATCCCGCAGGGTGGGGGTTCTGTCCCATGAGTGTCCCCTGCCCCCACTCAGTTCAGGCCAATCACAAGTCCTAACTGTCACCTGCGCTTCCGAACGGAGCTGACCCCCTCCTCGAGACTGAGTAATTTGCTAGAGCGGCTCACAGAGCTCAGAGAAACGTTTTTGCTGAGTAGGTCACGGGTTTACTGTAAAAGGACCTAATCGGAGCACCTGGGTGGCTCAGTCGGTTAAGCGTCTGACTCTCGGTCTTGACTCAGGGCGTGATCTCATGATTCGTGAGTTTGAGCCCCGCATCGGGCTCTGCGCTGACAGCGCGGAGCCTGCTTGGGATTCTCTCTCCCTCTCTCTCTGCACCTCCCTGCTCTCTCTCTCTCTCTCTCAAATAAACAAATAAACTTAAAAAAAAAAAGACATAACTCAGGAATGGCCAGATGGAAGAGGTATAGCAGGTGAGGTGCGTGGGGAGGGGCTCAGAGCTTCATGCCCTCTCTGGGCACACTGCTCTCCCCGAGTCCCCACGAGCCCACCGACCTCGGACCCCTCCAAAGTCAACCTTTTGAGATTTTATGGAGGCTACATCATAGGCATGGTTGATTAAATCATGGGCCTTTGGCGATAGAAAAATCTCCTGCCCCTCTCCGCTCCTCAGAGGCGGGGATGGACTGGGGGTTCCCACCTTCTGATTACCTGGCTGGTACCCCTGGCAAGCAGCCCCCCATCTTTAGACGGCGTCCGAAAGTCACCTTGTTAATGTAACAAGAGACAGTGATCCTCCCATCACTTAGGGACTTCAAGGGTTTTTAAAGCTCTGTACCAGAATTGAGATGAAGACCAAATATGTATTTCTTATTACAAACCACCGTACCACAGCACTACGTTGCTAATTAAAACGAAGTTGCCAGCATGCTGGCCCAAACCAAATGCCGTGGGGCTGCCGGGCTGCCCTTCCCCAGTCCATAAAATGAATCCGTACATCTGCTCACTTGACCCCCTCTGGACCTGTGTGAGACTCGGTCTCCCTAATGGACTCTACTGAATGAAGAGAGACAGAGGCTATGATCCCCACTAACGAAGAATGAAGATCTCCGTCTGGAATCCCCCGGTGGGAGTTTAAACCATGTTGCGGAAGCCCCTCGGCCTGTGGTTTTTCATTATGGCATCCAGACGGGGCTCAGACAGGAAGCCCACCCGATTTTCTTTCCTCCGCCCCGCCCTCTGCCCACCAGCCATTTACCGGGTTCCCATTTTGTGCAGGGCGCTGTGGATCATCGAGAAATGTATACGGTGTGCACCCTGCTCTCCCGCATCCTACCACGAGGAGGCGGGCATCTCCCCAGCTGGGTCCCATGAATATAGGCGGAGACTTTGTAAAGGACGCCCACCTTTGGAAGGTTCTCTCCACCTCCCCTGGGATTCTGCCCCTTTCACTTTCCCGTCCCTCCTCTCTCAGAACCTTCCTTCTTTTCTCCCTTGCATGATGTGCGCCCATCTCTTCCTTCTCAGCTGTGACCTTTCCTGTCCTTACGGAGAAAGGGGAACTTGAGCATATGCCCACGCCAGGAGGGGACCCTGCGTCCGGCCTTGATCGTGTTCAGCCGGGGGCACGCATGCCCTGACCACCTGTGGGCTGTGAGCTTCTGGGGGAGAGGGACCCCGTCACCTGCAAGCCGTAGGTGCTCAAAAATAGGGACCGAGGGCATGAAAGCAAAGCCAATAGAGCGTTTCACATCCGGACGCTGCCCTCCCTCCTCCTTCATAACATGTGCCCAGCGCTGCACACAACATCCCTTGTCTTAGACAACACATGTCAAGGGGCGCCTGGGTGGCTTAGTCAGTTAAGCGTCCGACTTTCGCTTAGGTCATGATCTCACGGTTCATGGGTTCGAGCCCCGCGTCGGGCTCTGTGCTGACTGCCAGCTCAGAGCCTGGAGCCTGTTTCAGTCTGTGACTCCCTCTCTCTCTGACCCTCCCCTGCTCACGCTGTCTCTCTCCATCTCTCCTAGAAATAAATAAAACATTAAAAAAAAAAAAAGACAACACATGTCAAAAGGCCAAACGTTTCTGTCGTAGCAACTTACACGCTGAACGGAATGGGAGTCCAAGCTTCCCTTGGATGTTATTCACCAGCACGATCTGGCCGGTCCTCCGGGAGATCATGTCCGGGAGCAGGGCTGGAAGGCACAGGACAGAGTTGCGGTTACGCATCACAGGCCGAGGCAGACGGCAGTGGGGAGACCCCCTCCCCAGCCCCTCGCATCCCGCAGGACCCCGCTACCTCACTGGCCATTCAGCCACAGCCAGACACAGGCGGGCAGGAGCACGGACGTCCCTTCGCCCGTGTTTCCCGAGGACGCTGGGCTCACCGGGTGATTGCTGGGTGGTTTTCCATGACCCACCCATGTGCAACACGGGACATGGGTCTCAGGGGTGAGAAAGGTCATAGGTCATCCTATTTCAATCCCCCTCTTGCCTGGAGCAGGAAGGCTCATCTCGGTCCTAATGTGTCTTAAACTCCGTCTCTTGTAGGTGCGAATCTTTTTTTTAATTATTACAAGCATGTTTTTGTATGTCTTTATTTTATTTTGAAAGACAGAGACAGGGAGCGAGTGGGGGAGGGGCAGAGAGAGGGAGACACAGAATCGGAAGCAGGCTCCAGGCTCTGAACCAAAGGTGTGTTCACAGGGACCAGACTGAAGGAGACCGTTATGTCTGGGGCATCATTTCAGTCTGCTTCTGATAACTTTCCCTTCATCTGACCGTGTGTCCCAAACCCCATTATCATGGAGATTGTGGCCGTGGAGAAGGCAGTTCTAAGATCATGCTTCCTTAGCCGGGGTACTCCATGCTCTAAATTCAGAAAATCTCCATTCATACAACCTCCCTTTGGGGATTCTACTAAACTTTGGTGGGGGGGAGGTGCTTGTTGCTTCAACTCTTGGTTCTATTTCGTGTCATCTCCAGCCCCAACCCCCCCCCGGGATCCAGACCTGCATTTGACCTTGACTGTGAGATATCTCCACACAGGAGCCGCCATTTTACCCTCAAAAGGGATCTGTTCTCCCTGTTTCTGCAAAGGGATTGACACCACATTGGGTCTCTTGTAGTTTGGGATAAACCTTTCTCTTCTATATTTCTGAGGACAGAATCTCTACCCTTGACCAACTGTCACGGGTAGGAACAGATCAAGGCTAAGGGTGATCTACAAAATACATGCGAAGCATGAAGACAATGGTCTAGTGATGTGGGATGGGATTGGAGAGAGAGCCGTGGATGTGAGTAAAAAAGAGGGGGGATAAAGGGCTGAGCTTGGGTGGGGAAGGGGGTTCCCAGAGAGGGAGGTTGGAATATACTAGTAAGATACTTCCCAAATCCCTTTTCTTGTATCACCATTTATCATCAGGATGCTGAAAGCTTTCACCAAATTGGTAGGAGTTTTTCTGAGGGGGGCGCTGGAGATTCCATCCACAGTTGGGTGATCATCTGGCTACAGGACAGAGCCCTCCCTAGCAGCCGGTGGCCCGGAAATCTACGGGAAGGTCAAACTCATGAGACCTTTGGTCAGTGTGATGGGTCCAAAGTAATTGGCATCCATGATCTTCTTGTCGAGCTCCAGAGAAATCTTATGGGCAGGCCCCTTCATCTTCATGCTGGCATTGTTGATAAGGATGTCCACACAGCCGTAGCAGTCCTGGATCTCTCTGGCCACGTCTGGGACACAGCTGATGTCCGAGAGGTCCAGGAGAACCAGCTTTGGGGTGAATGTCTGCTGAACCAATGAATGAGTCAAGGTACGTGTGGGATACCTCCCTCTCGCGGACCTTGGGGGCCCCCGCACCCCTTGTGAAATTCAGAGCTCACAGAGAATGACCACAGAGGGGAAAATGAGAAGGACAGTCAGGGGCCAGAACTGATCAATGATCAGTCCAAATGAATATCACCCTTTTGAGAGGAGGCCGTGTGTGGATTCCAATGGTAACACCATTAAAAGATTTTATGAGCTCCTTTTTGCAAATGGCTTCTGCCAAGCTGACGTACGAACCACAGGAGAGCCTATCACAGAGCTTCGTAGCCACATTTCGTTTTTCACCAAAATCTTACACGCCATGGTTTGGAACACCACGTGTGTGACAGGCATTGCGTTCGGCCCTAGACTGTCATCAGGACTCTCATGGTCTAGGGGCGCCTGGGTGGCTCAGTCAGTTAAGCGTCTAACTTTCGCTCAGGTCATGATCTCACGGTCTGTGAGTTGGAGCCCCGTGTCGGGCTCTGCGCTGACAGCTCAGAGCCTGGAGCCTGCTTCCTATTCTGTGTCTCCCTCTCTCTCTGCCCCTCCCCTGCTCACGCTCTGTCTCTTTCTCTCTCAAACATTAAAAGAAAGCAAAGAAAAAGACTCTCATGGTTGAAAGCAGAGAACAGGTTGGAAAATTGATGACACCATGTGATAAAAGCGATCTCAGTATTTGACAAAAGATAAGTCCTGAAGAGAGGCTTCCTTGCTCAAATTTGTTTGGGAAACACAGACTATTACATGTTCTTGTTGGGGAGACACAATGCATATTAGCATATCAAAGGCTCTGAAAAGTCCTGCAGTAAAGAAACCTTCACTGGGTATTTCCCACACAATGGACCTCAGCACCTGGTAACATACCCCAAACAGAACTCAAATGCTGTGCTGTAGTTTGTTCCATGCCCCCAAATGCCAGGCTTTGTTCTGAATTATTTTTGGTTATTTCCCAAAAGTAATTCAACATCAAATGCAAAAAAACAAAAAAAAACAAAAAACCCAAAACACCAACAAACAACAAAAAACAAAACAAAACCAAAAAACCCCCAAACCAGGAAGAAAGCTTTGAAGGCAGTGCTCCAAAAATACTTTGAAAACTACAACCTCCTGGAAAGTGCTCACTACCCAGTGGCTTCTTAGAAGGTGACTTCCCTTACCTGATTTCTTTGACAGAAATATCACTTGAGGTATTATTTTATTTTTTAAAGATTTTATTTTTTTTTATTGTTTATTTTGTTTTTGAGAGAAAGAGAGAGTGCAAGCAGGGGAGGGACAGAGAGAGAGGGAGACACAGAATCGGAAGCAGGCTCCAGGCTCCGAGCGGTTAGCACAGAGCCCAATGCAGGACTCGAACTCATGAACGGCGAGATCATGACCTGAGCTGAAGTCGCACGCTCCTCAGACTGAGCCAGCCAGGCGCCCCTGAGGTCTTATTTAAAAACAAATCAGCTCTGAGAGTTTATCATGACTCTCATACCTGTGTCATGTTCTAGCTTCTGGATCCCCATGGACTCTAACTTAAATACAATAGGGGTGAGGAGGGTGAGTTGCTGGAGAGCAAATCCTTGGCAGGAATGGTCAAGACCGTGTCAAGATTAGTGAGACCACTGCCTCCCATCCTCCCAAAGCAATGACCAAATTTCACCCACCTGCCCAAAGAGCTGCTAAACACACACACACACACACACACACACACACACAACAAACCAGTGAAGGCTAAGGGTGCCAGGGAGCGTCCCCGAGCTGACTGGCAGAAGGCCTTACCTTGCTGGGGTCAGCCACGCTGATCAGGGCATCATACAGGGTCTCCAGCCTCTCCCAGTTCTTTCCACACAGCACCAGCCTCGCCCCACCAGTGTGGAACACCCGAGCACACTCTGAACGGAAGAAGGAAAGAGGGGAGGGCGCACTGTGGACTGAGCCACTGATGACGAGCATCTCTCTTAGGAATGCAAGATTTCAAAGGATTCGAAAGTCCTCGGGCTGTTGGAAGCCCTTGGAAGTCATTTCATTCAGCTTCCTCCCGGGATTGGAATTTTTTTTTCTCGCTTCCAGCCTCCACATGGTTACCTCTCGTGAAGGGGAGCTCAGAGTGGAGTGAAACAGCCCGTCCTTTGTGGGATGGTTCTGATTATTAGGATATTCTTCCCGAAGCTGGACAGAAAGGCGACCCTGTCCACCTAGCCCTCCGGGATCAAAGCCCTTACAGATCTTCATCTAAAGGTATTGGAGGGGCACCTGCGTGGCTCAGTCCGACTGAGCGTCCAACTTCAGCTCAGGTCATGATCTTGCAGTTCATGGGTTCAAGTCCCACGCCAGGCTCTGTGCTGANGCCAAGTTTCTTTTTATCTAAAAAAAAAAAAAAAAGTAAATCTGCCTTCTGTCTAGTTCATTTTATTCTGAACAAATTCCTGAGTCACCCCATATAGGAGTTTCTCAACTGGGGAAGGGCTGCCAGCCATCGTACTGGTATCTAAGAACAAGATAAAGAACAAGAACAAGAAAAGCTAACATATTTTGAGCATGAATTTGTTCTAGGGACTCTTGAAAGAGATTTACATAGATTAGCTTATTTAATTGTCACAGTAACGGCATGAGGTGGTGTCTGGGTGGGTTTCCCAGAAGCAGAGACAGGGACGCAGGCAGCTGGGAGTGCTTGTCAGAGAAAAGTCCGTCAGGGAGGAAGGTGTCAGGTAAAGCATAATCTTGGTTGGATCCGAGGAACGTTCTGGAGTGTACGCCTCACTGCGAGCTGTCCCACCTCAGTGTGCTGATCGAGCCTCCCTCCAGGGCTGGGTGCAAAGGTCGTGGAAGTCCCCAGAGGAGGCAGTGCCCAGCAGCAGAGGGAAGGAAGGTGTGTGAGCCATGCAGGCAACACTCACAGAGTCTACGGATCAGATGAACTGGCCGCACGCAGGGACTGGGAAGGGCATCACCAAACACCCACGAGCAGTGCTCAGTACCTCCCATTGCCCTGTTTCACACCACATGGAGTTGAGCGTGGACTGAGCCAGCATGACCCAGGATACCTGGGTGGCCCGGGTGCCCACGGGAAGCTGGATTCCTGAATGCCGGGGCTCCGCGCGCTTTCATGCTTGCGTGCGGGCGCAGAGGGGGGGGCCGGCTGGGGTTTGACCAGCGGGCATGTGGGCAGGGAGATCGTGGTATTGGAGAACAGTGATGGTACTGGACCCTTCAGTGCCGGCCGGATAGACACACGGACGCGGACAGATGGAGGTCCCAGGGAGGGCTAGAAACAGCTGTGCTGCGTGTGGCTGAGAGCGGGTCAGTCTACTGACCGACGGCAACCTGAGTCAAGAAATAAGTGCGTGGACAATGTCACCTTGAGCTGTTGGGAGCACGGGGAAGGGTCCGTCTCGCCCCCACACGTGGGGCAGCCGTGATGGTTGTGTTTTGCAAATCTAAGGCCTGAGGTTCAGTGAGTAGAAACGATTCACCCACAGTCCCACAGCGGGTAAGCGGTGAAGCCAGGATGGGACACTAAGCAGGGACATGCCTGGGGTGGGGGGCTGGTTCCCTACCTCTCGGCCCACTTCCCAGAAAGGAGCATGTGGGGCGGAGGGTACTGCCGCCCACGCATACTCTACAGCTTCAAGCTGAGCACGGGGGCAGGTGAGGGGCCTGTGACCTTGACCTCCTTGGGAGGGGCAGCCCGGAGTGCTCATCATCAGGTACCACTTCTCCGCGAGAACCTCGCCTCTCCCAGGTGCGCCCCGGGGGCTGGAGCCCAGGGATGCGTCCACCGCTGCGGAACAGCAAGGCTGAAGGCGTCCACCGAACGAGTCATTTCCGCCGCCGCAGGCGCTGGTAGGCGCGGGTACACTTTCGGTCTGATTCCTGATCGGCTCAGCTCGGCACAGCGTTTCGTGCCAGGAGCGTCGGTCCAGGTTTATTCCTTTCTCACGCAGCACACTTGAGCCTCACCCTTCCTTCCACATCTCCTTGACTCTAAGGCGCCATCGGACGGAGATGCTTTCTGATTCCAGGGGGACTAAAATGCCAAAGGATGGCCGGGGACCGTCGGAAGAGGCTGTCGACCGACAGGCAAGCAGCCCGGTTTCAGAAGCGTGTTAGGGCCGTGCCTCGGAGATGCTGAACACACTAGGGGCACTGAGCCCTTCGAGGCGCAGCCAGCCGCAGGGTGTTGAGGTCCCTCTTGCCAAAGACACAGCGGGTACAAAGTGACCCATGGGGCGCCTGGGGGGCTCAGTCAGTTAAGCGTCTGACTCTTGATTTCGGCTCAGGTCGTGATCTCATGGTCCGTGGGATCGAGCCCCGCATGAGGCTCTATGCTGACAGCGTGGAGCCTGCCTGAGATTCTCTCCCTCTTTCCCCTTCCCTGTCCCGCTACCACTCATGCTCTCTCTCTCTCTCTCTCTCTCTTTCTCAAAAATAAACAAACATTTAAAAAAAACAACCCACAAAGTGACCCGATCCCCAACGCGGCTGATCGTGTGTGGGCTTGGGGCAAGTTCACGTGTCCTGGTCTTTGTCTGATTTCCCTGGTCCACAGCCTGGCGCGGGGTCCTTACAGCTTCTCCAGGGCTACCTGCCGGTCGGTCGGGTCCTGGGGATCGAGGCTGATCCGTGGGTGATGCAAAGCCTGCACCGTCTGCTCAGGGCCCGTCACTATTGTGCTGCCTCGGACCTGAGAACCAGAGCAGTCTGAACCTATTTGAGGCCACACATGCCCAGCTTCTCAGGTTACTTTTAAATATTTAGACTTGCTTTTTTTTTTTTTTTTTTCCAGCTTTGCATTTCTTTCCAGGGTGGGTCCGTTGAGACCCAGTGCAACAGAACACCAACGTTAGTCAGGGCAGAGATTAGACCAAAGTCCTCTGAAAATGCCATGTTGCTCCTGAGATCGATTTCCTGGATTTGAACACTGGGTCACTATAACCCAAACGAGACTCAAAAAAATAAATTAAAAAGACAGCTGAAGCAGATAGAGATCTCTCAGCAATAACACAGAAACTCAGAAGGACGCAGGAATGAACAGCCTTCTCAACCAACCCAACGGGGTCTAATCGATGTTTTGTGGGCCACTCCTCACAACCACGGCAGAATGCACACCCCCCTTTTCACACACCTGCATATCGTTCACGGAGGCAGGCTGTGTCCTGGGCTGTAAGGCACACCTCAACAAATTTAAAAGAACCGAAATCATACAAAATATGTTCTCTGATCATATTGGAATCTAGTCCAAAATCAACAAAACAAAACTACAACAACATAGTCATCCAAATGAGTGCTTTCCCGTAAGGTGGTCACTTTTAGTTTGTTTTCTCAATGTTTTATTTATTTCTGAGAGACAGAGAGAGACAGCACGAGCCAGGGAAGCGGCCGAGAGAGAGGGAGACACAGACTCTGAAGCAGGCTCCAGGCTCCGAGCTGTCAGCACAGAGCCCGATGCGGGGCTCGAGCCCACGAACTGTGCGATCATGACCTGAGCTGAAGTCAGATGCTTAACCGACTGAGCCCCCCAGCTGCCCAAGATGTTCACTTTTAAAGGCATTTATTAAACGAACTTTGTGTGTGTGTGTGTGTGTGTGTGTGTGTGTGTGTGAGTGCTTATTATACACCAAGCGTTGATCTAAGTTCTGGGACCCTGGGGTGAAAAACACAGAGTTTCCACCATAAGGGAGCTGGGGTCTGGCAGACCAGCTGAGAAGCACACGTGTAGGGCACAGTGTGAGGAGTGTGGGAACAGCAGGGTGTTCATATGAGGAGCCACGGGACCCCAGAGGCCACTTCCTCGGGGAGCATCCAAGAAGAAGGAGCAGGGGACCAAGGAAGGCTTCACGATGGAGGGGTCTCCCGTTGGCGGCTGGCCTGATGTTATGTGGACAGTTCTGTTTGAAGGACACATTTCCCCCAACACGGACTCTGACCACCTCTAGGTGAGAGTTTGTGTTCCATTTCCCCAGGGCAACAACTAGTCCCTGTCTTCTCGTATCTGATCTGGTTGACAGATGTGTGTGTGCTGGCTTGTCCCTGTAGAAGCTGGACTCTGTGTCCCTCCCCCCTTCTGAGCACGGCGTCTAAGAGGGCCAGCTTACCCACCTCCTGCTTTGCTTGTTTTTTAAATGTTTATTTATTTTAGACAGATAGGGATCATGCGCAGGGGAGGGGCAGAGCGAGAGGACAGAGGATCTGAAGCAGAGAGCCTTACGTGGGGCTCGAACCCATGAATTGTGAGATCGTGACCTGAGCCCAAATTGGACACTTAACCGACTGAGTCCCCCAGGTTGCCCCCATGCTTTGTTGTTTATGTCACATGGTGAGCCTGGGGCGATCACCCCCCGGAAGAGAACCCATCTTCAGAGCATGACATTGACTCCCACTGGGATGCCCAAAGGAATGAGGTTCTCCGAGAATTCCCGAACGGAAGGTTACAGATGTTCTCATGAGGGCAGCACCAACCGATTAGGGCACTGCCCCCTCCCCAGAGGGGCTTTTTGGCAAGGGACAGGGTTGATCTCAACACCCAGCACATAAGGGACTCACTGGGTACCTGTTGAGTGACTTAATGAGTGTTTGTCTATGTGGGTTCTATGCTTGATTAAAAATAACAAAAACAAAAGCAAAAATGGTTTCAAATGGTGCCACACGCGGCTGCACCAACATCGTTAGGAGTGAAAGAGTCAGAGTCTTACAAGCCTACACAGATGCCAACCAGCAGGAAATGGTCCTGAGACCATCTACGTCAGGGCTTACAGGCATTAAGTGCCTTCAAGGCCAGCAGGTAACATGGGTGAGGTCATCAGCCCGCGTGCAATATAGCAGAGACCGGTGGAGTGTGTATCTCTCTGGAGGGCACACTTCCTGCCCGAATTCGCTCATCGATATGACCGCTACAAACACCTGACTGCTTCTCCGTGCTTTCCGTCAAGGAATTCATTCACTCCTCCCAACAACACTGCGAGGTAGACCCTACCTCGCTTTCCTAGATGATATTCCCAAAGCAGAGCAGTGCAATCCGCCAGCTAGTAGATGTTGGAGCCCCGGACTCAGCCCAGCGCCCAAGTCTGGGCTCATAGTTGGTACACCCTTCCGTCCAAGGGCTTTGCATTTCAAAATTTCTGGAGCCCCGTGAGCACAAAAACAAGTGATGTCTGCTGACCAGTTCTGGCCCGGAGGCCGCAAGTTCGACTCTCCTACAGGCGTGGGGACCTACAGCCCCCGAAAGACGCTGGCCCGTTAGCGACGGACCCTGGGAGAGGACACAGCGGCCTCGATTTCCCCCTCCCGCCTAGCAGGTTGGCCGCCCGCCGTCCTGCCCCCTCCCGGCCCTCCCTCGGGAGTGGGCGCAGCGCGGGCGGAGCCAGCTTACCCTTGCCCAGTCCTGAGATGGCATCGGTGAGCACAACAACCTTGTTCTGCACGGCTGACTTGGACCACAGCCGGGACACCTCTTGGTAAATGAAGAGAAGGCCGCTGATTCCCAGGAGCAGCAGAGGCAGCACAAACACAGCAGTGACTCCCATCTTGTCCTGGGAGGGGGGTGGGGA
>NW_027533258.1:8300340-8311084 GCF_008692635.1 Crocuta crocuta | reverse complement strand
CCCTGCAGAGGGGGGCGGCCCACGGCTACCGGGTGCACTCACCATGCACCCACGTGTCTTCTCCAGGGAGCCGGGCCCTGTGCAAGCCCCCGGAGGGCTCCTTCCGAGCGCAACACCCAGTGAATCTGCTAATCCCCAGACGTTCAATGAATAGGAAATTACTCACGGTGTGTCCAAAAGCGGATGGAATCCGGGGCCTGCCCTGCCAAAGGTTAATTACAAATTTAATTAAAATGGGGCTGCATTTTTGGAAGGAAATCCTTGTGTTAAAGCCACTAGCTCAGGCCCTAATGACTATTTATAGCTCTCAGCGCACTGAAGGGCTTTTCAGGGTAAATATAGCGTCTGCTCTGATATTCAGGGACACATGCTGGACGGGTCTGATTTCAGAACTCTTGCCAGGACTTTTAAAGCTCTCTGGCTCGCCGGACTATTGCAGGTTTTCTCTGTGGTTCACGGCTGGGCATGAAGGATCAGGACCTGTGATTTTCAGTGCAAACATCCCTATGCTCCGTTCCCGTAACCCTTGGATCTGGTAGCTTCCGGGTAGCTCAGACCACCATGGCCGAGAGCCATCTGGTCTTCCTTTTCGGGTTGGGGGTGAAAAGAATAGAAGAACCGTTAAGGAGATTGTGGCAGAATGAACCCCTACTAAGTGTGACATGAACAGGGTGTGGGAGTGCTTCTTCTTAGTCAAGCTATTTCAGCTCCCTGGGCCTTAACTTCCTTATCTGTAAAGTGGGCATAACAGGGTCATTTTGCAGTGCTCTTGGGAGGACGGACTAAGATACTGCATATTAACCCTGCATAGACCCAGCTCACAAAAGATGACTAATATTCCCTTGAACGATTAAGAACACTAAGAATTTGGAGCACCTGGCTGGTTCAGTCGGTGGAGCGCATGACCCTTGATCTCAAGGTCGTGGATTCGAGCCCCATGTTGGGCGTAGAGATTACTTAAAAATAAACTCTTAGGGGTACCTAGGTGGCTCAGTCAGTTGAACGTCCGACATTAGTTCAGGTCATGAGCTCACGGTTCGTGGGTTCAAGCCCCACATTGGGCTCTGTGCTGACAGCTCGGAGCCTGGAGCTGCTTCAGATTTTGTGCCTCTCTCTCTTTCTCTACCGCTCTGTCTCTGTCTCTCAAAAATAAATAAACATTAAAAAAAAAAAAGAATAGGGGCACCTGGGTGGCTCTGTTGGTTGGGCATCCGACTTCAGCTCAGGTCATGATCTCGTGGTTCGTGAGTTCCAGCCCCGCGTCGGGCTCTGTGCTGACAGCTCAGAGCCTGGATCCTGCTTCCGATTCTGTGTCTCCCTCACTCTCTGCCCCTCCCCTGCTCATTCTGCCTCTCTGTCTCTCTCTCTCTCAGAAATAAATAAAAATATTAAAAAATTAAAAAAAAAAGAATGGTAAGAATTTATCCCAAATGTTAAATATTTTAGTTACATAAGGAAACATGATAGGATTAGAAATAAAGACACGTAAAAAGCTAAAAACCAGTTCAAGCATTTGAACCACCAGAAACCAGAAGACCAGTCATAATAATGCCATAGGGGCGCCTGGGTGGCTCAGTCGGTTAAGCGTCTGACTTCGGCTNTGTGCTTTCTAAAACTTTTTATTTAAATAGATTTCACAAAAGGGGCGTGGGTGGCTCAGTAGGGTTAAGCATCTGACTCTTGGTTTCGTCTCAGGTCTTGATCTCACGGGTTGTGGGTTCAAACCCCCTGTCGGGCTCTGTACTGACAGTGTGGAGCCTGCTTGGGATCCTCTCTCTCCCTCTCTCTCTGCCCCTCCCCTGCTGTTCCCTCTCTTTCTCTCTCTCAAAAAATAAATAAACTTAAAAAAAAATAGATTCAGAAAGTTGTTACTGCTTTGCTGAAGATTCATCCATATTGTGTGAGGTTGGAGATTACTCATCTGCACTGTGTGAATACACCTCACATTTTTAACTCATTCCCCTGAGAGTGNCCATGAGATCATGCCCTGAGCTGAAGTTGGACGCTTAACCGACTGAGCCACCCAGGCGCCCCGGAAGTATTTTTTAAATAAAACTATTCTTCGAAATTAAGAACGAGGAAATTTCTACTTTTTTAGAGGACTTGCCTACATTAAGAGGCTGAAAATATTATTAGTGGTATAATGTCTACATGTCAAGTTTGGCCCAGTCCACATACAAGTTCTTTAGTTCCTTTGTCCAAGCATGGCCACTGCTGCGGTTGGACAATTCACACCCACGTCTGATGAGAAACCCCACAGCAGTGCAAGGACCTTTATGAAAGGGGAGCTATCTGGGTCTCCTATAACAGTTCAGGGCAGTGTTTCTATTTAAGCAGATGCAGATGACGGTGGTAATCCGCGATCAGGTGCACTAACAGACTCATCGGCCTCCCCCACGCGATCATACAGACGTCCCAGGTATAGTTTCTATGCTGCCGTAAGCAGTGGTTATTAGCCATCCATCTAAAGGCTAGCAAACATCCTCAGATGTCAGCTTAATGCTTCCAGAATGTCTGGAAATGTCATTCATGGATTATGTCATTTATTTTTCAGCCATTTATTTATCACCCAGCTACCATGAGCCAAGAAGCACTCTAAGCATGAGGAACGCAGCGCTGAGTGACATCATGAGAATACCCACCCTCACAGAGCTTTCTAACTCCCTTGTGTTGGGAGGCGGGCAATGAGGCCACAAGAAAATGGTCCTGTAGTGTGTCAGAGGGTAGTAGGTCCTATAAGAGCAAAACAAAACCCAGGGACTCCCTTGGTGTCCAGGCAGGAGACAAAATCTCTCTGGATGGTTCAAGAGACTTTAGTGGAAGGGTCATCTGCTGGGCTGTGAAGGGTTAAGGAAGCAGAGGCCACTGAGGTGCCCAGAGACCGGCAACACTGAGAAGCTGTTAGCACCCCTTCGGACACGGGATACGAAAAGAGCTACTGCAGCCCAATGAGACGAGTCAGAACTTGGGGTCAGAAGGGGAGGGACCTAGCAGATTCTATAGCCATGGAAAGTAGCAGCTACTGCCTGTGAAAACGAGGCAAAGCAGGAAGAAATATCTTGATGGCTGTCTTTCTTGTCTCTGACACCATGGTGCATTTGTTTGTTTGTTTAAAA
Organism: Crocuta crocuta; assembly: GCF_008692635.1. Lineage (NCBI taxonomy): Eukaryota > Metazoa > Chordata > Mammalia > Carnivora > Hyaenidae > Crocuta > Crocuta crocuta. Next base: position 8,307,968 of record NW_027533258.1, on the reverse strand, counting down.
AATTTTTAATTGTTATTTATTTTTGAGAGACAGAGCATGAGTTGGGGAGAAGCAGAGAGAGAGGGAGGCCCAGAATCCGGAGCAGGTTCCAGGCTCTGAGCTGTCAGCACAGAGCCCGACGTGGGGCTTGAACTCCTGAACCAGGAGATCATGACCTGAGCTGAAATCGGACGCTTGACCGACTGAGCCCCCAGGCGCCCCCACCATGGTGTGTTTGAATAAGCATGGGGCTGGCGGGTAAGAGAAGTGGACAAGCAAGAACAGCACGGGTATCTTGCTCACCTGACTGGCAACAGCCCCTTGTGCAATGATTTGTCCCTTGAGGACATGCTCACAGGAGCAAATACCTTCATACTGATTCCTACTCAGTGTCATTACAAGATGAATGTCCACACATTTCTTCCCCAAGTTTCCGCGTCACCAATTCTTTTTCCATAGTCTCCAGCCGGTTGGCCAACCCATTAGCCAACTACCATTAGGACTGTGTAGATCTGTAACTCAGGCCATCTTTCCATCCGAAGGAAATGGACAACAGGCAGCGCTCAGAGTTCTGTGCATGGAAGGTCTTCCTTCTCCACCGTGTCTCAGAGCCACTCTTAAGTGGTCGTCTACCCCCAGCTGATGCCAAAGTATCCGACAGACTCATCTGCAAACCATCCCTACCATTTGCCTTTAGTGGAAAGCAAAGGCAGTCAGTGTGGACAGGTGGGTGTCATGGAGTTTCAGTGCGATGTACTAGTGCCTTCTCTACCTGCTTGGGCCAAAGGTCAGGTCTCTCTAACTGAGGTGATCCCTGAAGGGGCTGAGAGCTGGCTCCCTGCTGACTGCTCTACCAGCAGCTGGGGCAGCAAATCCATCAGTGAAGACGAACCTGAGTGGCACATTACGGGGTCTATCACGGGAGAGAGGAAGAGGCAAATTGAGAATAAGTCACTCTGATTTCATGTAGAATGATCAGAGAGTGTCGGTCAAAAGATGATGAGGAATTGATGGGGATCTATGGGGGACATATATTCTAGGCAAGGGAACCAGCAAAATGCAAAGGCCCTGAGGCAGAATGTAGTTGGAATCTTAAGTAAGGCTCCACCATCAGCTCCAAGCCCAACGTGGGGCTTGATCCCACAACTGTGGGATCATGACCTGAGCTGAAATCAAGAGTCAGACGCTCAACTGACAGAGCCACTCAGGAGCACCAATTTTTTATTGAAGCATAATTAAGAGGCAATGTTATTTGAATTTCAGGTGTGCAACATACTGATTTGACGATTCTACACATTTTCAATGCTCACCTTGATGAGTGTGGTCACCATCTGTCCCTGTATAATGCTATCACAATATCATTGACTATATTCCCAATGCGGTGCTTTTCTTCTTTGTGGCTTTTTTATAACCAGCAGTTTGTGCCTCTTAGTCCCTTTTATCTATTTCACCCATCCCCCTATCCACCCCCCTTTGGAAACCACCAGTTTGTTCTCTGTATTTAAGCATCTAGTTTTTGTTTGATTATTCTGGGTTTTTAGATTCCACATATCAGTGAAATCATGTCTTTGTTTTTCTCTGACTTATTTCACTTAGACTAATACCCTTGAGATCTGCCCATGTTGTTACAAATGGCAAGATCTCATTTTTTAATGGCTGGATAATACTCCATTGTATACATATATCTTCTTTATCCATTTATGTAGTGATGGACCCTTGGAATGCTTCCGTATCTTGACTGTTGTAAATGCTGTAATCAGTATAGGGCTCTATATATCTTTTCAAATTAGCTTTTTTGTTTTCTTTGGGTAAATACCCAGTAGGGAAATTACTGAATCATACGGTATTTCTATGGTCTATCTTAGCAAAGCTAGAGGAAACTGAGACACCTTGGCTCTTTTTCCTTTTTTTTTTTTTTAAGTTTTTAAATGTTTTTATTTTATTTTATTTTTTTGAGAATGAGAGAGAGAGTGTGGTGGGGGAGGGGCACAGAGAGAGGCAGACAGAGGATCTGAAGCGGGTGCTGTGCCGAAAGCAGAGAGCTCGACGCGGGGCTCAAACTCACAAACCGTGAGATCAAGACCTGAGCTGAAGTTGAATGCTCACCGACTGAGCCACCCAGGCGCCCCGTAATCATTTTTGAACATGAATTAGAGCAGATTCAGAGCTGTCACCGAGTGACCCAGGTNTTCTGGAAGTGTGTGCTTTGCCTGGGAGCATCGTCTGCTGTGACAGATGCCGGGATGTCTGCACAATCACCTGCTTGTTCCCCGCAGAGTTCAGGGGGTGGGGGGAGTGGCTCCACGGGATCCTGAGGGTAAGTGCCCAAACGTTAGGACTCAGGCCCACATTAGGGTGCTGCCCCCTCCCCCACCCAGGGTGCATCACTGACTTAATGCCGTCTGGTGCACAGCCCAGAAGGTGCCCCCAGCAGGGCTGGTAGGAGCGAAAACGGGGCCAGGTGGGGCGCAGATCACTGACTCTGCAAAGGAATGGCTTTCCCAGTCCTAAACCAAGTTCAGCGGTACCCGCGCTAGCCTCGCTTTGAGGATTTAACGAGATAATGGACAGGGAAGCCGCTCTCAGTTACGATCCACTGAAATTTCGCTGAAATAAAACAAGTTGTACCGGGGACTGTTTGTATGTGGCTCTAGCACAAATCGGTTTTTTTTTTTTTTTAAATATTTTTAATTATTTCTGAGAGAGAGAGAGAGAGACACCCTGAGCAGGGGAGGGTCAGAGAGAGAGAGAGGGAGACACAGAATCGGAAACAGGCTCCAGGCTCTGAGCTGTCAGCACAGAGCCTGACGCGGGGCTCGAACCCACGAACCGTGAGATCATGACCTGAGCTGAAGTCGGAGGCCTAACCGACTGAGCCACCCAGGTGCCCCACACAAATCGTTATCAATGACAGCACACGGTAAGCGTCCTCAGGGCCAGGGTCACGTCACCTACCTTCCCTGGAAGTTCTCAGGGACAGAAGTAAGCTCGGGGAGCATCTTCAGATCACGGAGACTCTTCCTCTTTTGTAGGAGAGAAAACTCCAGGTAACTCTCGTACTCAAGAACCTGCGGTGGCTGCCTACTCCTCCAGCACTGAATCAAGTTCCTCTTCTTTCACGGCCTCGCTTCCTCAACACCCACCCTTCCTCTCGCTTCACCTGCTACGGCATCAGGCTCACGCGGGAAGGACCGTGCGCACGAACAGGTGCGCGCTCGCGGAGGTGCGTGCCGAAATGCCATAGGCCTTCAGGTTTGCCGTGCTGGTCCTCACGAAACGCCGAGCGCCCTGGGGCCTCGTTGCTTTCCCTGCCTGCCCTGCACCAATGCTGGGCTCTGGGAAGAAGGAGAGCAAAGGCTGGGTTTATGATCCAGCCGTTCGGTTGAGCTGCCCTGATGGGGTTCTTTCTGGAAAACTTGTAACAGACTCCGCCTGTCACACGGCCCAAGGGAGGGCATTCACACAGCCCGGGGGTGGGGGGTGAGGATGACGGCACTGGGGACCCGTCTGCCAGTCTATAGTCGCATGGCCTCTTCCGCTTTTTAATCCAGTCCACTTTGAATGGATGTACCTATTTTCCTGAAGGTTCTCTGATTTGGGCAGTGGTAGGGTCACAGCAGCAAAATTTTGTCCAAACGCCCCTGATTCTACCAAGGGAGTCGCTGTTGCCTGGGGGACATCTCTACACTCCCACGCTGCTCTCAGAGAGCCCTTTGGGGCTGGGACCTCTTCTTCACATAAGCCACTGAGTCCTCACCACGGGGCCCCATGAGTGAGGCCAGCAGAGAGCAGCAGGTGGGTGCCACAGACAGAATGGGGCACGTAAATCCTCAAGGCCTGGCCTCTGTGCCTGGTTCAGCCGTTCAGTAATTGGATGACATTTCCTGCCCACTCTGAACCTCGGTCTCTTCATCTGTGAAATGCATCTGATAAAAATCCTTCAATGACAAAGTGGTGAAAGTGTTCTGTAAACTGTCTTATGGTTTTGTTAGGGTTTTTTTTTTTTTTTTGAGTGTTTTGTTATCAATAAAAGCAAGTGCAGATAGCCACGTTTTACAGATCTGGAGGCCAGGCGCAAACAGGTTGGTAGAGTCAGGAATCGAAACACTGGAGATCCAGCACCTTTATGCACATAACCCACCTGCTGGCTTTCTCTACAATACACAGAGGACGAATTGTCTATCTTGCCTTCCTTAGAGGGCTGCCCTTCCTCACAAGAATAAAGAGGAGGCCAAGTCAGAGCCAGGGGCAGGGCACAAAAGAAAGTAGAGGCCAGCCAAGGAGATTAGGAGAATTCACAATAGCTCAGAAGGCTGAGGTCAGCCTGGCCAAGAAGTCAGGTCATCGTGACCCCTTGATTCATCTGAATCCTCAGAAATGGTGTTCTTTTTGCATGAGGCCAGGGGATTAAGAGGAAAAATCTTCATAAATCCCAGGAAGCCAGAGGGGCGGGTGTTAACAGAGCCTCAGCACTAGAGTTTCACCGACGAAGCGGTGCAACACGCCAGCTTGGGAATGAGCTGCTGTCCAGGACCCGACCCTGGGCTCTGGCATCCCTGTCCCTTGTTCTCCACCCCTCCCCCCATGGCATGCCCAGGCCCCTCTGTCCTTGACCTTTTGGGATATAGCGCCACAGCAGAGAATTGGAAACTGACACATTTTGTTGTCTCATTGATTGGGCGCTTTCTCTCAAATCTCCATTTCAGAGGGTGGAATCAGAATGCCTTTAAAGGCGGTGTAGACAGGGGCACCTGGGTGGCTCCATCGGTTGAGCATCTCACCTCGGCTCAGGTCACCATCTCGCGGTCTGTGGGTTTGAGCCCCGCATCGGGCTCTGTGCTGACAGCTCAGAGCGTGGAGCCTGCTTTGGATTCTGTGTCTCCCTCTCTCTCTGCCCCTCCCCTGCTCGCACTCTGTGTCTCTCAGTAATAAATAAACATTAAAAACGAAAGTAAAGGCACTTGAGGCAATCCGAATAGGAAGAGGAGAAGGTGGCTTGTGCAGAGGATGTCCTAAAATCACACTCGATACGGGCCTCCTGGAGGGAGCTTTTGCAGGGACAGAGATAGAGCTGATTCCGCAGGAAAAGATCCAGGGAGGCCTCGAGGGACATCAGATCTGGGGGGGAGCGGGGGGAGGGGCGGACTTCCTGATACCCCTTTCCTGGGCTTCCTCAGATCAAGGGGCGCCCTCCCCAAGGTGGAGCCTTATTGTCAGGTGTCCTGAGCTCCCCCTCCTTCTGGACTCTCTCTTTGAGCATTTTGGGTGCCCTCCCATTCACCTCCAGCTGGAATCCTTCTCTTCTTTTTTAAAATGTGTTATTTATTTTTGAGAGAGAGAGAGAGAGTATGTGTGAGTAGGGCAGTAATCCTTTTCTGTCGTATACGATGAATCTCCCAGGCACTTGTGATAAATGAGACTTACTAGCAGATGTTTGTGGGGACTAATCTTCAGCTAGGGCCCCAGGCTATATTCTGCGGCTGATGTGTTTTCTTGGGCCTTGCTCACCCTCTGTCTGTCTCTCTCTCTCTCTCTCAAAAATAAATAATCATTTTTAAAAATTTTAAAAAAAAAGATCTCTACGAAGAATGTTCCTCCGAACAGGCTCTTTTTCTATGATCAGCCAATTTTGGGAAACACAGGGAAATGTAATAAACAGTGTTCTTTATTGTGGGACTTCTTAGAAGTTTTAATATGTGAATATGCGTTGTTAATTTCCAAGAGGAAAATGTAACAGGCAACATTTTCTAGTTTTTTCTGACAATCGAAACTCTTTTTATTTTACTTTGCAAAGAGCATCTCAAAAGGCATCTCTGGTGGTGGGGCCGGGGGAGGTGGTAATCTTTGAGAAGACCCAGCAAAGCACTTGTTAAAAAAGTCTCTGGTTTGACATCAAGTATATAAGATGCACATAAATCAGAAAGGGGTCAAGAATGACATTCTTTATTTCTACTTGGCTTTGTCCATGAACACTGAGAACATCAACCCTCCTTAGAATTCAGCCCGTGTTCCTGACAATATAATTAAAAACCTTGTGGTGATGTGACCCACGAGAAGGCTGTGTGTGTGTGTGTGTGCGCACGCGCGCACACAAAACACTCCCTGGGTTGGTAGAAGTTCAAGGAGCTTCTGGGTCTCTAAAGGAAGAAGCGTGAAAGGTCTTCTCATGGCCCCATAACTGCTGTCGGCCCCTGGTTTAGGTGGAGAAGGCTCTCTCCTCCCACCTGGGTCAAGGTTTTTATCAGACGCTCAGGGACGGTTGATATCATCTTTCCGTATAGCATTTGTGTGAGTGTATCAGGCACACGCCATATGCAGGTCCACCCTGAAGCCTGGACCTTTGACATCATTTAGGAGCTGAGGCTTCCCACCCTTCCCGCAAGCCCAGCGCCTGCAGAATCTTTTCTCCGAATTCCCAGGTCACCGGCAAAGCAGCTCCCAACTGGCTAATTTCCTAAGTCCTGCCTTCGGTTTTGGGGGCTACTGTGACCCAACCTCCTCCGGCGTTATAAATAGCGCTGTTTCTCATTTTGTCCAGTTAGGTGATTCTTTCTAGGGAGCACTGTCTTGCCCAGTTCCTTGTGCCGGAGTGAGCATGACCTCATGTTGCAGGGGAGGAGAAGTTGCCTCAGGTGACATTGAAAAGCCAAGTGAGTTAAGTTCTTCTGTAACAAGCCTCCCCTTCCACCCCGCCTGGTGTTCTAATGCAAATCTCTGGACTGTTCTGCCTCAGACACTCTATCCTGCCTGGAATATCCTAATCTTCATCTATTAAAATCATAGTCCTGTTTGGAGGCCTGGTACAGTGGCCGCCGCCTTTATGAAGCCTTCACCATGCCCGGCGCTGTGAATAACCTCTTCTTCCTTTCTATTCCAATATCATATGTGAATCTTTGTGATAATCATGGTCATATTTTCCCCTGTTTTAGTTTCATCTTGATCCCCGCCACTGTGGTCCACTCACCTTTGTATCCCTCCATTCCCCTCATCCTGTGCTTGACAAGGAAATGGCTTTTAGCAAATTTGTTCCATGCTGCACTGAATGCTCTTTCCAGAGGGTTTTGCTGCACCCAGGGCATGCTTCTCTAACTCTGGTGTGTGTCTTAGTCACGAGGGGAGCTTACTAGAGATACAGATAACACCAGATAGAAAAGAGAGCTGAGGGGCATAAAAAAGACAATGCTATGAGGATGGGAAAAGGAAAGGCAATTAGGAACTCCAGGAAAAGCAAAAGGCTGTACAAATAACTTAATGTAATGATAGCATCTCCTTGATTCTGTGATGAACAATATTCATACAGTCTAAATAATTTTTGATTTATAGAAATTATTGATTTATAGAATTATTGATTTATAGAAAACAGCAATATAAGTATATTAGGAAGATGGCAGAACAGACATGGGATGCAGTGGTATGAGAGATTTATCCTTATCTATCATGACAGGAAGTCAGTAAATCATGTCTAACATGAAAACAGCATATAGTTTTTGAACCATGGAGGCAAATACCAGAAGAAACAAATGAGCTAAATGTGGTTTCTCTGAGGGGTGGGACCAGGTTATAGAGCAGGAAGACAGCAGGGACAGTTGGTTTCTTTTATAAGTGTTTAAAAATGATTTGATCTCTTACCTATGTATAAATATTACCTT
>NW_027533258.1:8237942-8300300 GCF_008692635.1 Crocuta crocuta | reverse complement strand
TTTAGACTAATCGAATCAGAATCTCCTGCACTGGGCATCTGGACTTGTATTAACTTCCTGGGTGATTGTCATGCCCAGCAAACATTTGATAACCGAAGTGATGCTTATATGCAGCTATGGAAATAGGAAGTAGGCAGACCTCACGTGAGGACTTGGGAGGGGAGTGGAAGTTCCCAAGCAACCTGCTCATGGGTTTGGTGACCATATTTTCCAAACTGAAAATCTGAGACTGCCTTCAGCACCTTCTAGAATGCAGGATCATGAGCCTCCTGCATCTGTGGGGGTAGAGACAGAAGACTTACAGGAAGAAAGCTGCATCCCCCAGAGGAGAGGGGTGGAAGGCCCTTCCAATAGCTTCAGCTCTAAGTACTGCTGCATCATGTGCACCCCACTTAAAGCAAAGGCCATACGTACTGATGGGGACACGTGGAAGGGTACGACTAGGCACTGCCCCTTGGTGGCCCCCACTGGGGCAGGATGGAGGGGGTAAGCAGCATATGAGAGGGTTCCTACTTGGAGCCTTTTACTTAGACCTCAGGAAGACACCACTAATGCTATAAGGCTGGGAAAAGGCAATTAGAAACTCCAGGGAAAACAAAAAGCTGGTTAAGAAATTTAATGTGTTAAGCCTAAGGTCCAGAGAGAAATGGGGGGAGGCCCTCTCCTTTCCACCTTGAGGGGTGTGCTTTCCTAGCAGGAAGGGCAGAGCGTTGTGGCCCCAAGTATGGGCTTGGGTCTGTGCCCAGGCTGTCTGACACTGTGGAGTTCAGCTACCCCTTTCTTAGCTCCGTAGGATATAAAACAAAGCATTTTTTTTTCTGAAATAGGTGCTCCAAATACCAACCGTCCCTTCCCTCTTGTCTTCCTCCCCCATTTTCCTTACCAACCCACAGAAGTTCAAAAGATATGGAATCGGGGCTGAGTAATCTGGCAAAAGCGGGGTTGAGCCTGCCAACCATATGACCTGAAATCCTGAGCCTCAGTTTCCTCATCTGCGAGCTGAGAAAATAATATCTACTTTACAGGGTTACTGCAAGGATTTCCAGAGACAAAGGTCTTGCATGTTTAGGATTCTTATTTCTGGAAGGTGCCCCCCAAGAGGGAGGTTCCCTTTCTGCCAATGATGATAAAAGTCAACTTTCCAAGAGAACCTGCCATTTCTTTTTTTTAAATTTTATTGTTAAGTTTATTTATTTACTTTGAGAAAGACAGAGACAGAGCAAGGAGGCAGACAGAGAGAATCCCAAGAAGGCTCCACATTGCCAGTGTGGAGCCTGATGCAGGGCTTGAACCCACGAACTTCAACTTGAGCCGAAAACAAGAGTTGGACACCTAACCGACGGAGCCCTCCAGGGGCCCCCGAGAGCCTGGCATTTCAAGACNTCTCTCTCTCTCTCTCTCTCTCTCAGAAATAAATAAAACATTTTTTTAAAAAGCGCAAGGATGCAGTTTAGAGTTAGACAGGGTTTTCCGGGGGATTGGGTGGCCGCTAGCAAACGGTCAATGCGAATGCTTCCAACACCATGTCTCAGGACTGTTGTGAGGCAGGGGACCCAGCCATTTACTCTTTATAGTAACTCTCGCTGACAGGCACCACTGTCGTTCCTATTTCACAGATGAGAAAACAGAGGCTCAGAAAGGTGAGGAAGCTTGCCCGAGGATGCAGAGGGCGCTCAGCGGCAGAGCTGGGATTCAAACCCAGGCAGCCTGGCTGCCAAGCCCCCTGCACCTGCGGCCACGCTCACCTGAGCTGCTGAGGCCTCCTCCACAGGACTGTGAGAGCCCCACATGGAGCTGGCTCTGGATGAACTTGTCATCCCCTGGCTCCCGAAGGTACTGGACAGCCCGGCTCTCATTGTCCCCCCCCCGCCACGCGGTGTGCCTGCCGGGATGAACGCACCGGGGCCTCCCGCGCGTTCCTGGCACAGCGGCTTCGCCACCCGGCGGGTCCCCTCGCGCCAGTGGCTGCTGCCCAGGGCGGCGAGGGAGAAGGCCAGGGCGAGGCAGGCGGGGAGGAGGGTGTGCACCTGCTGTCACCCGGCCCCGTCCACGGCTGGAGGAGCTGTGCGGCGTGGGGCGTGGGACGTGCTACCTGCCGCCCTCAGCCCTGCCATCGGGCACCCTGACGGCCTTCTCTCCCATCCCCGAGGGGCCCCCAGCACGTGGCGTCCATGTGTGCGCCTGTGGCCGAGAAGCCGCTGGAGAAAGAAAGCGCGGAGCCAACGTGTTCCCATCAGCCGCGCTGGCTCCTCAACCCTCCCCGGGGTGTGGGTGTGCAGGGCGGCGCTGGCTCTCTGTTTTTGTCTTTTTAAACTCGGGTGAAAATATGCAGAAGACAAGATTTACCATGGTGACCATTTTTTACTTTCCTAGTGCTGTGCACCCCGCCTCCAGACCCCTTCCTCTCGGCCCCCAGCCAACAGGGATCCCCCATCCCCGTCCCCAGCCCGGGCACCTGCCACTCCACTTCCTGTCTCTGTCTACGAACCGGGCCACCCCGGGGACCTCCCACGGAGGGGAGTCATGCAGTATCGTCTCTTCGTGACCCGTTTCTTTCACTCAGCGTAACATCCACAAGGCTCACCCGTGTCGTAGCAGGAGTCAGCATTTCCTTCCTTTGTTTTTATTTATTTATCTTTTAAGTTTCCTTTTATTGATTTTGAGAGATAGTGAATGGGGCAGGAGAAGAGACAGAAGGAGAGACAGAATCCCAACCAGGCTTCACGCTGTCGGCGCAGAGCCCAACATGGGGCTCGAACTCACAAACCGTGAGATCATGAGCTGAGCCAAGATCGAGAGTCGGGCGCTCAAGTGACCGAGCCACCTGGGGCCCCATAGGTTTTGCTTTTTTAAAGTCATCTCTTCACCAAACGTAGGGCTCAAACTCACAAACCCAAGATCAAAAGTCACATGCTCCGCCAACTGAGCCCCCCGGGCACCCCCAGAATTTCCTTCCTTTCTAAGGCTCCGTGGCATCCCTTGGTGTGGACAAACCACACTGTGTGCATCTATCAGTGGACACTCAAGTTGCTTCCGCACTTTGGCTTTTACGGAGAGTGTCAGCACTTGATGGAGACCAGGGGCATCCGGGCAGGTGTCCGGGTGAGTCTGGACCCCCCACACCTTGCCTTTGGCATTGATTGGCGTACTCAGGGCTGGGTTCCAGGGATGCGGAATCCCACAGCCCGCACAGCCTGCTCCCTGCCCAGCCCGACAGGGACAGGGACTCCCAAGGACAACATCTGGCTTCAGGGATGGAGAGAGCGAGGTGCGGGCAGCCTGCTGTGGGGCCTCGGGGCTGTGCAGAGGAGGGGTGTGCGGCTGGACCCCGAAGCGCGTGGCACTCAGCACCGTCCTGGGGCCTCCAGAGCTGGCAGGCACAGCCCTCGGCACCCTCACACCTGTCCTCGCCGTGGGGACTCTCTGGGAATGGTGACGGGCCAAGGACACTGGTACGGGAATGGGGGCAGGAAGAATATCACAGAAGATTCCACATGGCCTTGGAAACATACAGGTCATAGATTGTATGTTAGCACCTCCTGAAGACCCCTCAGATGTACCCCCAGGTGTAAGAGAGAATCACCCAGTGGGGCGGGTAGGGGAGAAGGGCGGTGCCCTGTGGGTCACTGTCACTCTCTGCCTCCGGCTGGCACGGCCCGAGAGCCCTGCATTTGTGGGCTTGGCTACCCGCGTTTTGGGCAGAGGAGTTACCACGTTTTATCGCTAGGTGGCATCTGTCCAGCAGCGAAGAGCTCGTGCAGGACCGTGACTCCTGTCCCTTCAGGAAAGAAGGATGTTATTTTTAATTAATCTCTTTTTTTTAGTTTATTTATTTATTTTGGGGGGGGAGGGGCAGAGAGAGGGAGAGGAGACACAGAATCTGAAGCAGGCTCCAGGCTCCGAGCTGTCGGTGGGGCTCTAACGCACAAACTGTGAGATCACGACCTGAGCCGAAACCAAGAGTCGGACGCCTAACCGACTGAGCCGCCCAGGCGTTACCCAAAAAGGATGTTTTTAAGGATAAGTTCAAAGAGATTAGATAGAATGTTCTTACAAGGCAGGCGTTTCCTTTGCCAGCACGTAGCTTGCATGATACGGAGATTAACGCGTGCTTCCAGAATGGTTTTCCAGCCATAACGGAAGGGGCAGAGCCATCGTCGGGCACTATTCTTCCTCTGTCACTTTATCCTGCTGTCCCAGAGACAGCCACACCGATGCCAGAGGCCGTATTATTGCCGTAGCCCTTGGGGCGGGGGAGGGGGGATTGGTCTTTGTTCATTATGAGCATTTTACTTCTAAGGTTTAAAATCTTGGCATGTGAGGATTTTATGATCTCCAAAGTTTTTTTTAATGTTCATTTATTTATTACAAGAGAGTGTCATTATTACAAGAGAGTGAGCAAGTGAGCAAGCAGGGGAGGGGCAGAGAGAGAGAATCCCAAGCAGGCTCCGAGCTGTCAGCGCAGAGCCCGACGTGGGGCTTGAACCCGCGAACCGTGAGATCATGACCTGAGCTGAGGTCATGGGTCGGACGGTCAACCAACTGAGCCACTCAGGCGCCCCAAGATCTGCAAGGATTTCTAACAAGCGACGTTTACTTGTTTTTCCCCAACGGTTCAGAAATCATTCATTCAGAAGAGTTAGCGAAGCTCTGAATGGAGGGAAAAACAAGAATAAACTAAATGAAAACACAATCTTCTTGTCTCTTGCCGACCTGCGTTTCATCCAGTCAGGACCTCTTCCTGGGCCTCCGGGCTGGACGGGGAGGGGTGGGGAGAGAAGGGCTGAGCCGATCGGAGGAACCCGTGAGCGAAAGGAACAAGACCGGGACACCTAAGGGGAGACACAGCACCTGACCGAGTGACCGTGTAGGCGGGTGATTCTGGAATCCAGGCTCCCCCCATTTACCGCTGTGTGGCCTTGGGCAAGCGTCCTAACCTCTCTGGACCTCATGTGCTCAGCGTCAAGCAGCGACCTTTGTTCACACAAGCGGGCAGTCAAGAGCTGGGCTTGACTTCTCCCCACGTCTTTTGCTCCAGTGTAGACGGGACTGAGTCCGGGTTAGGGGCTTTGCTTCAGGACCTGAGTCAGGACCCGCTCGAAGTGTTAGCATAGACAGGGCCTCCGGGAGACCCTCCCCTGGCGGCGGCCGGACAGGCTGATGCCTTAGGAAGAGACGTGCCCCCCTCACCAGGAGCCCACGGCCCACCTGCCAGGCCCTCCCCCTCCTGCTGAACGGCAGCTGCAACTGTGCTGACCTTGGACGCTGCGCAGGGGCGTTGAAAGCCGAGCCCACTGACTGCCTGGCTCCCTTCCCCCCAACACACACACACACACACACACACACACACACACACACACACAGGCGGCCTCTGCTCAGAAAGTCCCTGGGAGCCCAGCTGCCTTGGGGAAGGTCTGGGAAAAATCTCCCTGCCCTTGGGGTGGGGGCCGGGGCGGGGGCTGAGCGGCCGCTGGGGAGAAACCCTGGAGATTCGGTAGGTGGCTCTAGACCGGTTTAGACGCCTCTCCGCCCCGCGTGCGCCGGGTTTGTGCAAACATCTCTCCCGGCGCGCGCTGTGCAGGGAGGAATGCAGGAGGGGGCCGCCTGCGGTACATCTCGGACCTTTCTAGAAGCGCGCCCGCACTTGTGAAGTCGCGGCAAGGAAGGGGAGGCCGGCACCGAGGGGTCCCCCACCCGGAGTCCACGCGCTGCCCATGGGCACCCCTGTTGCGCGGGGGGCCAGGCCTCTCTCCGCCTCCAGGAAGCCCTCGCCCCCGGTCCTCGCCCTGCTGCTGCTGGTGTGCATCAAGCAAGTAAGAGGCGTTCTGACGGTTATTGTTACAATGATGGCTCGTAGGGCGGCTTTTGTCTCTTTTCCGACGGGAGAAGCAGAGTGAGGCTCTGCTAGGCAGTTTGGAACAGGAAGGCAGGGGTGATGCACCACAGTCCGGGTGTTCAGTGCGATCACTGCTCATCTTTGGGGCATGTTTGCTGCAAATCCTTGTTCTGTGCGCGCTGCTACGCAGCCGAAATCGCGGCGGGTTAAGTGTTCTGAATCCCAGTTTCCCTTTGACATCGTTTATATCGGCATTTCCCAGTGTCAGTGTGAGCTCTGTCAATAACGTGTAAGGGACGCCTGGGGGGCTCAGTCAGTGGGTGTCTGACTTCGGCTCAGGTCATGATCTCACGGTTCGTGGGTTCGAGCCCCGCGACGGGCTCTGTGCTGACAGCTCGGAGCCCGGAGCCTGTTTCAGATTCTGCGTCTCCCTCTCTCTCTCTCTGCCCTTCCCCTGCTCATGCTGTGTCTCTCTCCCTCTCAAAAATAAACTTAAAAAAAATTTTTTTTAAATAGCATTTAAACTTGTCACATCGGTCCCCTTGTCTGCTTTTACAGTCTTCTCAGGCCTGACTATTTAGGTTGATGGACGGTGGGGTTTCTTGTTTTCCTCTTATTTCCTTTCTCCTTTTCCTTCCTTCTCCGTATGAAAATACAGAATGTGCAGGGGCGCCTGGGTGGCTTAGTCGGTTAAGTGTCNAAAAAAAAAAGAAAATATAGAATGTGCATTGGTTAAAAAAATAAATGTATGAAATCCAAAGAAATATAAACACTGGCTATAAATAAATCACTGTATGCACCCCCCGCAGAAATCACCCTCATTCGCTTTTGGGGGCTTGTGCTTTCAAGCATTTTTCTGCCATTTATTCACATATAGTTTGTTTTTTAACATGGGATCAGACTATAAATATTATCCCACAAACTGCTTTGGTCTTAACGAAATACGCTAACAGTGCTCTCTAGCCCCGCGTATTAACTCATTTCATGCTCTCAGCAACCCCGAGAGGGAGGCCCTCCTGTTAATCTCACTTGCAGAGGAGAACGCTTTTCTGTGTCAGTAAAGATTGCCCCATGGTGTGATGTTTAAGGGCTTCGAGGTTGTTTTTTCTTAATTTTTTAATGTTTTATTTAGAGAGAGAGAGAACAAGCGAGCAAGCGGGGGAGGGGCAGAGACAGCAGGAGACACGGAATCTGAAACAGACTCCAGGCTCCGAGCTGTCCGCACAGAGCCGGGCATGGGGCTCGAACCCACCAACTGTGAGATCATGACTTGAGCCGGAGTTGGACACTTACCCGAGCTGCCCAGGAGCCCCAAGGTTGCCCTATAATGTATGTAACCATTCTCTTGGCGTGGGGTGGGGGTAGCTTTCTGGTAGCTTGTTTTTATTCTTATCCAAGGAGGGTAGACTTTTGCCCCTTTCCGTTGGAAGTTCCATTTTTATACTGGGCCATGACACAGGAGCCCCAATCAATCCCATTCATCTGAGTAATGCCAGATTTGAAAGTGCCTTACAAAGGCTTCCTTTTTTCCTGTGGCCCGTGGGCAGAGGTCATGCCTGTGAGTGGCCTCTGCCCCCATAACAGGGAGGGCCGTGTCCCTCGCCTTGCGAGTACGCACCTCATCAGGCTTTCTTTGGTGCTAGCTCGGGACCAGACAGGCAGAAAACACCCACCAAATTCTCTGCGTCCGATTCCGCCCAGAAACTGCCTTCAAGCCCTCACGGACCGTGGGTGTGAGCCCAGTGGATGGTTCCGTGGAATTCCTGCCGTGGGCTCAGCCTCTGGGCGGGCCACCAGCGTGCTCCTGAGTGCCGGCAGGCTGTTGGGCGAGTCCGCACAGAACTCACGTTCTCGCCTCCATCTGTACGTTGCGTGTTAAAACTGAATACAGAGCTATCTGGCTTCATTCCCCTTCTACACACTGTCACGCGTCGATCATCCACCGCGTGCCGATCACGGCTGTGGCACTCTGCGTTTTACCCTACGTTGTCTCGCTAAATCCCCACCACGAGCCTCTGACGGAGGTGTTGTTGCTGAACCCATTTTACAGTCGGGGAGATTAAGGTTTGTGGGTGTTAGATGGTCCCCGGCGATCATGAGGCTTGTGAACATTGGAGCCACCGAGTCAGCCCGTGGTGTTTGAAGTCCTGTGTTCTTAATTCCAGAGCATTCTTTGGAAGCTGCTGACCTGTGGAATATATATGTTACGGCAGCAAAATTTGCAGTGTCTCAGGCTGGCTTATGACGGTGACAGAGCCACACCTCGGCATTTTCGTAATCAGTACTGTCCCCAAGTGAGCAGGGTCTCCCGTCTGCCACCCCCATCTGTTTCCAGATCCTCTTCCCTCTGTCCTCCAGCGCGTGTCTATCACCCCCCGCCCCACGGTTCTTGGTCTTAAAAACCCATATTTTTCCTCCAGATGTTTACATGACAAGGCTTTGCATAGACTTTCATGATGGATTTTGCTCACAGACGCTCCCCCTGCCTCGGATATAAATGACTGTGACATGTTTTCTGGCAGGAAGTCTTCGTAAAATTCACTTCATGAGAAATTCTCAGGGATCGTTTAGTTTCTTTTTTTTTTGTAAATTTTTTTTTAATGTTTTATTTATTTCTAGGAGAGAGAGAGACAGCGTGAGCAGGGGAGGGTCAGAGAGAGAGGGAGTCACAGACTCCGAAACAGGCTCCAGGCTCTGAGCTGGCAGTCAGCACAGAGCCCGACGCAGGGCTCGAACCCACGAACCGCGAGATCATGACCTAAGCGAAAGTCGGACGCTTAACCGACTAAGCCACCCAGGCGCCCCATCAGGGATAGTTTAGTTTCGAAAGTCAAGCAGGTCTCCCCCCCGCCCTAACCCCCACCCCAACTCATTTAAGTCAATTGGGAGTTGCCTTGGCTTCAAAGCACTTGAAACTCTCCATCGAAAGCTCTTTGAGAAGCGAATCTGTGGCTCTTTCGTGCATTGAGCGTGTACAAAGGTGCATAAATTCAAATTTAATTTAAAAAAGGACCGTTTGGCAGTACCTTATCAAAACCCTTTAAAAATGTGTATACCCTATGACCCAGAAATTCCAACTGAAAGAATTTCTCCTAAGAAAATAAAGATGTGCTCAGACGTTTAACTGTGAATATTTTCAGTACAGCGTCGTTTATATTAGCAAGCCTCTGAGCCGGTGCAAGTGGTTTGAGGACTTAAAAACTGAATTGTATCACATTTATTCATAGAACATCATGTAGCTGTTAAAATGGTGTTTTAGAAGTGCGGTTCTTGAAGCGCATACATATCAGCCTATATCTTCCGGTGAAAACAAACAAAACAAGATGGTTTCCTTTTTGGGGGAACAATAAAAAGGGAAAGAAAAGGAAGAAAGTAAAAGGAAGCCATGTGCCCAGGCAGAAGAGTCTGGAAGGAGATGGTAATTTCTATATAAGATTATGATTCCACTTTGTCCCCTTTATGCTCTCCTGCAATTTTTGTTTGATTGACAGAGAGGCAGATGCCTTCCTGAACCAAGAATACAATAAAATGTATTTAAAGCCATCAACAGAAGGTCTTTTTTTTTCCCTTTTCCTCTATCCCTTCTCAGCCAAGTTAGTCGCTGGGGCTGGTCGCCTGTGCAAGGGAAAGAAGAATCGAGATCAAGTAGAGTTTTCCAGTTAGAAAGCATCCATTCGTGTTCTCTCCTTCCCTCCTTCTTTTGTTTGAATCAGGCTGTGACTGAACTTGGATTTGCGTCTTGTGTTTTTCGTGCCTTCAGGACAAGTATTGGGAAGATAGTCTGAGTTTTTCTAGCTCTCCTACATTGACCAAATTCTGTGTTTGGAGATTTCTTCTCCTTCTTTTTCTTGATTGATTTCATTGTGTTTTCCTCGGCCAGTTCCGGTGAGATCCCTGAGGACATAAACAGCCCTTGATCTAACAAAGGGTCTTCCTTCGGTGGCCTGTGGGATTCTGGAAGCTGACGATTCGGTTATCAACGTATTTGCTGAACTTGTGAAAAGTAGTATAGAGTCCATTATGGTCCCGTTGGGGCGTTTATTCTCTTCATGTGTTCGTAAACCTCCACCTTGACTCTTCTGCTACAGCTCAAAGACAGAAAATATTAAGAGAGACTGAAAGCTTAGGGGCGCCTGGGTGGCTTAGTCGGTTAAGCGTCCGACTTTCGCTTAGGTCATGATCTCGCGGTTGGTGGGTTCGAGCCCCGCGTCGGGCTCTGTGCTGACTGCCAGCTCGGAGCCTGGAGCCTGTTTCAGTCTGTGACTCCCTCTCTCTCTGACCCTCCCCTGCTCACGCTGTCTCTCTCTCTCTCTCTCCTAGAAATAAATAAAACATTTAAAAAAAAAAAAAAGAGAGACTGAAAGCTTATTGGAAACTGAAGCCCAGGGATAAATGCCAGTGATTTCCTCTCATTATCATTATCATTATTATTATTACTTATTGGCTAGTCCCATGGTTTCCAAATTATGTGCTGAGGAGCCTCCGGGCACCACCGTGAGCTCACAGGGCTGCTGTAAGACATTCTAATTTTTCCAGGGAAGCCGAGCGATACGTGACATCTGCCAGACCCTGCAAATTACTGGCTCGAGGCGGTTCACGGTTTCAGCATTAGATCACACTCCATTCCCTTTGATGATGTCATACCTCTACAAACCTGGGAGGTTTTCTGGAGATGCTGTGATGAAAAGCAAGCAGCACCCAGACATCGGTATAGAACAGGTGTGAACATGGCGCTGTCCCATCTGATTCCCAGATTTGGGTGTTTGTCCAACCTCCTCCGGTGGGCACGAAGTTGCTGGGATGCAAATACTCCTCAAAGCTCTTCAAAAAGTTAGGCGTGTGACTCACAGACCCCATCGTGGAATTCCATAATAGCATGCGGGGTGGGCCACGCTGGGCAGAGGAGGGAGAAGGTAGATTGGACTAATTGCTCAGAAGGTGGAAACTGGCTGCCCATTGGGCTCATAGGTGGTTGGGGGTTTTTTGGGGAGGGGTGAGGGTGTTGGTGGTGACACCAGCTGTGTGTGTGTGTGTGTGTGGATGTGTGGGTGTGTGTGTATATGTGTGTGTGTATGTGTGTGTGTGTGTGTGGTGTGTGTGCGTGTGTGTGTGTGTGTAAGTGCCTTTTGGTGGAGCACCTCCCCAGTTTACACTGGGATTCTCCATTCTCTTTACACCTGTTGTTACACTTTCTTACCTCACTCCTTCAGCCCATCTACCTGGCCCAAGACAGCATTTGAGTTTGTTACCTCTTGTGAGAGGACACAAAGCCTCAAAGCCAACTGAACGGGGTGATCTTATCCCAGTTCACATATTTAACCCTCCTGTGCTCAGCCCCACCCCCAACTCTGCCCCATACCTGTGCTTCTTTCTTTAGCTGGTATTTGGGGGAAACTGAGGGCAATAAAGCCTGCCCTGTGCTAGGGGCTTCTATTCAGAGATGAAAAGACATATGTCAGGCCTCAAGTAATCTATGGGGTAGTGAAGGGGGTGGACAGTTGAACCCCCAATGGACAGTACAACGTGATGGGCCATAGGACTTGGTTATGTGTGGGGTCGCTGGGGAGAAGGGTCACTAGCTCAAGATGTCAGGGACAGAGGTGGTCAAGCATGACCAGGGGTCGTTAGTCTTGAGTGAACAGAGGTGAACAAGGAGGGAGCCAGGTGAAGACGAGGGTGGACGGGAGGGTCAGTGGGAAGTGAAAAGATGCAAAGTCGTAGAAAAGCATGACTGGGCTTGAGAGGCTTGGGCTGGGGGTGGTTGAGATGTGAAGTCAAGTCAACAGGCCGCGAGGGGAAGATCTTGTGCAGGAGAGCCCTGTGGACCTATCCCTTTGTCGGGGGTTGGGGGAGCATGTGTGGACCAGGTCAGAGGGGGAGGAGACAAAAGGCTTAGGACGGAATCTGGTGCTTAGTTGCATGAAGGGGGAGGAGGGGGAAGGAGGAGCCAAGGACGACTCCTAATTTCTGGTTGATGACTGATGGTGCCGATACTGAGCTCCTAGGAGATGAGGCTCTTTGGAAGCAGAGGTTGATGGGGTAAGAATGTCACCTGGCTTTGTGTGCCAGCCAACTATACAGTTGTCTCTAGAAGATTCTAATTCCTTTAGGGCAGAAGCCATGTCTTGCTCGTTACTGCACCCCTTCAGTCCCTCGTTAATGCAAAGCTTAGCGCACAACAGGTGTTCAGTAGAGATGAGTAAATTCAAGAAGAGAAAGCCCCTTTAAAGCCCTTGTTTTGTTCAAAAGACAAAAGCAGTGGTACGGAGACACAATTAGATGTTATTAGACAACTCTATTGTCTGCAAAGCCCAAAAATGTCTGCTGTATTTTTAAGATTCTACGGGAAGGGATAGTTCATGTCAGAAAGAAAAAACTCCCAAGGTCTCAGCTTAGTAGCGGAGCATCTGTCTACCCAGCCTTTGACTCTGGACCCACGGGCTGCTGGGGGGGGGGGGGGGGGGGGGGAGGGGCAGATCCCTAAAATTCTTAGCCTTTCCCTGACACAGTATTGGGCCCTTCTTGGCATGATGTTTCTCTCTTTGAGATCCACAGAATCTTAGGAACATGCAAATATTCATCTGCCAGGGTGTAGCACTCAGGATGAGTGTGTCGCCTCCTCTTGAAATATCAACCTCACCTGAAGATTTTGCGAGGGAGAAAAATCTCTCATGTTTGTATTAAAACCAGTATGATTAGATTACAGATGCGTCTGTGTAAGATGAGACATGAGATGTTGAAGAAGTTCTGTTGCTTGGTCAAGGCCATGACAGTCACTTCCGTGGGAAGGTCTGAGAGTCATGGCAAAATGGGGCCACCCCTGTGTTTGTGGCTAACTTGGGGGTCACCGTGGTATTTTCTGCCCAGGTTACAGGATCCCTCCTTGAGGAGACAACTCGCAAGTGGGCTCAATACAAAGAGAAGTGTCTGAGAGACTTACTCAACGAACCTCCTGGTAAGTACGTGTATGAGCTATCTATGGCTGCGTAACAAATAGCTCCAAAGGTTAGTGGGTTAAAGCAATCATCATCAACAACATCATCATCATTTATGATCTCTCACATTTTCTGTTGTTGAGGAGTTCAGACCGGGTACAGTGAAAATGGCTTGTTTTTGCTCTATAGGATCTGAAGTTTAGCCGGAAGACTCAATGGCTGGGGGCTGGAATCAAGTGAAGTCCTGTTCACACTACGTCTGCTGGTTGATGATGGCTCCCAGCTGAGAGTCCATTGGCCAGAACACTTCCACACTGCCTGTCTACACCGCCTGGGCTCCTCACAGCACAGCGGGTGGTCTCCCAGGGCAAGGATGACCCGATCCCTTTTATGATCTAGCCTCAGAAGCTACTTCCTCCATGTCCATTTGGGTCAGATGGTTACCAAGGCTTACGCAGCTCCAAAGGAAGAGAAGAGAGACTCCCACCTTTTATTATAAAAGAGCATCTGAAACAAGATATTCATAGATGTGACTATTTATTTAAAGCCATCTGTCACAGCACATTCACCACCGTGGCATGGGCAACTGCCATAGATTAACCTGGGACTCTATTGGGTAGGTGGGTGGGAGGAGGTCCTCAGTTCCAGCGAACTCTCTGAGTCTGAGTCCTTACCCTTTCTCTTACCCATGTCTACATTAGATGTAGAGTGTTCTAGCAACTACGTTAATAGCTTGATCAGTCCATGGCCTCTCCTGCACTCATACTGACTCTTTGAGTGCATCTAGACTCTTCTTTTCTTTTTAATTTTTGTCATGATGAAAGCCGACCCCTCCATCTCCTCCTGGCTGCTTTCAGATCATTTCATTTAGGGGCCCACAAGAAGACAGGTCATCATAAACTCTCTCTTCTTCTTCTGGACCCAAAGCCAGTGCTAGCCTTCAAGCCATACCCCTCTCCCTCTCAATATTTCTTCAGCCCAGGCTGGTAGCAATCAACGCTTGATGCCTGTTATAAGAATCACCCCTCACATGGGGGAATACTGCTTTCTGAAATCAAAGTAGGACAGGTCCTCTTTATCTAGAGTCGTGCCTCATTGAGCACCTCGGCCAGGTGAGCAGCGCTTCACGTGGACCATGTGCTGACAGTTGGCAGCCAGGTCCAGGAGATGCTCAAGCCAGCTCATAACCTGGCAGATCTATATCTGTGGAGCCCTGACGCCAGGAACCTGAGTGGCCCTTGCCACACAGTGTTCCAGCCCCAATAGGGAGCAGATAGGAATGATGCTTAGTTCCCAGGAGTGAGGTGTTTGCAATACGGACATTTGGGATCTGGCCTGAAACCCCTTCATTCCATTCCATGAGGCCCATAAGGCTGCACCATATGTTTTTAATCTTCTCGCCAAGTGCTAGGGTGTAAATCATCCCTTGCTTTTGAGATGGTGCTAATATCTCATAATGATTGTTGGATTGGTCTTCAAAGGGAGAAACATGGCCAAACAGGGGTTGTGTCAGATACGTGCAATCAAGAACCTCAATTCTGCAGATCTTCCTTCTATCCACTGGCCATCTCACGCATTTCATGGTACGGCTGTTCCAGGATCTAACTGATGAAGGCTTGACAATTCTTTAGTTCATCTTGGAAACAGGAGGCACTGCCTGAGTCTCCAAGTGTCCTCTTGACTCTGAGTTTGTGTGAGAGTTCAGTCCATGTTCAAATAAACCAACATCAGCATGACGTGCACATTGACATAGCTGATGGGAGCCGTGCCAGAGGTCAGGTTGAGTAGACAAAGTCACAGTGCTTGGGGCTGCACGAAGCATTCCTTCCTCCCCACACTGTTCCTCAACCTTGACCATCTGGACAGTGGGGCTCCCGTGATAGTTCCTGAGCAGGGTACACCAGCTTCCCATGCCAGAAAGGGGGCTCTGGGCTCCTGGGTGCCTCTACCTCCATCAACAACCTTGGTGCTCCAACACTTCCATTCATTCGGGACCTTTTCTCTCCACAGGGACTTTTTGTAACGGGACCTTTGATCGATACGTGTGCTGGCCTCATTCTCCTCCAGGAAATGTCTCTGTTCCCTGCCCTTCCTACTTACCTTGGTGGCGTGAAGGTAGTAAGTCTTATTTTACCATTTTCTGGAAGTTTCCTTAAGGGCTGGTCCCTCCTTGGTAGGCCATCCAGGGAGTAATTAGAGAGAGAGAGAGAGAGAGAGCGCCCTCCAATCTCGCTTCTGAAGTCTTGTTCCCCACAGGTCTCCTAAGCTGTCAGTAACACATCTTCCTTCTTCTCTGTTTACCTCCTCTCGTCTTCCCTCGATTCTTCTGTGCTGGGGTGCTCCATTAATGCAGTAGTCCTCTGTTCTTTGAGGACTGGAGAGTCCAGGCCCAGCTACCACAGAATTTGCTGCAGGGTCTTCATGGAGAGGAGTAAGAGGTGGGGGAGAGACTGGGATGCTCACATCTGCAACTTCGAGCTTGTCAGATGGAGAAGAAAGGCATCAAAACTACCCTTGCAAGGGGCGCCTGGCTGGCTCAGTCGGTAAAGCATGCAACTCTTGATCTCGGGGTTGTGAGTTTGAGCCCCATGTTGGGTGTACAGATTACTTAAAAATAAAATTGTGGGGGTGCCTGGGTGGCTCAGTCAGGTAAGCATCTGACCTCAACTCAGATCATGATCTCATAGTTCATGGGTTTGAGCCCCACATTGGGCTCTGTGCTGACAGCTCAGAGCCTGGAGACTGCTTCAGATTCTCTCTCTCTCTCTCTCTCTTTCTCTCTATCTCTCTCTGTTTCTCCCCTACTTACATGCATGCTCTCTCTCTCAAAAATAAAATAAACATTGAAAAAATGTTTTAATCTTAAAAAAATCACCCTTGCAGTAGCATTAGAAAATGGTGCTAGTGGATGGTTTTAAGCCCCATGGGACTTGGATGGAGTCTTTAACCATTCAGCTTGCCCCCACCGTGCCTGAAGGAAGTGGCTATTACGTAGGACTCCAGGATAATTATCCTGCCCCCGGCAGCCCCCGCAGCCCAGCTTCTTGGTTGGTTTATTCTGGAAGGGGACAGAAACAATTACTGGTTAGAACTCTTTTGCCTTTGACCACAGCCCATCAAAGAGCAAGTAAAAAAAATTACTCTCAAAAAAACATGAGCAATTACAAAGTTCTAGGCAAAACCAAGTGAGAATGGGTTTCTGTGAGGGTGAGAGGGTGGTATTTTATATTTAATTTCAGCTCAGTAAATCATCATCAGTTAAAACTTGGTTTCAATTTTCTGAGGCCTCTAGCAGAAGAGTTTCCAAGGAAGAGAGACGCATGCCTGGATGGGAAAGCTAGTAGCATATTCTGTGAAAATGTGCTCTGGTCAATCCAGGATGTGATGTTTAAAGGAAGATACCAGAGTTTGCTGGACCAGAGAGTCTGGATAGTTGGGGCAAGCCAGCTTAGCGGGGTGAGAAGGAGAGCACTGCATGTGGAGTCCAGAGCCTGCCCCTTGCTTTTACCTTCTGGGACTTTGAGCGAGTGTCCAAGCCCTCTGAGCTGTGGTTTTCTTGTCTGCAAAGCGACAGCAGCTATTTGTAAAGCCATGCTGAGGAATGAATGAAAAGGCAGGCACACAGTAGGTGCTTCGTAGGTAGAACTGAGGCGGAGACCAAGGTCAAGCCCTTGGATGCCTGAAGGTCTTTAAGACCCCGAATGTCCATGGGTCTCAAGGGCACATGGAACAGATCTCCACCTCCCCTTCTTCCCAAGAGCTAAAGATGCAGGCCAATTCCACTTGATGGGAAAAAGTGGTCCAAAATCTAGACTTACAAAGAAGTTGAGTTAAAGTTGCTTTTTTTGTTTATTTGTTTGTTTGTTTTTTTAATAATGGGATCTGGGTTTCTAGAGTGTCCCAAAGGGAGTGTGATTCGCAGAAGGTGGGAAGTTAGTCTTCCGTGCAACATCCTGCGCGTTAAATCTTAGAATCCCAGAAGGGTCCTTGCAAGTGAAAAGAAAATGTGGAGGCAGAGGAGGGGGGTAGAGAAGGAAGAAGGAGAAAAATTCGGGTGGGAAAAGACCAGAGGAACAAGAACTATGATCGGAGGGTGGGGAGGGTGTGACGGTGGACATGACTGTCAGGGTGCCCGACAGTTAATGAGCCTGGGGCTTGACGGCAAGGATTTAGACTTCCCTCTGGAGGGAGACATCCTCAGGAGCCAGGAAGGCACTGAGGCCTGAGAAGGACTTAATAGGATGTGTGCCTTGGGGATATGATGTTGACAAAGCAAGGATGTCTCCAAGTTTTGGGGACCCAGGCCTGGGAAGACGGGTCGGCATCAACAGAGGCAGGAAGAGTGCAGAGGGGCGTGGGTCTGGGGAGAAGATGGAGAGCTCGGTTTGGAGAGTGGGGCTGGAGATGTCAGCGGGACACGCTTCAAGGAGCCCTTCAAGGGAGATGGAGGCTCCCTACGGGAATATCGGTCCATCAAAGCCAGCGGATAGTTACCGTCGGCCCACTGCGTCAGCTCATGCCTGGGAAGTTCCGACACTTGCCATTTCTCATTTACAAGTCCAGTCGCCAAGTGGGAGGAGACCCCTTTGGGGAAGGGTCCTGGCAATGGATGTGGCTGGGCCACCTCAATCATCATCGTGGGGAGAGCACTGGCCTGTCCCTTGCACACTTGAGTGTGCACACAGGCACACGCTCATTTATGTGAGCTCATTTACACCCAACTGCAGAGGGTGGGTACCGTTATTAACCTCAACTCTTGACGATGAAGACACCGGAAGTCTCAGGGAGTAGAAGGACCATGAGCTCAAGGTCACAAAGCTTGTAGGTGGCTCAGCAGGCTGAGTCCCCCCCTTTCTCTTCTTCGTGGCACCATCTCTTCAGCCCCAGGACGCGATGGCCCTGTGATATCGAGCCAGGAAGCCCCAGGGGGGGCGGGTCCCCCAGCTGGGCTGCATGGCTCTGAGTCACCAGGGACTGTCCTGGCTCCCGACACTTGGGGTAAACACAGCAGACGCGAGTGGGCCGTGGTTTGTTACGAAACACAGAGGCTTCCGTGTTTTCCTTTCCATCCCAAATAAACAGCGGGATGCTAATGAGCCCTCGAAAGGGAAATGCAAATCCCTTTTCCCTGGGATTTTCCACGGCTTTGCGATGAGGACGAGGGCCTCACCACGTGCTGGGGAATGGGCTGCGCATTCCGGCCTTTCCTCCAGAGCTCTGTTTACTTTTTCAGAAAACTCAGGAAGGGCCTACAGACGCTGCCTGGCCCAGGGCACCTGGGAGATGCTGGAGAATTCCACGGACATTTGGCAGGATGATTCTGAATGCTCCAAGAAGCACAGTTCTGAACAGAACGTGAGTCCACTTGGCCCGGTGATGACAGGGTCCCCCCTCCCCACACCCTGCCCCCCGGTTGGCTTTGGGGACCACACAAGGGGCCTTCCTCTGAAGCTAGTCTGTTCCGGACTCACCTAGGGAAGGTCCACGGTCACACAACGGCTGACCTCTGGCTGCTTTTCTGGATGAATGTCTTTCACAGTTTGGGGTGACATGTGGACCCCCCTGAGGACCCTCTTTCTCACCCCTGGCCTAGTACTGGGGGTACCCAGAACCATCGACACACTGTAGGCACTTCATAAATCCTGAAGGAATGGTTTCACAGATTCTTGAAAAAAAATTTTTTTAATGTTTATTTATTTTTGAGGGAGAGAGAAAGACAGAATGTTAGCAGGGGAGGGGCGGAGAGAGAGGGAGACACAGAATCTGAAGCAGGCTCCAAGCTCTGAGCTGTCAGCACAGAGCCCGACGCAGGGCTCAAACTCACGGGCTGTGAGATCATGACCTGAGCCGAAGTCGGATGCTTAACCGACTGAGCCACCCAGAGGCCCCTAGTTTCACAGATTCTGAGCCAGTGGGTCTGTGATGGGGTCTGGGCATCAGATCGGTACCTGGTTCCCAGGGGATGCCAGGGTGCAGCTGAGGCTGGGGCAGACGTGGCCATGGGGACTCATCACCCCTTCACAGCCTGATGCTTCCTCTGGCCTCAGGTCTGCAGGGCCTCCCGCAGGCAGCGGACAGGGACAGCACTCTCCAAGATTGCAAGTAAAGATTTCTCTCTTTAGGAAGGCGAGGACCAGGTATGGCCTCCTCCCCTCTGCAAATGGCTGTATTTCCGAGAATTCGAATACTTAAAAAAAAAAACAAAAAACCCAAAACTCCAGAACACATAAAAACCAACTTCTGACTGTTTTTACTTGCATTTCTAATAGAGAGTTGACACGTTGCCCACAAAAGGCTGGTGATATTAAATCTGTGCTTTTCAGAGTGTTGGTAAAGAAAATGTGTTGTGTTCTATCTCATCAGTTGGGGGTCCTTATATATGATAAATGGTACTTTTTATAGAGACTATGTTAGTGTATGTACGTGTGTGTGTGTGTGTGTGTAAGTGCATATATATATATATAATTTTAACATATAACCTTAATGATGAAACTTGGTTTCCATGTAACACAATGTATATCAAGTGATATACATTGTATTTTGAAATATCCAGACACATAGAAAAGTTACAAGAAGAGTAAACACTCACAGACCCATTATCCAAAATTCAAAATGTGTTAACATTTCCCCAGATTTGCTTTTGCTTTGTCTCTCTCCTTGTGAAATGTTTGATGATAATTTGCAGGCATCGTGAGATTTCACCTTTAAATATTCATCAGGTCCTTCCTAAGCAAAGACATTATCCTTCATAACTATAAACCAGCATTGCAATTAACATTGTATCAGCTAATGTTTTATCCACATTCAAATATTCTCCATTGTCCCCTCCAATTTTTATAGCTTTTCTTCCCTGGACCAGAGTCGTCCAGATTTGTATATTGCATTTTATTCTACATCACTCTGGTGTCTTTTAATCTACAATCTCCCCCACCTTGGCCCATGACACTGGCTTTTTTTTTTTTTTAATTTAAATTCAAGTTAGTTAACATATAATGCAATAATATTTCAGGAATAGAATCTAGTGATTACTCACTTACATATAACACCCAGTGCTCATCCCAACAACTGCCCTCCTTAATGCCCATCCCCCGCCTAATGCCCCGTCAGCAACCCTCAGTTTGTTCTCTGCAGTTTTTAAAATGCTTATTTATTTTTGAGACAGAGAGAGACAGACCATGAGTGGGGGAGGGGCAGAGAGAGAGGGAGACATAGAATCTGAAACAGGTTCTGAACTGTCAGCGCAGAGCCCAATGCGGGGCTTGAACCCACGAACCGTGAGATCATGACCTGAGCCGAAGTCCGACGCTTAACCGACTGAGCCCCCCAAGTGCCCCTGTTCTCTGTATTAAGAATCTCTTATGGTTTGCTTCCCTCTGTGTTTTTTTTTTAAATTTTATTTTTGCTTCCCTTCCCCTCTGTACATCTGTCATGTTTCTCAAATTCCACATATGAACGAAATCATATGACATTACAACCCTGGCCTTTTGAAGACACCCCGAAGAACTTTGTTCTAGAATGTCACACAAGCTGGATTTGTTTGTTTCCTCAGGATGTTATTAAATGCGCTCCTCTGTCTTCTATGTTTCCTGTAACTTGTAAATTGGGTTTAGAGGCTTGGTAAGACTCAAGCTAATCCTCACAGGTGCTGGGTACTTCGTATAGCATTACATCGGGAAAACAGAATGTCAAGTGTCACAGGTGATGTTCCCTGTGATCACTCGGTCTAGGTGGTGACAGCCAGGTCTCTCCGCGCTAAAGGCGCTTTTTCCTTTTGTATTTGATCACTCATTGGTGGGACGACACTTTGGAACCCTGAATCTTAATCCCTAGGAAACCTTTATCTGAGTTTCAGCCTTCATTGATCTTGCTTGCTTGAATTGATTCTAGCTCTGTCATTTCTTCTACATTTACTAGCTGGCATTCTTCTGAGAAGACTCCCTCCCCTTCTCTCTGGTTTTGAGTATCGCTATGAACTCACAAATTGCTTTATTCACTTATACTTATTATGACTATTTTGATGATCAACGTTTTTTTAAATTTAGCTAGTGAAATCCACAAGAGTGAAAAGGTTCTGGTGTCTTTTGTCATAATCTTGTTAGTCTTGGAGCGGTTCCTCATTTTCCGGCATAAGACGATGATGGTCTAAGATCATCTCATGTTTTCCCTGACCTGGGTCCAAATCAGCTAGTTATCCAAAGAGTTCTGGATTCTCTAAATGCAGGAATGTTATTAGAAACCAAAGTCTGATTGCTAGATGCATTCACCATCCCTACTACTACCCCTTTGCAGTTATACAGATTTAAGGAAAAAAACCACATTTGCAGCATGTTTTTTCCTTAGACTGTACCCCATGCTCAGAGTACTGTGTTCATAATTATTTGAACTAGTTATTTTCTCTATGTAGCCCTGTTGCTGATTGCATGCACGGTCTTATTCGATGGTTCCAATTAGCATTAAGGATTTGCCTTTTTCTTCTCTCTTTGCCTTCTCCTCTCTTTTACTTTATTTATAATAAATAAAATACTGACAGCGTTTGAAAGCCAAGACTATATAAAAAATGTTTGGCCAGAGAAACCACATTCTTATCAGTCTCTACTGTTTCCGCCTGTCCCCTGGAGATAACCATTTTTATGATTTTCTGTTTTATCTTTTCCTCCTTTCTTCCTCTTCTTCTTCTTCTTTCTTTTTTGTCAGATTATAACATACAGTTTACATTTCTTTTTGCAAAACTAAGCAAAAACGTAATTATGTTGTTTTACCATCCTTCTTATGTAAAAGGCGGTATATCCGATAGCCTGACAGAGATTCTGCATCTTGCCTTTTTCACTTAACAGCATGTCCTAGAAATTACTATGTATTAGTAGAAATAGATATAGAAACATTTTTCTCTTTTTTTCTTTCACAGTTGCATAGTACTTCACCCTCTGTATCAGTTATAGTTTATTCAGCTGCTCTCCCGTGGCCATTGGGATTATTTCCAATCTTTTATTGCTAATGATGCCACCTCGAACAACCTTGTATGCGTATGTTGGTTCATATTTGTGACGGCATATCTTTGGGAAGATTCCCAGAAGTGAGGTTGCTAGATTAAAAGGTGGATGCATGTATAATTGTGTTAAATATCGCCAAATTCCCCTCCATAGGAATTGTGCCTTCCCCCCCGCTCAATGTCCGAGAATACCTATCTTCTCATGCATGCATATTACACACTATGATTCTAAAGCGTTTCATAAAGATGTCTAAGTGACTTAAGATTCACCTGTTTGTCCTGAGAGTGGCGTGGGTGTTCTGGGGTCACTAGGGCAGTAGTCAGGTTTTACTGGGGATCTGAGTGTAGAAGACAGTTTAAGAAACTCCTCTGAAGGAGTGCAATTAAGCCGACTGTACTAGGTACTGTCGGTACCCACCTGCATTCCCTTGCCCTAACCGATTCAGTACACAATTGTCTAACTTCTCACCATTAGTGCATGCATTTCTTTGCTGGTTCTCTGGTTCTTGGAGCCTACTTAGTCCACTGAAGGACAGGCCAGAAGCCCCGGGGAATTCATGCCCCCCACCCACCCGCCACAGAGTAGCCTTTAACCAATGGATTGGCCGGAGTTGGTATATAAATGCCCCAACATCTTCTCTCTCAATCTTGGAGTGGTTAATTCTGAGGTTTCCAGAACTTCCCCAGTGGGATTAAGCTCCAGCTGCCTAGAGTGCTAACGGTCTTAATGACTCAGTGTTTATTTTTCCTAACATCTCCCTTCCCCGACTGATGGTTAGTTCACTCTCCATGGAAAGGGCTTGCATTCCCATCCTCGTCTCAGGATCTGCTTCTGCGGGGACTCAGACGAAGACACAGACAAATAAAAAAATGAGGAGTTCCCCTAATTTGTGTCCAGAAAGCATAAAACATGGACATATTTTTAAAAATAATCATTCAGAAACTGATCACGAGGCTACTTTGTTAAATGTGTTAGCTTCATATAGCCAGTAAAATAAATGATGATCCAATGACTCACCAAGGTCTTTGTATGCCACGTGAATCATCAATTTAAAGAGACCCTGCTGGGGCACCTGGGTGTCTCAGCTGGTTAAGCATCTGACTTCGGCTCAGGTCATGATCTCATGGTTCGTGGGTTTGAGCCCCACATCAGGCTCTGTGCTGACAGCCAGCTCAGAGCCTGGAGCCTGTTTCAGATTCTGTGTCTCCCTCTCTCTCTGACTCTCCCCTGCTCATGCTGTCTCTCTCTCTCTCTCTCTCTCAGAAATAAATAAAACATTAAAAAAAACTTTTTTAAGTAAAATGAATAAATAAATAGAGACCCTGCTACTCTGTGTGTAGAACACTAAACATTCTTAGCTATATAAGATATATAAGATATTTATAGCCTATCTAGAAATATAAAACAAATGCAAGTAACACATTAATGACTAATATAACTGATGCCCCACTTTGTGAAACAGACCACAGGCGTTTGGGAGTTCAGAGTTGGCAATACACAGATTGCTAATACACTGGCATGCAAGGAGGACTTCTTGTAAGAGGCAGGCTGGTGCTGGTTTTGGAAGAGTAGATTTAGTTTCGAGGAGAAGAGAAGCCAACAAGAGCCGTTAGAGACAGGATGGGATTATAGAGATCTTGATGGGCTCCTTAGAAAATAATTCTAGATAGAAATATGGGTGGACTTGATTTGGAAAGACTCAAAAGTTACACAGAGTTTTCTGCATCTGGACCCCACTACAAGAAAATGTGAAAGAAAATCCTTGACAAAGGCATGTGTGCCAAACGGAATTTGTGTCAACATAAAGGAATGTAAAGCACCAGAAATGGTAAATATGAAGGCCAAATTTTTAATCTTATTTTTTAAATCTCTTAAAAGATAAGTGAATAGAGGTGTCTGGGTGGCTCAGTCGGTTAANAAAAAAAAAGCATTAAACATTTTTTTAAGGTAAGCGGTTAAAGTAAAAATAGTAACAATGTATTATGGGGTCTAATATACGTACAAGTATATTAGAAATGGCA
This sequence comes from Crocuta crocuta, assembly GCF_008692635.1. NCBI lineage: Eukaryota > Metazoa > Chordata > Mammalia > Carnivora > Hyaenidae > Crocuta > Crocuta crocuta. The sequence continues at coordinate 8,276,518 of NW_027533258.1, read as the reverse complement.
CAGAAATGGCACAAAGGCCAGCATGAGGGACATGGCAATATGATAAATTAAAGATGTATACTATAAACATGAAGGCAACCACTAAAAAGCAAAACAAAGAGGTATAGCTAGTAGGTCATTGAAGAAAAAAATGTAATTAAAAAATGCACTCAAACCAAAATAAGGAAAGAGAACAAGGAAAAGATGGGACGAAGATTTAATTTCAACCAGATAAACAATCCCATTAAACATAAATGGTCTAAACACTAATTAAAAGACAGAAATTCTCAGGTTGGATTAAGAAGATAAAACAAAACAAAATAAAATCCAACTATGTTCTGTCTACAAGACCCAGGCAATTGGTTTTTGACAAACGCGTCAAGGCAATTCAGTACAGGAAAGAGTAATCCTACCAAAAATAGCACCAGGACAGTTGGATGGGAAAAAAAAAAAAACCAAAAAAACAAAAAAACAACCCTGAACTTTGACCCTTGCTTCATTCACACCATGAATAAAAATGAACCAGAAATGGATCATAGACCTAAATTTAAGAGCTCATTCTATTAAACTTCTAGGGAAAAAATAACTGAAAATATTAAGGCCCTTGGTCAGGTAAATAATTTTTAGAGAGAGAGAAAGCGAGCGAGAGAGACAGAGTACAAGTGGGGTAGAGGCAGAGGGGAGGGAAAGAGAGAACCTTAAGCATGGAGCCTGAATAGGGCTCAATCTCATTATCCTGAGCTCATGATCTGAGCCTAATTCAAGAATCAGATGTGTAGCTGAATGAGCCATCGAGGTGCCCCAAGAATTTTTAAAACAGGACACAGAAGGCACAACTATACAAAAAAGTTGATAAATTGAACTTAATCACAATTAAAAAAAAAAAACACGTCTGCTTTCTAAAGACACTGTTAAAAAAATTAAAAAGCAAGCCACAGAATGGGAGAAAATCCTTGCCAAACACTTATCTGACAAGAGATTTATATCTACAATATATAAAGAACATTCACAATTCAACATTAAGACAAACAATCCAATTTAAAAGATGGCCAAATATTTGAACAGATACTACACCAAATAAGACGCACAGATGGCAAATAAGCACATGAAATGATTCTCAACATCATTAATCATTAGAGGAATTCAAGTTAAAACCCCAGTAAGATCCTACTGCATACCCATTAGGATGGCTAAAATTTAAAGTACTGATTATATGAAGGGTTAGTAGAATCTAGGTCAGCTAGAACTCTTAATCCACTGCTTGTGGAAACATAAATTGATACAATTTATTTAGAAAACAGTTTGGCAGTTTCTTAAGAAGTTAAAACATACATCATACTATCCCACCATTTTATGTCTACATATTTATCTGAGAGAAATAAAAACCTATGTCCACATAAAGACTTAAAGAAATTTTCATAGCAGCTTTCTTGGTGAAACCCAAACTCTGAAAACAACTCAAATGTCCATCAATGGGTGAGTGGATAAATAAATTGTGGTATATTCGCAATGGAATACTACTCAGCGATAAAAAATAGACTATTGATACATGATAGGATGTGGATGAATCTCAAAACAATTATTCCGAGGGAAATTAGCCTGATCAAAAAAAAAAAAAAAGAGTGCATATCATAGGATTCCATTTGTATAAATTTTTTTAAAAATGGAAATTAATCTTTAATGACAGAAAGCAGACCAGTGTTTACTTGGGCATAAGATGGTAGGATGGAATGAGAGGAGATGTATTAAAAAGGGAAACCTTTGGGACATTATAGAAATGTTCATTATCTTGAGTGTGGTGATGAAATCACAGATATATTCGTATCTAAATTCAGCAGGGTTAATTATTTAAATAGGTACAGTTTGTGGTACACTAGGTATACTTCAATAAAGCTGATAAAAGTGTTATGTGGAGAAGTTTAAGGCATGATTTAGCAGGTAATACATATTCCCTGTGGGTTCTTGTACAAAATATATTGAGAAACATAATTTTGATGGCGATTAGCATGATGGATTGCGTGAGAAGATTGCTTTCCACTGGAAAATCACAACACAGACTTTCTAGTAAAGTATGCCCTGTTCACAATCAGGCTATCCAGAGACTCAGGGAAAATATTTCACTGTTTGACTGGGTCTCCATCTAAGGGGTCAGGAATGAAAAGTTATTTTAAGAGGGCCCCATATTCCAGAGAAAGGGACTTCTGTGCTCTAGGGACAGCATGCCCAGGGACAAAGAACCCCATTTCTTCTTTTTTTAATCTTTTTGTTTTTACAAATAGTTGATTGTCAAGTTGGTTTCCATATAACACCCAGAGCTCATCCCCACAAGTGCCCTNTGCTACACATGGCCAGATTTCATTGCTTCTCATTGCCATGTAGTATTCCATGGTATAGATAAACCACATCTTCTCGATCCATTCGTCCGTTGATAGACACTTACAAAGAACCCCATTTCTAAGGCACCCTCTGGTTCTGGGCACAACTATTCCATGATATTGTGAATCTTGGTGCATCAATGCTGGGCTATGGGACAAGCCAGCAGGGCGAGAACCCCAGTGGGCTCTTCAGTTCATCAAGGCTCTTTGGCCCCTAAGTGTGCCAGGGAACAGTCTAGGCTACCCTACTAGGGTGTCAACAAGGCTACAGTGCATGCCTAGAACCTTGGTCATCCTGGGAATGGAGCTGGGGGTTGGAGATCATAGCTTCCTGGCTTGGTGGTCAGATCTACTCTTCGTCTGTGCTCAGGTGGAACACCACTCCTTGCTGTCGACCTTGCAGCTGCTCTACACCGTGGGGTACTCCCTCTCCGTCATCTTCCTCCTCTTGGCTCTCACCCTCCTCTTGTTTCTTCGGTGAGTGGAAATTCTGCCGGCATCTTCAACATACACCCTGGGATTTGCTCATTGGCTCCCTCAAGAAGGCAGAAGACTGGGCTTGAACGACGTCACGGTCCATCAGAGCGGGAAGGGATCAACCCCACCGTGCAGGTGGATGGGAAATGGATAGTAGTGGTCCAGTGAGAAGCACAGCTCGAACTGGACTCTGGGAGTCTTCACTCTGGCTTAGCCACTTTGGGACTGGATAACCTCTTGTGTGCCCGGCCCTATCGGAGGCATGATTTTTACAGAAGAGATGAAGAAACTTGTCCAAAGCCAATTAGCGAGTGGTAGAGCTGTGATTTTAACCCAGGGCCCTCGGACTCCAATTAACTATTAGTCACTTGAATGCTTTTCCGGTGCCAGGCACTCTTCTAAACACGTTACATGCATCAAGCCATTTAAATGTCTTCCTAATCAGAATTGAGGTTAATTCTAACCGTAGTTGATTAGCATTCTGTTAGCCCCATTTCATAAGCGAGTTGACTGAACTATGGGGAAATCAAGTAACTTGCCCAATGTCACACAGCCAGTGAGTGATGGGGGCAGGATTGCAACCAGGCAGTCCAGAGCCTGAGTATTTTCATTCCCTTACACTGTCTTTCAGAATCCACAGCCCGAGTGCCTTTTACTAAACCATGTTTTCAGAAATCATCCAAGTGAGATGTTTATGGACAGAGGCCCTAAAGAGCCCTCCAAGCCTGCCTTTTGGCCTCACCCATTTGGGAACATAACTGAGTATAATGTGGCAGAGTGAGCATTTGACACAGATGCAGGAGACCTAGATGGGCATGTGGAGACCGGATGCCAGCTCCAGAACAGGTCCCCACATGGGCTTCTCTAAACCCTCAATCCCAAGATGTTCTCTGGCTCCCTAGAGCACAGTCAGGACCATATACCCCATCCAGAGAGCAATTCTTGAGCAGCGGGAGAATTCCATAGCCTGTAGCCCCTGCTGTCCATGACCTCCTCCACTCACCTTCCCAAAGCCCCAGAAGCAAGCCAGGAGAAAGTAACTACCCAGCTAAGTATCTGCTTTAGCTAAGCCTAGGTTGACCAGATGTCCATTTTGCCTCTAGTGTGGAAAGAGCAAGATCCAGTCCCTGCCCGTGAGTGGTACCCCATCTAATTAGGGAGAAGGATGCATAAATAATAAAACAACTGCCTCAAGGACTGTTTAGAAATTTAAAAAGTAATAGTAGCTCGAAAGCCAGGCAGGTGTGTGCTGCAGGGGGTATATAGGCAGGGCTGTGAGAGCACAGTGACAGAAAAGGGTCCTTTTGTCTAGAGAGATCAAGGACACACAATTTTATACCAACCAGCACCAAAAAGGAGCCTGCAGGAGGCTTCAGGTGGGTGAGGAGTGAGGTAACAAGAGCTGACATTTTCTGGGCACTTACTATGTGTAGGTACTTGTGTGAGTACTTTGCACCCAAAAACAGATTGTTACTACTGCAATCCGTGAAGTAAGTGCTCTTGTCCTTACAGGCAGTAGAGCCTTGGAGAGCTGTGCTTTGGCCTCAGAGTGTCTGGGTCCGAATCTCAGCTCCACCACGTACTTCTCTCAGACGCTGGACAGCTGGCTTAACCCTTCTGCCTCAATCTCTCAATTTTTACTCAAGGTGTACATGTTATCCCCATTTTCCAGATGAGGGAAATGAGGCACGGGGAAAATCGCATAACCCACCTGTGCAGCATTGGAGTCTATACTATGAATGTCTGCCTCCTAGTGATAGGGACCCAGGTGTTTTGGGCACACACCTGTTGGTTGGAGCCATTCTGTCCTGAGGGAAGACACTTGGTTTTTTTCCCCGCACAGAAAACTCCACTGCACACGCAACTACATCCACATGAACCTGTTTGCTTCTTTCATCCTGAGAGCCCTGGCCGTGCTGGTGAAGGACGCCATTTTCTACAACTCTTATTCCAGGAGGCCCAACAGTGACAAAAAGTGGATGTCCTTCGTATCGGAGGTATGTCCCTCCCTACCGTAGTCTCCCAGCCAGTAGATCAGTGCTGGGAATCGTGGGGTGGGGAGGGGGCACTGGGAAAGGCAAGAGAGAGATAAAGGGGTGTCAAAAGCCTCTGGTCAGAGAGGCATCATCTGACTAAAAGCAACCCCCCCCAAAGCACCCCAAAACCCCAAACCTCCTGAGAGTGGGGCAGGTGAAGGAAATTAGCAAACAAGACTCCACCGTGGGACTGCTGTGTGCCCTTGGATGGGAAATTTCTTCATCTGTGAACCAAAGAACTGAACCAGATCAGTCTTTTTAAAACTATTATTACTAATTTTTAGAGAAGCAAAGCTTTTCCACATTGAAATGTGCTTCTGTTGGCATGCTTTTACTTTTATCCTGTTAATAACGATCATTATTCCATTGCAGTAACAATTAACTAATTGTTAAATTAACCTTGCACTCCTGGAATAAACCCAACTCGGTTCTGATATATTACTCTTTTTCTTATATTGCTGGATTCGTTAGCTGAGTCTGTTTCGTTTAGCATTCTGTCGTCTGCCTCAGTGAGTAATTTTCTTGTGATGAAGATTACGTTTATGCTTACTTAAACAAATCAGGCTTGTTATCTGTTTATCATTCTCTGGAATAATTTATTTAAGATGAGTATTTTTCTTCTTTAAATATAGATCACTCCAGTGGAGCCACTTGGGGTCTAGAGTTTTCTTTGTTGGAAGGCTTTTAATTATGGACTCGTTTCAACTCTTCTGTTCAGATTCTCTATTTCTTCTTGTGTCAGCTTTAGTACTTGTGTTTTTCTAGGAATTTGTGTGCCTCATCTAACTTTTAAAATTTCTTGCCATAATAGTGTTTATAGTTTCTTAAGATCTTTTAAGATCTTACCATTGTAGCTAGGGCAATATTTGCTTTTTGCATCCTTGATTTTGACTACTTATAATTTTGCTCTCTTTTCTTCCTTCTTGATCATCCTTACCAGTTTTCCAGTTTTACTGGATATTCCATAGGATGCAAATTTTGGCATTGCTGATTCTCTCTATGTTATGTTCCCTGTTTCATTAATTTCTGCTTTAATCTTTACACTTCCTTTCCCTGTCCTTTCCTTAGGTTAAAATTGCTGCTCTTTTTCCAACATACTTAAGATAACTGATTCCAAGGCTTTTTGTTTTTCAATTAAGGCATTTAAGAAGACAGGTTTTGCTCTAGGTGTGGTATTAGCTGCATACCACACATTTTGATATGCAGTATTTTCCATTCATCTGGGTCAGAAATAAGTTCTAATTTTTATCCTTATTCCTTTTTTGATTCCTGGGTTATTTAGAAATTTCTTTCCTCCTTTCCAATCGTATGAAGATTTTTATGTATTTATTTATTTTTTTAGTTTCTGGTTTCTAGCTTAATTGAACCAAAATCAGAAAACATACCTGTCAGGGTTCCCTTTAGGGAAACAGCGCCAGTGAATTCTCTGTTTTTGTTTGTCCACACATGTCTAGAATTTTAAGGAAAAGACTGGGCTTTGAAACCTACAGGAAGCCCTCCTTCCCGTTTTGGTATTGTGGCCAGCCTCTCTGAGATGGTCAGCACATTTGGGAGTGAGGGGGTGAAGAGGGAGGGCTATGCGTGGGGGCGGCCCTTCTCCACCCTCTTGGGTCCACACAGGAAGGCCTGGCCTCACCCTCAGGTGCTCTGTCCTCCTCAGATATCTGTCTCCTGCCGCTCCGCCCAGTTCCTGCTGCACTACTTCGTGGGCGCCAATTACTCATGGCTGCTGGTCGAAGGCCTTTACCTCCACGCGCTGCTGGAGCCCACCGTGCTCTCTGAGAGACAGCTGTGGCCCAGATACATGCTGGTGGGTTGGGGTGAGTGACCTGAACCCCCAGCTTCTCCTAGGAGCCCATCAGAGCATATGAGCCAGATAGATCCTTTGGTTTCCCAATTGGAGGGCCATCTGGGATGGATTAACTCCTCAGGGGCAAGAGACTGAAGGGGGGGTGTGTACATGCACAGAGAAGCACAAGCGCTGTAGACCCAATGCATGTGTTCAAAAAATCGACACGGTTTTTGGTAGAATCAGATGCCGTTCCTCTCACCCCGTCCTCAGCTGTAGTCACCTGCTTGGGCCGCCATGATGAAATGCATAGACTTTATGGCTTAACGAACAGACAGTTATTTCTCATAGTTGTGGAGTCCAGGCAGTTTGAGACCAGGGTGCCAAGGGCCTCTTCCTGGCTTGTAGACAGCTGGCTTCTGAATGTAGCCTCACATGGCAGGGGGGCGAGGGGGGTAGAGAGAGAGAGAGAGTGAGAGAGAGCACTCTGGTTTCTTCCTACAAGGACACTAATCCCATCATGATGCCTACTCACCCCTTGAAACCTAATTACCTCCAAAGGTCCCACCTCTTGTTAGCATCACACTGAGGGCTGGGGCTTCAACATGGTCGGGGGAGTGGGGGGATGGACACAAACATTCAATCCATAACACCAACTGAGTCTTCAAGATGGGATTAGACTTTGGCTCAGGTCATGATCTCATGGCTCATGGGTTTGAGCCCCACATCAGGCTCTGTGCTGACAGCTCAGAGCCTGAAGCCTCCTTCAGATTCTGTGTCTCCCTCTCTCTCTGTTCCTCCCCCTCTCACACTCTATCTCTGTCTATCCCTAGCTCAAAAATAAGTAAAGATTTTAAAAATTACAAAAAAGAAAAAAAAAAAAAAGACAGGATCTAGAACCCAGAACCCCTGTTGCCACAAACTCTTAAGAGAATGTGCAGCTGCAGGATTCAGAGGAAATGCCCTTGACCTACAACTTGGGAGATTTTGGTTAACATCTTGGATTTCCTCTGAGCTGCTTTGCAACATGTGGCAAATGTTTTCTCCTCTCCACGTCCTGGTTTGTGGGACAGTCAAACAACAGATGGGCTCTGTGCCACCCGGGTCTCTCCAGATCTCAGCCTGCAGCCCTGTAATATTTGGGCTTTTAGAAGTTTTAACCAGATGCGCTTGGCCCATCGGGCTGGGGTGGGAGGCAGGCGGGTTTAGTCAACCAGCCCCTAACTGCATTTCCCTGTTTTCTCCCCAGCCTTCCCGCTGCTGTTTGTGGGGCCCTGGAGTATAGCTCGCGCCCAGCTGGAGAACACAGGGTAGGAAATTCACACCTGCTTTCACCTGCTCATAGCCAGGAATTCTAAGATATGCCTAGATACAAGGCTTTATGCCATTTTCCCAAAGAGAATATCCACCCCCTTCCATTTTGGCTATCTAGAATAGATTTAGGAATGTAGACTAAAAAATCAAAGACCTTTCTTATAGTAATGAGTTTATTAGCTTAGTTATACATGCACGTGAGATAAAAATTTGCTCAAATTAACGCAAAAATTGGCCGCCTAGGTTAGCAGTGACCCTCAATATGTAAGGATAGGGGTACACAATTGGTTATTGTGTCATTGTTCACAGTGTGGGGCAAAAAAGCAAACTGAAATGGGTGAAGGTGGTCAAAGGTACAAACTTCCTTATAAAATAAATAAGGCCCAGGTATATGAAGTATAACATGGAAACAGCACGGTGAGTTAATAATACTATATTGTATATTTGAAAGTTGCTAAGCAAGTCTATTTTATTTATTTTTTTAATGTTTTTTTTAAAATTTGTTTTTGGGGAAGAGAGAGAGACACACAGAATGTGAGCAGGGGAAGGGCAGAGAGAGACACACACACAGAATCTGAAGCAGGCTCCAGGCTCTGAGCTGTCAGCACAGAACCTGATTCAGGGCTCAAATTCATGAACTGTGAGAACATGACCCGAGCCAAAGTCAGACACCCAGCGACTGAGCCACCCCGGCACCCCTAAGCAAGTCTATTTAAAAATTTTTAAATGTTTATTTATTTTTGAGAGAGAGACAGAGCTCGAGCAGGGGAGGGGCATAGAGAGGAGACACAGAATCTGAAGCAGGCTCCAGGCTCTGAGCTGTCAGCACAGAGCCCCACGCAGAGCTCAAACTCACAAATCGTGAGATCATGACCTGAGCCGAAGTCGGACACTCAACCGACTGAGCCACCCAGGTGCCCCTAAGCAAGTCCCAACTGCAAGAAAAAATATTTGTAACTATGTGTGGTGATGGACGTTAACTAGATTTATCGTGGCAGTCATTCTGAAATATATACAGCTATCGAGTCATCGTTATACACCTGAAACTAATATAATGTTTATATATATGTCATATCAATTAAAAAATAACTCCAACGAAACAAAAGCAAATGTGCCTGCACATCCACCAATATGGGAAGCCGTGAGCAAATTGTGGCGTACCTGTATTGTGGAATATTATGGAGACCACTGAAAAAAGCAGGCGGGTTACCCTATCTTTTGGTTTCTCGGGACTGACTCCCAACAGCATATTGGTAAGCCTGCTGCGAATAACGTATGCCACGTGATTCTATTTCCCACCCCCACCCCCCGCCTCCAAATAATCAATACCAAAAGTCCCCTGTGCATAATTAATAATTTACTTTTGGGGGGAAAAAAGAATTTATTTTTGTATGAACGTGGAGAAAAGTGTAGAAGGTCACACACCAAGCTAGTTGCGTCGAAGAACAGTTTACTGGTAAGAAAAGTCGACGGTACCATACTAACAGGAAGGGGTTTTAATCCTGTTTTTTTTTCCCTCTTCCACGCTCAGGAGAATCGTGGGTGGGAAGTCCGTCTCGAGTGCGAGCATCCTTCTTCCAGGGGGCATGAGACACTCGACCTTGTCTCCATTTTAAGCCATCTCCTACCTGCTCTTGGCCGTAGGTGCTGGGGAACGAACAGGAACAAGAAAATCTGGTGGATCATCCGGGGACCCATGCTGCTTTGTGTCATGGTAAGGACCATCCCGCCCCTCCTTTTCCTCTCTGAACTTGGCAGCAGTGGGGCACCCCTTCCCCTGCCCCACCCACCCACCAAATTCTCTGGCTCGGACCCAGCCCGGGCCAGTTGCCTTGAGAAGGAGTCGCCGAGTCGTGAGTAGGATGTGTTGAATGAGAAGGAACAAGCTGGAAGCTTCTCCTTGTTCTGGCTCAGGACCCAAACGCCTCCTTGTGTCCGCGCCTCCTCCTCTCTGGGTCCGCAAACTGTGTATAATAGAAACCTATCACCTGCTCGGCCACCCCATACTGGGGGCTGTGGTTTGTACATGGGTAGGTGCCATTGTTCCGTTCCTTCTACCCACGAGGACACGGAGAAGGTGGCAAGAGACTTGCCTCCAGTCCCAGTAAATGAGGGCGTGGATCTCAGCCCAGAGGGACTGACTGGGGGCGTTGGCACTTGTTCCCACAGCCCTGTGCTGCCCCTCCCCCCCCCAATATTGACTGCCTCCTGCCCGTGCGCCGGATGCAGACCTGTCACTCATTAGTACCTCGCTTTGGACCATCCTGAGATTCGCATCCCCTCCCTGTCCCCCTTTATCCCCCCAGCTGCTGTCCCCTGATACGTCCCACAGAAAGCCGGATGGTCACACCCCGCTTTGTGTCCTTCCTGATCCCGTACAGACTTCTGCTGCGGCCCAGCAATGTTTCATTACATGTATGTGTCTAAGACCTGTCTGCTGTCCCCGTAAGCCCCATGTCCTTCAGCCCACGCAGTGCGCTGCCCGCGTGGCCTTAACTCAGCGAATGCCTGGGACCCACACTCCCTGGCACTAGAAGGTTCTTGCTACCCAGCCAGAATAAGGCAGGATGGAGGCCAGCAGGCCCTCCCTGGGATGGAGCTCAGGCTCAGTGCAGCTGGAAGCCCAGTGTTTACCCTGCAGGCCTCTGGGGGTTCCATCAATGATTCTCACTCACTCTCTTGACTGGTTCCCTTGGCTGCTCTTAGAAGCACCGCGGTGTTTGAGACAGAGAGAGACAGAGTGTGAGCAGGGGAGGGGCAGAGAGAGGGGAAGACACAGAATCTGAAACAGGCTCCAGGCTCTGAGCTCTCAGCACAGCGCCCGACGCGGGGCTCAAACCCACAAATGGCAAGATCATGACCTGAGCCAAAGTCAGACGCTTGTCCAGCTGAGCCCCCCAGGCGCCCCACCGGGGTGTCTTTAACAATTCTTGCATGCTTGGGTCTCACACCCAGAGGTGTCTGCTGTGTTGATCCTGGGTGTGACCCAGGGACTCCAAGGTGCAGCCAAGGGCTGAGGAGCACTTTGTGACACCCCCTCAATGCTCTGAGTATGGTCGCCCGAACCCTTGTAAATTCAGGTTCCCAGGCCCCACCCCAGCCCTGCTGAATCAGAATCTGCATTGTAATGAGATCTCCAGACTTGGGGTGCGCATCAAAGCCTGGGGGGCTCTGTGCCCACACACCAGTGGTTCTCAAAGCTGGCCGTGTGTTAGAAACTTAGTGAGTCACACGCCAGAGGATTACACCAGAAATTCTGGAGGTGGGCGGTCTTAAAGCTCCTAGGTGATTCAAATGGACATTTCCTGGTCCCTCCTTGTTCCTGTAGCCATATTCTCTCCCCGCAGGGGAGCAGGCAATGTGCTGTATCTGCTCATCTCAGATAAAGTGACCTCTACACACTCTTACTTCCTCCACACCAGCTGCCACCAGCTACGCAGAAGTGGCCAGTCACCTGAGCTCATGGTGGCTCCTTGCTTTCCCATCCACAGCTCCCGCTCACCCTGCCCAATGAATGATGCCACCATCTGTCTACCAGCTGCCCAAGCCCCCAACCTGGGTGCCCTCTTGCTTGCTCCCCTCTTCCTCCCTGCAACATGCACTCAGACTTCAGGTCATTAGTTCTCTCTCCAGAGATCTCTCCAGGCTGTCCCTTCTCTTCCCTTAATCCACTGTCTCCATTGCTGTTCAGCCTCTGGGGATTTCTGGGGCACACATCTGCAAAAGCCACCTGTTTGGTCTCCCTTCTTCCTTCTTCCCCTCTGGCAATCTGTCCTCTGTGTTGCGACCAGAGCGTCTCTCTTGAGCAAACTTTGGTTATGCCTCTCTTCTTCATGTGACTTTTTCATGGCGCACCATTGCCCTTGGATGTGCCTTCTAAACCCCTCAGTGTGGGAAGTGTTGTTATGCTTTGTCTCCCCATCCAGCTGCAAGCACCCCACGCTTTATTCATATGGAGAAACTCACCGTTCCCCACATCCACGCTGGGGTTTCACTATTCCCACATTTTTGCACATGCTGCCTTCCTGTCCCCAAAGCCCATCAGATAGCCCTATGCCTGGTGAACACTTACTTCCTCCTAAGAGACTAAGCTCTTTATTAATCTCTCATCCTCTCAAATTAAGGAAAAGTCAACAGGCATACCTGAAAGGGACACTTTCAAAATCGTCTTCAGGTCTGTGAAGATCTTACAGAGGACCTTGCTGAACTATGGTCGTCTGTGTACAGGGGCTTGGACGGGAGGAAATGGGCTTGAGTAGAAATGAGAGAAATTCCTTTTGGTCACAAGGAAGAACATCAGAGTCAAAGCCGGTAAAACATTGATGTGGACCACAGAGAAAGGCTTTGGATTGTTCATGTCTATCAATTTCCCAGAGGAGGGACTCTGTCCTAAGAAATAGGATGCGGAGCCTGAAGTCTTCCCCTCCTCCCCCCACCAGCTCTAGGATCCTACATGCTCCCAGGAAAGTGGGATTTGCATACCCTACATGAAGTGCCGGCTTTGTGGCTAACCTCTGGTGTGCTGAGCCAAATGAGTTGACCTCTCTGGGCTTCTGTTTCTTCATGTATAAAATCAGAGCTGGCCCAGACCAGTGGTCAACTGAAGGTGATTCTGTCCCCTCATTTGGGCAACTCTGGAGATATTTCTAATCATCTCAACTGGGGTAGGGGTGCTTCTGGCGGCTAATGCATAGAGGCCAGGGATGCTGGTGCACAAAACAACCCCCACGACAAAGAATTATCCCACCCCAAATGTCAAGAGGGCTGAGAATGAGGAACCCTCAACCAGACAGTTGGCTGTACAGAATAGCTCAGGAGGTTTGGGGAAAAAACAAAACTGCCCCCCAAACTGGACTCTACCCTAGATTGATGGAAACAGAACTTCCACACTGGGCTTCCTAAGCTTTGGAATCACATGAATTCACTCTCTTGCATCTTCGTGAAACATTTATTGAGCACCAGCTGTGTGCTTAGCTCCATACTAATTTCTTTCAGGGGACAAAAAGATGAATGTTCGCATAGTTTTTGCCCTGAGACAGTTCAAAGTCTAATAGTTGTGATTTTGAGACTCATCAGACCATGACTGAGCCAATAATTGCCTTCCTGCTTGGTTAGAAGACTGTATGTTACAGTTTTCCTCTGACTTTAGTGACTGTAACCCAAACTCCAAAATAGAATTCCTTGAACCACACGTGGAAGGAGCCAGGGCCCCTGAATGTCTGCATGGGGCAGAGGTCCCCCTCGCCCATGGTCATAGAGTATTTAGGATTAATAATAATAGTAATAATAATAATAATAAGCCTTTATTGTGTTTGGGGGAACAAAAAGAGTTTCTTGACCCCACGGATTTTCTAGCTAAGCTGAGATACTAAAAATAACATATAATCAGGATGTTGCTCATAGCATTTGGCATTTCAGGGCCCTTCAAAATCTCATTTCACCTTGTCCAAACTTGAGTCTGGTTCCTATTTCCTGGAGGATGGAGCAGAGGTTTCTGGGAAAAGCCAAGTCTGCATGGGAACCGAGCGTCTTCTGTCCCCAGACTGTCTCCCCAGTGAGCATCCTCGTTACCATAGCTGGACTTCCCCCACCGCCTCCAGACTGGGTCTGCGTCTAGAGATCAGTATCTGGGCTGATGTGAATGAACATCATTCTGGGTTTCCAGACCTCACACCTGACTTTTATCTACTGCCTACTGGATTCTCTGTGTTTTAGAAATAACCGTAATATGACAGCCTGAGAAGTTCAGATGCTCTGTAGGCCTTTCATGAGATGTAGAAATTGGAGAATTCTCATCTTCTTCAGGATAAAAGACTCCACTACTTAAATTAACCTGTTACCCTTGAGTGTACATTAAGAATAGAACCATTCTAGGACACCTGGATGGCTCAGTTGGTTAAGCGTCCAACTCTTGATTTCAGCTGAGGTCATGATTTCACAGTTAGTGGGATTGAACCCCATGTCAGGCTCTGCACTGACAGCACAGAACATGCTTGGGATTCTCTCTCTCCCTTTCTCTCTAATTCTTTCCCACTCCTCCTCCTCTCTCTCTCTCTCTCTCTCTCTCTCTCTCTCTCTCCTCTCTCTCTCTGTGTCAAAATAAAATAAATAAACATAAAAAAAAGAATAGAACCATCCTGGAATATGGTATACTCTTATATCCCAGGCTCCTCTGCTCCCAGTAGAAAATCCATAAAGCTTTGATTAGTTCAAACCTTCAGGGTTTACAAAATACATACATTGTGCAAGATTGTTCTATCCATACCATAATTCCTGGAGTTAATAGATCAACCAAACTAAATAGCCAGTTGAACAGCTTTTTTGAGCCAGTGAATTGAATGGAACCATCTGTTGACTTTATGGAGTTATATAGTCAGATGCCTTCATTCGTTCTTATTGGCTCTTCCCTGGCAGCCTCAGGACTTGGCAAAGTTGAGAAATCAGTAAAATTAGGCTTTGCTGATCTTGTCCCTCTTTGGGTCTTCCATCTCACCAAGAACCCAGGGGCATTCCACATCCTCCAAACATCTCCTCATTTCCATATTCCATGCTCTAAGAGTTGCAGTGGGAATCTCTCCATACCCTGTGTTTTCCCACCTCATTAAAACTTAGCTTTGATGCATCCCGTCTTCTGCTTCCCATGGTGAAAGTAGCTCAGATCATAAGCAAGTGATTGAATTATTCATTGTAAAAATGGACACGTGGATGAATAAAATATGGAGAAAGCACCCCCCTCAAGTGTTCCTTTTCTCCTATGTGATGTGTACACTTCAGCAGGGTTCTGGGGATGAAGTCTTTTAAGCCAGAGGAACAGCTCTAATCTAATGGCAGGCATTTTAATCCACACAGCAGGCCAGAAGAGGTGGGGCTGGGGATAAGTGGAGAAGTTTAGGGGTAGATGAAGCCTACTTCTGAGCCCCCTACTATGTTAGCCATCACCTCTTCCAGCACAGGATCTAAACACATGAGCTGTGGTGCCAAAAGAGTGTCACCAAGAATCTTATATCTGATCATGCATTCTGCACTGTCTAGGACCTGAAAGGGAACCTTATGTATCTGGGGTCCCAAGCACCCCCATTCTGATCACAGGATCTAAGAGGAATTGGCTGGGTTCTTGAAAGATTTCCTCATTCCACCCCTTTTCCTACTTGTGCACAAATGAAGAGCACACACCACCCAAATGTGCCTGCTGACTCCTATCTTGTGGGACGCCTAGATGAACACAGGCTCCCTGGTCAACCAGGCTGGTGCTCAATTCCATGGCACTGAGGCAGTGCTTCCTCCTTATGGCCCATTGGCTGATGCCCATCCTCCCCATCACGACCCTTCATATCCTAGGATACAGTCCTGACTGAAATGAATTTGCTGAAATCTGTGCCTTTCCCCAGTTGAACTTACTTTGTAAGAAAAAATGCTTGAGTTCAACAAATCACTAAGCCAAGGACACAGCGTTTTCTCTTCATGAGGAAAAGCAGATATCCCATTAAAGAAATAAATTACTTGGTTGCATTTAGTTTGTATTTAAGTGCTCTGTTACTAAATATTCCTTGGCTGGGAAACTCCATCATTCTTGCTGGCTAGTGGGTTGGGATAAATAGCCTCTTGCCTGAACCTGTAGACTGTTAGCTTTGAGCACTGATTCTCCTGAGGCCAATAAGGCAAATCTCAGAAGGTACACGTTGGATTCTGTAGCTCGTATTTCAATACATGGTTCAAGGGATTTGTTCCCAGGCAGGGGTGGGGCATTAGTACGGCAGTGACTCCATGTTCGTAGAGACTTTGATCTCTAGTTCGTTCGTAGACTCCATTAATTGTCACCCAATCACCGTCTCCACTGGCTCTTTCTTTGTTGCATAGAGGCATTTTTGCCTTTTCCATTTTAAAAACAACTGTAACCCCCAACCCAGCTCTGCACAGAAAAGTGGGGAGGCATTATCTCCATTCTGTATCCCTTGCCAATTACTCTTCTATCCTTCTGCTTCCCTTTACAGCCAAGCTTTCTCAAAGTGGTCTACACTGGCCGTCTCCCTCTTTACATCCAACTCACAGAACAAAGCATTGCAATCTGCCTTGTGCTCCCCGCTGTGAACTGCACCTTCTCTCAACTCCTTGTTGCTAAATGCAGTCTCATTTTGCTTAAATTTCACGTAGCATTTAAGCCTCCTTAAAATTCCTTCAGTCATGAGCTTCTGAGACACCACTTCCTTGTGGTTTCCTCCAACTGCCCTGGCCTGTTCTTTCTCAATCTCCTTTGCTGTCTCCACTTCCGCCGTTCCCTTCATTACAAGGTAAGTCTCTTAACTCTCTTTTCTCCCAGTCTGCACAGCCTTTCTGGACAATTTTGCCTCCTCCAGGGCTGGCTCCATGCTCCAGCTGGGACCTCTCTGCTGAGATCCAGACATAAATATCTCACTGCCTTGGGACATTTCTTGTATCCAAAACAGCTGGAATTCTCCCCCATTTCCCCACACTACTCTTCTTCCTCCAGGGCCTTACTCTCAGCTGAATGGTACTACTGCACATCTGAGATCAACCAAGAGATTTCGTGGTCCTCTTTGACCTCACATCCAACCACTAACAAAGGCCATTTGACTCCAACTCCTTAAAAGTTTCAAATCCATCTCCTACTTCCCATCACTGATGCACCGTGGCTGTGGCTTCACGTCACCTCTCCATCATCTTCCTCTGATTAGTCTCCCCTCCTCTGGTTTTGCCTTCATCCAATCCGTTTTCCACACAGCTTCTAAAATGATCTTTCTGAAGTTCAGAAATACAAATCTGATCGAGTAACTTGCCTGCTTGAGATTCATCGCTGGCTTTCTATTGCTCTCAGAAGAAAACCTAAACTCCTTCCTATGACCATGGAAAGGCTCTGCAAGAGCTGATTCCCCACCCCTAATCCAGCCTCACTTTTCACAGATCTTGTTCTCATTCTCCAAGCCCTACCCACACTCGAACTCTCGCCCCTCTGCCTCTCCAGGAGCCTCACAATGTCTTACGTGTTTGTTGTCAAGGTGTTGGCCAGAGCTGCGGCCATCCGATGGCTTGACCGGTGCTGGAGAATCAGCTCCCCAGTGGCTCATACTCATGGCTGGCAAGTGGTACTGGTTGTTGGTAGGAAGACTTAGTTCCCCCATGTGGGTTTCTCCACAGCCTGCTCAGGTGTCCTCACAACATGGCGGCTGACTTTCCCCAGAGGGAGAGAGAGAACCAGGTGGATACCATCCTTCTGAGGACCTAACTTCAAAAGTCACCATATTCTTTTCATTAGATGCACATAGCTAAGCCTGGCTCACATACCAGAGGGAAGAGGGAAATTAGGCTCTGCCTTTTGAGGGAACAGCATTGAAGAATTGGCAGACATGGTTAAAAATCTCTGCCAAAGCTGACGACATAAGATTGAACTTTGCAAGTCTGTGACAGGTGTGGAATAGAGTCTAGGGAGTGGAGAACATGTGTTTTCCAGTAAATTCCGTGGCAGCAACAAAACCTCAGGTTAGATACCAATAGGACTGGTGTTCCTTACAGAAGGGAGGCAGTGGGTTTTCTGTTTAATGGAAGGAAAGGTAATTATCGGGTAAGCTGTGTTTAAGTACCAGCTCAGTCACTTACCAGCTGTGCAAACTTGGTAACTGTACTTGTCTCCTCTGTGCCTCTGTTTTCTCATTGTATCACAACATAAAAATAGTGTAGCTTCCTCAGAGGGTTCTTATAAGGATTAAATTAAAAAATGCATGGATGTATTGTGATGGCCTGAGGAAGAGTGGGGATGACCACCGGCACGTACTACCTGAAGGGTCGATTGCCAAATTTCCCCTGGCTTATGTGGACAAAGATCGAATGGCCAGGCCCCAGATGACCTTGATATTCATACGCACATAGACTCCATCACTTATTTACCCATATCTGCTTTTTTTTCCTAAGGTCAATTTCTTCATCTTCCTGAAAATTGTCAAGCTTCTCATTTCTAAGCTCAAAGCCCATCAAATGTGCTTCAGAGATTATAAATACAGGTGAGTGGGCTGAGGTCGGTACCCAGTGGCCCAAGATTATTTTGACCCCTTCCGGATGTTCTGGTTAATGCTCCGGGAAGAGGGGCATGAGCTACATCAGTATGTCTATCTCCTAAGACAAGAGTATCAGGAAGAGGCCCTCTTAAAAGGTGTCATGGGGTCGTGGGAGTTTTCTGCAATTGATGAGGACCTTCTGGCCCCACAGAAACAAAGCAAGTAGTCAAGGGTACACACATTCCCCGTAGCAGGAAGCTTAAAATGCCCCAAAGAATGGGTGGTTGAGCCATTTGGTTGAGCCAAAGGAGGGACTCTAAGGGTTTTAGTCCACATGGCAGGCCATCAGCAGAAAGGTGAAGGGGAAAGTGACAGCTCTGTTTCTCTCTAAAGCTAGAATCGAGCCTAACTCACATGTGCTGGGAAGGTAGATTTCCCCTTTAGCTGACAAACATTTAATGAACACCTACCATGTGTCTGGCACTGATCTTGGAACAAAATAAAGGCACAGTGTGGACCCACTCTACAAAGAGCACACATTCCAGCCCCCAAGGACTAGTATATTGGTGTGAACGTGCATCGGGAGGGTTGATGCTGGCCATGGCCCCAGATTCTCTGAGTGACCTTGGGCAAGGTACTTGGCTCCTTGGGCCTGGTTTCTGATGTGGAATATGGGGATGTTACATGAGACCCATCTCGTGCTTATGAGGAAGACCAAAGAAGGTCATAGATAAGGGTTCTCAGTCTAATCAGATGTGGTCAATGGTGTTTGCCCAGGATCCAGACCCCCAAGTCCGATCTACTTCAAACCCTTCTTCCAGGAGGTCCCAAAGGATAAACACGCATGGTTCTCCACTGGCAAAACATATGCTGTAATTAGCCCAAATATGTTGCAAACACCCTTCTCCCCAGGGCACTTGGGCTGGTCTGGACAACACAGACCCATGTCCACTCTCTTGGCGCCTCTGGTGGAGACTCTAAGTGGCTCAAAGCTTCTTTGGCCTTTTCCCAAGACTCAGCCTCTAACTGTTCTGTGAGCGTGGAGGTCCAAAACCATGGTCCGAGCTGTGCTAGCCCGCCCACCCTGGGTCCATTGAGGGAGGGCAGCCCTCTCACCAACCAGGTGCAGGGGACGCTGGGGCATCTGGGAAACTGGAAAGAGAACAGCACTCCCCACAGACAGATCAGGGAGCAGACAGCTCCCAAGATGCCACTTTCCATGCAGACTGAGAGCCTGCACCCTGCTATTTGGTAGCCCCAAAACCCACCATGTACCACAGGGGCTCTCCCCGTGCTCCAGACCCACAGCACCCCTGCAGTAACTTTCCATTCTGGCTGCTTGTAAGCATCACCTGACAGCCAGCCAAAAGTATAGACTTGTGAGGCTCTCCACTGGGTATTCAGACTCTGTAAGTGTGGCATGGGGCCCCACCACGTGGACTCCTGATGGAGCTCCCCAAGAGATTCTGATAAACAAAGTGCAGGACCTCTGCATCAGATGCTCTAGTCAAATAATGCATGGAATTTTCTGGCAGGACCATGGCAGATGTGTTTCTAAGCAGCCTCAATACCCCTTTCTGCAAGGCCTCCGTTGGAGTTCTCCCAGATAGTGGTCTCCAAACTTTTTTGATCATGCGTCATCTTCAGTAAGGGGACTTCCCACTCCTTGGTGATCTTCTCCACCATTTTGGTCCGCCGTCTGCTTTCTCTTTACCTACCCTGTCTCCGTGCAGAATGGAGTACAATTAAGTAGCTTATGCTCAGTAATTAGCAAAAGCCAGGCCACACCAATCCACCTTACTTTACTGCCTGGGCTGGAGAATCCTACAGCATCGATGAGGCAATTGCCCATTTTTCTCTCCCAACAGTGTGAATGCCCTCATTTCTAAGTTCTCTCACCCCTAGTGGGTCATCAGCTATTCCCCGGCTCCCACTGCCTTCTTTGACATTGGAGGGGGTCTCCTCCTCCACCTCCATGTTCCCCCTCCAGATTTGTTTTCCTTCGTCCCCCTCTGCTAGGGTGAGGAGGAAGGGGCGGAGGGGCCCAGTGCATTTTGTCCAAACTCTGGTAGAAACAGGTCTGCTTCCACTTCTCCCAGATTTTGAGAACCTTCAGAATGTGGCTCTCAAGATTCGGCCTCCCTTCCAGGAGTATATTTTAGGAAGGTTTAAATTACATCTATTTAGGTCTTGCCAAAAAAGGCAAGTTGCTAGGAGTTGGAGAAACTTCTGTAGTCCTAGGCGTGTGTCTGAGTTCCCACCATTCGAGCGGAGGAAGGCTACATAGTCCACCTGCCTGGCCTGGAGCGGGAGAGCTGCCCCAGGCCCCCGAAGGTGGGAGACACCTGCTGACACTCAGCGTGGTCTCAGACGTGTGTGGTTCCCAGCGCTCAGGGGGATCTGGAGGCCTTAACTTTGCACGTGGTGTGTGGGGCAGAACTCTGGATGAATTCATAAAGGAGAATCATTTCTTAACCTGCTGAACCCCAAAGCCGTCTCTTAAAAGACTTTCAAGACGAAAAACAGGGTCACAAATGGAAGTAAAATTGACCTTTGAGGTTATAAAGCAACCCGAGGGCAGGGATGGCTTCTTTATTATTTTTTTTTAAATCCAAATTAGTTAACATAGAGTTTAATAATGGTTTCAGGAATAGAATTTAGTGATTCATCCCCTACGTATAATACCCGGTGCTCATCCCAACAAGTGCCTTTTTAGTGCCCATCCCCCATGTAGTCTTCCTCTCACCCCATCACCCCATCAGTGACCCTCAGTTTCTTCTCTGTATTTAAGAGTCTCTTATGGTCTGTCTCCCTCTGTGTTTTTAACTTATTTTTGCTTCCCTTCCCCGACGTTCATCTATTATGTCTCAAATTCCACATACGAATGAAATCATTGTGCTTAGCAGAATACACTCTAGTTCCATCCATGTTGTTGCAAATGGCAAGATTTCATTCTTTTTCATCGCCAAGTAATACTCCATTGTATGTGTGTGTGTGTATATATATACCACATCTTTATCCATATCTATATCCATATATGCCACATCTATATCCATATATACCACATCTATATCCATATATACCACATCTATATATATATATATACCACATCTTTATCCATTCATCAGTCAATGGACTCTTGGGCTCTTTCCATACTTTAGCTATTGTTGATAGCGCTGCTATAAATATTGGGATGCATGTGCCCCTTCGAATCAGCATTTTTGTATCCTTTGGATAAATACCTACCTGTGCAACTGCTGAGTCATAGGGTAGCTCTATTTTTAATTCTTTTGAGGAACTTGCATACTGTTTTCCAGAGCGGCTGCACCAGTTTGCATCCCCACCAGCCGTGCAAGAGGGTTCCTCTCTCTGAGATGGCTTCTTTGAAAGCATTGATAGCTAAGTGTTACCGATCATTCACCTAGTGTCAGATACCATCATTCTGAGGATTTGCCACACATCATTAAAAATGACTGTATTATTTTTTAGTCTTTAAAAAATGACTGTATTATTAATAATAATACTATATTATATTTCAACACTTTGTATTATATTGTCAGCGTAGAACCCTCGTTTTTATGGATGAGAGGTGAAATAGTTTGCCCAAAGCTACATGACCAGTCACTGGTGGGCCTGGGATTTGAACCCAGGCCCAGATACTGTCCTGTACTCTACTGCCTTTGGTGACATCCCTTCCTCTTTCACTGCGCTGGCCCGTGTCAATAAATATTTGTTGGATCGCTGATGGACTGCAATAAACCAAACAATTTAAATAAACAACTGGCTATAGATGAAAAATAAGCATAAATACAGTTCATAAGCATAAACGGTGATAGACATTTATGGATTTCTAT
This sequence comes from Crocuta crocuta, assembly GCF_008692635.1. Taxonomy (NCBI): domain Eukaryota; kingdom Metazoa; phylum Chordata; class Mammalia; order Carnivora; family Hyaenidae; genus Crocuta; species Crocuta crocuta. The sequence goes on along the minus strand of NW_027533258.1, from coordinate 8,254,687 downwards.
TCGGCCAGGGACACCCATGGGGTTCTGTCTAAGCAGAAGTCAGAATGAGGTGAGGAACAGAGAATCCCTTGACAACCATCCAGAGATCTGCTTATTATCGAAACGGCCTAAAACTTCATGAAAAGATGCTCATTCTTTAAAGATTATCCCATACTGGGGTGCCTGGGTGGCGTAGGTGATTAAGCATCCGACTTTAGCTCAGGTCATGATCTCGTGGTCCGTGGGTCCAAGCCCCACATTGGGCTCTGTGCTGACAGCTCAGAGCCTGGAGCCTGCTTCGGATTCTGTGTCTCCCTCTCTTTCTGCCCCTCCCCTAGTCACACTCTATCTCTCTCTCTCTCTCTCTCTCTCTCTCAAAAATAAACATTAGAAAAATTTTTTAAAAATAAAAAATAAAGATCATCCCATACTAAATGCAGGATTCTGGCACATGCTGAGGACATCCATGGGAAAAATTGGTGAAATCCAAATGGAATCCGGATGTATAGTTACTAGCCACATACCAATGTTGCACAAATGGTCTGTGGTTATACAAGGCTAACATGAGGGAAAACAGTGAAGTGTATGTGGGCACTCTCTGTACTATTTTTGCTACTTTTCTACACATCTAAATTTATTCCAAAATAAAGAGCTTATTCGAAACACGTAATGTCATAGCATGTATGGTCCCAAGAATAATTTGAGAGTAAGCCACGGATCTGCAACCGAGTATGTACGTATGTGTCCTTGAAACTCAGATAACCCGAAGCAAGGCTGGCAGACTCAGATACTTCCGGGTGCCAAGCAAGGAAGGTGAGTGAGTAGTGTAGACTGGTTGAGTGTCCTGGAGCACATGTCCCTTCTAGAAAGAAACAGCTACCCTCAGGCTGGAGCCGACGGTTACCAAGCAGAAATTCAGGCCCAGTATAGCTAGATTATGCCATTTTTCAAAAGAAGCCAGAAATCTGGACCTCTTTGCTCAAACTCTCCTTATTATTTAAAGATGGCTCTGATAAAAAAAATCACCCCCTTTGCATAAGTAAAGACTGTCTGCAGACCAAGTACAGCCTGCGGCCGCCATTTTGCCATCTCTGACCCAAGCTTTTTTTTTTTTTTAATGTCTTTATTTTATTTTGAGAGAAAGAGACAGAGAATGAGCGGGGGAGGGGCAGAGAGAAAGGGAACACAGAACCTGAAGCAGGCTCCAGGCTCTGAGCTGTCAGCACAGAGCCTGATGTGGGCCTTGAACCCACGGAGCTGAAGTCAGACACTTAACCGACTGAGTCACCCAAGCACCCCGACGCAAGCGTTTTAAAAAAGGAAATTAAAAAAACAAGAAAATCTCTTGAAATATTCTGTGCTTGGGAGCACCTTAATGTTGCTGCCTGGGTGGGCGTGGAGTCGAGAAGAGAAAGCAAGACTCAGGAGAACCAGAGCGCCAGGGTCCCTGTTTCCCAGCCTCCCTGGTCAGTCGCAACCTTGGATACACAGCCCATGGGCCTGGGAGGAGGCCCCTCTGCTCTTCTCTTATGACTTCAGGTCTTTCCAGGGCACAAAGGTGAGGTTTTTAGTTTCCTTGATAACATTACACTTGAATGTCTCTCAGATACAGGATCCATACTTCGCACTTTCTTGGGTACACTTAAACCTTTCTAGGGACACTGCCGTGATCTGGTGACATTCCTACATCTTTAAGACCGTGGGGTTCGGCAGGGAAGAGACTTCTCCAAGTCTGGCCCTTTAAGACAAGTGATTCGGGCTAAAAAGTCATTATGATGAAACTCTTTTTTTTCCAGTGTGTGTATACAAGACAGTAGCTCTGTTTGTACCCTGAATATGAGTCACTTTTGCTAATGTAGTTAGTTTTAAATTAAGCTCAGTAGTGAAAAGCAATTATTCCCAAATGTGGCTGTGTCTCAGAATCCCATGGGGACTGCCTTAAAAATTCACAGCCCCAGGACCAAACATCCAGAGGTTTTGCTTCAGGAGGTCAACACTAGGGCCCAGGAAGCTAGCTAGCTAGCTCTATTTATTACCTATCATCTAGTATCTGCCTATCTATCTATCCATCCATTTATCTACATATCATCTATCTATCTTCCTATCTATCTATCCATTTATCTATTATTTATCCACCTACCTACCTACCTACATATCCATCTATTTATCTATCTTCCTTTTTTTTTAATATTTTTATTTATTTCTAGGAGAGAGAGAGAGACAGCGTGAGCAGGGGAGGGTCAGAGGGAGAGGGAGACACAGACTCTGAAACAGGCTCCAGGCTCTGAGCTGGCAGTCAGCACAGAGCCCAATGCGGGGCTCGAACCCACGAACCGCGAGATCATGACCTAAGCAAAAGTCGGACGCTTAACCGACTAAGCCACCCAGGCGCCCCGATCTATCTATCTTCCTATCTACCTATCATCAATTATCTATTTATCTACCTATCTATAATCTATCATCTGTTTCGTATCTATCATCTATCTATATACATCTATCTAACTATCAACTCTGTATCTATCTATCTATCCATTTATCTATCATCTATCTATCTATCTATCTATCTACCTACCTATCTACCTATCCATCCATTCTTCCATCCATCCATCCATCCATCCATCCATCTATCACCTATCTTTTTAAGTTTCTTAAGGCGTTCTAATGGCAAACCATGTTTGGGAACCACTGGTATGTGGTATGGAATGCTTGGGCCCCAGCTGTGCACTTTGCACATGGGTGGTAGAAAGGAATGTTTGTCTTTTTTATGTAGAGTGTATACAACAGGAGCTTCCACACAGCACTTTTTATGAGGAGAATCAGTCTCTCATTTCCCGCAGCCTTGCCGTCCTGGGGCTGTGAGGCAGCATGGAGGCTAATGGTCAAGCTCTCCATGGAATGTGAAGGGTGTGAGTGTGAAGCCAGAAGCCTTGCTTCCAGGCCTGGATTTGTCACTTAGTTGCTATGGGACCCCGGACACATCATATTCTTTCCCTTCTCAGGTTCAGTAAAGTACTGGCATTGGAAGCCCTGAATAAAGAAAGAAATAGAGGCTCTTGCTAGCCAGGTAATAGGAAATCTGTCCAACCTGGTAGTGGTGTAGTGTCCCAGGGTAGAGACACGCACGTGGAAATCTATCCATCAGGCAAAAAACATAATCTGATGTTTATAGATTATGATATGTCTAACGTAATCTATATAGGAGAATTCATCCATCCATCCATCCGTTCAACTCATGTTTGTTTTCTGAACATCTGGCCGTGGGTCAGCTGTAGGGGTGCATCAGTAAACAAGACCACGTTGATATCAAGATACTCAACGTGTAGCCAGGGAGACAAACGAAGATTGACGATTTGTCAGTAGGATAAGAGCTACCATAAAATCACACACAGAAGAGCAGGAAACGTTGCCTATTCCCGGTGTGGCCTCGTGACAGCTCTTTGGGTTTCATTTGCAGATTGGCAAAGTCGACGCTGGTCCTCATTCCTTTGTTGGGCGTTCACGAGATTCTCTTCTCTTTCGTCACCGACGATCAAGTTGAAGGATTTTCAAAACTTATACGACTCTTCATTCAGTTGACTCTGAGCTCCTTCCACGTAAGTAGGCGTCCGAACCAGGATTCCTGTGCTTTGGTGAAAACAAAATGCTCTCGATCCAAGCAGGCTCAGAATCGGGAAAGCCCACAGGTAGAAGTAGTGCCAGCGGGCTCTATTAGTGAGGGCCTTTGGCATTAGAAGGGTGGGTAGACCAAAGTGTTGCCTCTTTCCTGCCAGCATGACTAAGTGACTAAGAAGGGAAAGTGGTCTGTCTCCTGGTCAGTAATAGTTCATGTGACTCACAATCGTATTAACTCTGAGTATCAACGTGAAGCCTTTTATTAAGTGTCTATTTTTGCTGGATTCTCTGCAGGGCATTGAGCAAAACAAGCATTGTCTAGGCTTCCGGTGACATACTCAGAATATAACATGTAACACAACTCAGTAGGAACCAGTGAGTGGAGACCAGGAGGCTCTTGAACCTTGACGCCGTGTCAAGATGTGTTAGATGGGGCTGAAACTAGAGTCCCACCTGGATATTTCAGTTATCCATTCCTTAAATTGTTATCCATTGCCCAGTAGCTCACAACAACAATAATTTTTATTATTTCTCATTATTCTGGGGACCAGAATTCCAGGTGGGGCATCGTGAGGATGGCAGACGGAGCATCTCCGCTCCATGCATGCCTCCTGGGGCTGGAGCTTCCAGGGTGCGGCACCACTCATGTGTCTGGTGCCTGAGTTGCAAAGGCTCAATGGATGGGGCTGGCTGGAGTGGCTTTATTTGGGTCAAATTTCTGGAGCTTTGTTTCTCACTGTCAGCCGCATTCCTCAGTTCCGTATCGTCCTAGGGCTTCTCACTCGCTATAATGTTCTTTTCCCATGCTCTGCCTAGCTGGAAAGCTGAACGTCTTATGTGGCAGTTCAGGGCTCCCAAGGGCACAAAAGCAGAAGCTTCTAGACCTTCTAAATGCCTAAGCCTGACACTTAGTGGTGATATTTCCACTGCATTTTAAGATTTAAAGCAAACCCCAGACCCAGCCTGGACTGAAGGGGAGGAGACCACACAAGGGCATCAATGCTGAGAGGCATGGCTCGGTAGCAAAGGTCATCAATGCAGGTGACCACCACATGTACAGCTGGTGGCAGAGGCCCCGTACAGTGGTAACCTCGGGACTAATCATTCTAAAACGCTAATATAGGGCAGGACTTCTGGAAGGGAGAAGAGAGGCACTTGGCAAATCCCCTCCCCCAAAAGCAACAATAAAATTGGACAAACCTGTCAACACCAACCACTTGAAGACCCTGGAATCCAGCCAAAGGCATACAAAAGGTTGGGAAGAGTTTACTCGAGAAAAATGACGAAATCTGAGTGAGAACGGTGGGCTCTGTTGGTTCAGCCTGGCGTGCGCTTTTTCTCCAACCTCTTCTCCGTCCGTAAGGAACTTCGCTGCAGAGAGGGGCTGACTTGAGGTCGAGCAATCAGGGAGCAGAAAAAGCCCACACCCCTGGCCATTGTCAGATACAGCAGTGATCTCAGTGGCAAAGGATGGAGGCATGACAATGTCATGGGCTGACGTGGTGATCCTAGCTGGGATGAGAAACAGCCCGGTGGGGTAGGTAGAATTTTAACAGGAGGAATCTGAGGTATGAGACACCTTCCATGGGCCTTGATCACCTCCTACATATCTCTCTGGTGGGCTGGAGGCTTGTGTGCATGTAAAAGGTTGCACACACTTGGGGGAGACCAGAAAAAGTATGGACACGTTGTTGGCTGAGTTCCCGCACACACCCCCAGCAAACATGGGAAAACAAAAGCCACAGAAGACTTAGAAACTGCCTAAACTTTGAATTGGTCTCCCAAGCAGCACGCAGATCCATGAGCAAAGGGTGTGGAAGCTTAAGGCGGGTGAGCACAACTTCTGACCAGTCATTGCCTAGTCGTTAAGCTATTATAAACGGGGCCAGGAGGCCAGACTTAAACACAAAACCTAAAGGTTTTGAAATGAGCACAGACATCCGTGGCTGTGCACTTCGGGGGAGAGAGAAGTCACAGAACTGGTGGGCCAGGCAAATTACTAAACAAACAAATGCCAGCAACCACCCAGGGGGTGGGGAGTAGGGAACCGGATTCCTGAGCTGCTGCAATATGTGACCCCAAACTTCCAGTTTTGAACAAAAAAAGTATGAGACATGCAGAGAAACAGGAAAGTAGGATGCATATTCAGGAAAAAGAGAATCAGTCCATAGAAACGCTCTGAGAGTTCTCTTAAGCAAAGACTTCAAAGAAGCTATTATAAATATGTTCCGGAGCGACTGGCTGGCTCAGTTGGTAGAGCATGCAACTCTCAATCTCAGGGGTATAAATGTGAGCCCCACATTAGGTATAGAGATTAATTAAAAATAAAATCTTTAAAAAAATATATTTTCAAAGCATTAAAAGAAACCATGTTTAAGGAAATAAATGTATATATGATGACAAAGAGTCATCGATTAGAAAATCTTAGTACAGAGAGAGAAATTATAAACAAAGAACCGATCTGGGAGTGCCTGGGTGGTGCAGTCGGTTGAGTGTCTGACTCCTGATCTCTGCTCAGGTCATGATCTCACAGTCTCTGGGTTCAAGCCCTGCATGGGGTTCAAGCCCCACATCAGGCTCTGTGCTGACAGCTCAGAGCCTGCTTGGGATTCTCTTTCTGCCTCTCTATCTCTCTGTACCTCCCCTGCCCTCCCTCTCTCTCTCTCAAAAAATAAACTAAAACAATTGTTTTAAAAAGACAGTAGATTGCACAAAATAACTATTATAAACTGCATTAGCATTATACACTACATTATAAACATCTAATATATTATCACAGTGATATCACACAAGAAGGACGGCATGAAGCTATATTGATGGAAGATTTCTATATTCTGCTAAAATTATGTTACTATTAGCACGATGAAGATTGTGATATGTAAAGGTACATGTTATAATCTCTGGAAAAAAACACCAAGGAATTAACTAAAAAAATAGTAAAATACCAGCAGAGGAATGAAACTGGAACCCTAGAAAATATCTTTCGATCTCCCAAAATACTTTCGATGTCATTGAACCCTCCCATTATCACTGCGAGGAGAAATTCTCCTATCACATTACTGAAAGAAGACTCAGGAGAAATTGCATGTGACAGAGGTCGGCAGAGATGGGGCTTGTTTGCAGAGGTTAAGCCTCTGCTGGTGAGCACTATGCCATGGTGTCTTCCCGGTGCTCTGTGAGGATTCCAACCAGGAAATCCCATGTTCTCTGGACCACTGTCTTTTTTTCTTTTAATGTTTATTTTTGAAAGAGAGGGAGAGACAGAGCACAAGCAGGCGAGGGGCAGAGAGAGAAAGAGACACAGAATCTGAAATGGGCTCCAGGCTCTGAGCTGTCAGCACAGAGCCCAACGTGGGGCTTGAACCCACGATCTGTGAGATCATGACTAGAGCTGAAGTGTGACGCTTAACCCACTGGGCCACCCAGGCGCCCCCAATCCCTTCATCACAGCCTTAAAGCCACTGCCTCCAGGTGGAGCCAAGCTCTGGGATTCTGGGACAGAGAAGAGAGAATGTGCCTGTCCGTTGCACACTCACCGAAGGCCAGAGACACAGCCTGGGGCATGCGGTCTGGGCAGTTGGACGGTGGCTCCTCTCTCCGTCTGTTAGAGCTGAGTTCTGTGTGGCTCTGAGCTGAGACACAAGACCCATTGTTAACCTTTTTTTTTCCCCATTATGAAACCATGTTTAATTGATTTCAATCTTTTTGGGGATTTCAATGGCTAAGCTTTAATACTTTGGGTTTCCTATTAAAAGTGTTGATCTTTAAAAGGTAATCCCAGGGGCGCCTGGGTGGCTCATTCGGTTAAAGCGTCTGNCTCTGTCCCTTGCCCATTTGCACTCTGTGTCTGTCTCTCAAAAATAAATAAAATGTTTAAAAATTTTAAAAAAAATAAAAGGGGACCCCAAATTAGAAACATAAACAAAGTAAGAAGCGACCGCTGTTCTATCTGTTAGTATTTGAGGGTCTTTCTTCCTTTGAGGGCTTGATTGGTCATATGAACCAAGGATCTTACACACCTAAGGCCATCTGAAGACCAGATGCTCATGGGGAGCTATGGCAGACAGATTTTGAGGAAGTATCAGCCTATCAGACCTCTCTGGCAAGGGAGCCATCATTTGCTACTTGGCAAACTGCTCCAAACGTTCATGGTTTAAAGCAAGGAATCGTGTTATCTTTAATGATTCTATAAGCTGGGCCACCTGGACCTGCAGGGTAGTACTTTTTTTTTTTTTTAATGTTTTATTTATTTCTAGGAGAGAGAGAGAGAGAGAGACAGCATGAGCAGGGGAGGGCCAGAGAGAGAGGGAGTCACAGACTGAAACAGGCTCCAGGCTCCGAGCTGGCAGTCAGCACAGAGCCCGATGCGGGGCTCGAACCCACGAACCGCGAGATCATGACCCAAGCAAAAGTCAGACGCTTAACCGACTAAGCCACCCAGGAGCCCCAAGGGTGATACTTTTGATAGATGCAAGTTTTGAACGGGGCTGCACACATCTGAAAGCTCGGTTGGGTTGGAACATCCAGTATGACCCGTTCACATGGCTGGACCTCGACACGGTCTGTTGGCCGGGGCCCCACTGAGAGCTCTTAATCACAGAACTTCAGTTCTCCTCCACGTGGGCTCTCCATATATCATGGGCATCTCCTAGCCTGAGAGCCAGACTCTTGGATCATCCTCAAAGCAAATGTTCAAACAGGGAGAAAATAGACACATTGGAGCATCCTAAAGTGTAAGCTTGGAAATCCCAGAATGTCTCTTCCACCATATTGTACTGGTAGAAGGAGTCACAGGGTCATCCCAGATTTGAAGGGAGGGCGAGAAAAACCAGTCTACCACTTCCAGTAAGGAGTAGCATATGCCTACAGGGAGGGAAGAGATCCTTGGGGCCATTTCTAGACACTCACCACCATGCTGGACCCTTTGGTCTTGCAGCTAGAGCTCTGCCGCCCCCACCCCTGCACCGCTGAGAAGGATGAGGAGCCAGACTAGGGCAGGAAGCACACTGAGGGCCTGTGCATGGCCAGAGACCTCCCTCCTTCTGAGCACCCCTGCCCTGCTCCCCTCCATATGGCCGAGCATATGGAGAGCGTGAGAGCGTGGTGGGCAGATGTGCGGGAGCAAATCCGGTGGCTCATATCTTAGTGTATTGGTGGGAATTGGCATGGACTGAACAACTGCTTGGAGGGTCCTTCACTCTTCCAAGCCCTTTTTTCTTTAAAAAAATTTGTTTATCTATTTTTGAGGGGAGCGAGTAGGGAGGGACAGAGAGAGGGAGACACAAAATCTGAAGCACAGAGCCGGACACGGGGCTCGAACCCACAAACTGTGAGATCATGACCTGAGCCAAAGCCAAGAGTCGGATGCTTAACCAACGGAGCCACCCAGATGCCCCCGCAATTCTTTATCAATGACTAGGGAGAGAACAGAAAGGAAACTGTCCTGTCATATTTTAGAAACCGTCTGACATTGTACGAGGCAAGACTCTTGTAGGAGTAAGTTACAGAAATCAACTCATGCATTCATTCACTCATTCACGTATTCCTTTTATGGAGATGACTGAGCTCCTCTTGTGTGCCAGACATTTGGAGACCAGGTTACCCAGGGGTGTAGCTTCCATTTTGCTCCCTTGGATCAACGCCCCTTTTTGGGGGATGCCTCATGTCATGAAGACATTCAACAGCTCTATGGGGGAGACCGAGGCCTCCTACCACCCACCAGCACCCACTTGCCAGGCATGTAAGCCATCCTGGAAGCAAGTCAAGCCTTCAGAAGACTAAAGCTCCAGCCAACATCTTGACCATAACTGGAAGGGTGACCCTGAGCCAAAATACCCAGCTGAGTCACTGCCAGAGTCTTGGCCCATAGAAAGTATGCGAGGCGATCAATCTTTACTGTTTTGATCCACCGAGTTCTACAGCAACAGGTAGCTGATGCATTAGCTAGAGACGGTGGAAGAAACCAGAAGGCCTGTAGGGCTGGAAAACAGTGGTTAAGGGTAAACATGGCCCGAGATGAAGTCAGCGACACAGACACAGAGCCCAAGTCACCTTGAGTCCCTTCTGTGGTGAGGAGATTTTATTTTATCTAAGCGTGATGAGAAACTGCTGGCATGAAATGATCTATCTTTTCTTTTTAAAATTTTGTTTAATATTTNGAGCGTGAGTGGGGGAGGGGCAGAGAGAGAGAGACACACACACAGAATCCGAAGTAGGCTCCAGGCTCCGAACTGCCAGCGCAGAGCCCGACGCAGGGCTCGAACTCACAAATGGTGAGATCATGACCTGAGCCGAAGTCGGACGCCCAACGGACTGAGCCACCCAGGCGCCCCAATCTATCTCTTCAAAAGACACATTCTGACAAGAGAAGGGGGTATTTCTTAACTCACATAAATGAAAATTTCGGGATCAGGCATAGTTGGATCCAGGAACTCGAATGAAAATAGCAAATCTGCCTCTTACCATCTCCAGCCTCTGATTTTCTCTCTGTTGCCTTCATCCTTGGACAGGCCCCCTCCGTGCAGCTGGGAAGATGCCCATGAGGGTCTCAGGCCTACATGGACGGTATTCAGTTGGCAAACACGGGGAAGAGAGTTCAACCCTTTTTTCCCATTCCCAGTGAAAAGAACTCAGATTGGCCCTGCTTGGGTCTGATGCCCATTTGGGCTGATTATTGTGGTGATGGCCATCCTGGACTGTGGGGACCATGATCAACAGCCTTGCCAGAAGCCAGGGGAGTAGGGGAGGGTCAGCTCCCAAAAGGAAAGAATAAAATTCAGGCCAAAAATGTTAGCCAGTGCTCATTACAGACAAATAGAAACGGGGTAGTGGTCTTGTACAGTAATTCGTACAATTGAATGAATAATAGAGGGTCTTTGGGATTTACTCACCATTCACCGGCAAGCATCTAAGCGAACGTCTGGGCTGGTGTGGGTGGTGGGGGTCAAAGTGAGAAGAGATCGCAGTGAAACCCAGGTTAACATAAACAGTATGACGAATCTGGTTGGCGCTAGCATTGTAATTGTCTGCCTCTTCTGGAAGCTTCTAGGACTGGGCGGGGCTTTGGGCTTTCCGGGGGGCTCTCAGCCACATCTTGGACTGAGTCAAACCTCACGCCACCTCTTCCTTTGGTTGCAGGGATTGCTCGTGGCCTTGCAGTATTGTTTTGCCAATGGAGAGGTACGTCTCTGGAGCGGCCAGCCAGGGTCCAGCGAGGCCTGGGGTTGGCTTCCCGCTTTCCGCCCTGGAGGTGGCTGGTTATGTGGTGGTGCCGTGGGGGGAGTGTGCAGTGACAGGCACGTAGTGGAGCCACGTGGATCTGTGGGCCCCCAGTAGGGAGAGCACGAGGCAGCTTAGACTGATCGGCAAAGGCGTCGGGATGAGCGAAGGGCTCAGGACCCAACCCAGAGTCCATCAGGGCACCGTACCCACTTGAGCCTCAGTTTTCTCATCTGTAAAATGGGAATACTACCCATCCGTGCCCTGTAGTATCGTCCTGGGCTTGCTGATCTTCTGGTAAAGGCAGCCCAGCACCTGGTAACTATGATAGCTTTTATTATTAATTTTATTAATATTATTATCTTTATTATTAATATTCTTGCAAGCCCTGGNAGACAGTTTTCTCTCGGCTTCAGGAATTGGTGGAATTCCCAGGCCCCCTTTCACCCACTAGAATGGAAGCTTCTTCACAGCAAAACCTGCTTCCCTCCTGCTCACTGCTGCCGCCTCTGTGTTTGCGAGGGGGCGGCGCCCTGTCCACCAGCAGGTGCCCTATGACACCTCGACACAGTCCTTTCCGGAACACCGTATCTCAAAATTCTGTCTGCTCGCCCCACTGCCGTGCCGGGTCCTGGCTGTTACTACCCTCCGCCCTGCACACCTGTGCTTCTCGATTGCTCCTCTCTGCTCACCCCCCTCCCCAGTTAGGAGGTAAGTTTCCCGCCCGAGGCACACAGGAGCCACGCAGTAATCACNGAGCTCCGCAAGCAGTGGGTCCGCTTCCTGCTCGCCCGCGACTCCGGCTGCAGAGCCTGGGTCCTAGAGAAGAACTTCCGATTCCTGGGGAAATGTCCCAAGAAGCTGTCCCAGGCAGACGGCAAGGGGACGCTGCAGAAGCTGCAGCCGTCGCCGGGCGGTGGGCAGCTCCTGCATCTGACCATGCAGGGCCTGGGGGGGCTGGGCGCCCGGCCCCCGCGGGGACACGCAGCCTGGCCCCGGGGCAGCAGTCTGTCGGAGAGCAGCGACGGTGACTTCACCCTGACCCACACCATGGAGGAGATTCTGGAAGAGAGCGAGATCTAGGCTGGAGGCCCACTGCCCTGGCTCTGCTCCCCGAGAGCGGGGAGGGAGGACGAAGCCCGCCACACAGGGTCACCCGTCTCCCCACGCGCCACGGCCGCTTTGGCATCAAGTTCATGTCCGGGTCTTGCACGCTGGAAGACCTTGCGTGGAGAGTGCTCTGGCGACTGAGCGGGGCCTGGGCCGTTAGAGTCAGGCTCAGCGACTGAATGGATAAGTCAAGGGGCTGACGGAAAACCGCAGGAGGAACATTCTAGAGAAACACGTGTTCATGCCCTGGAGTGTCGCTTTTAGAGGGTACAACACGCATGTGTAGGCGGGCGGGTTCGTTGCCATGGGACTAGATACTGCCATGCATCGGGGGAGGGACGGGATGGTATGTAACAAGCCGGGTTGCCAGACTTAGCAGTTAAAATACATAACGCTCAGTTACATTTGCATTTCAGATACATGAATAATCTTATGTAAAAGTATTTCTCCTCTGCAACTCAGATGAAGCCGTGGGTCCTGTATTTTATGTGGCAACTCCATTGTCAAGGATACTTTGTAGCAGGGGTGGGGACTAGGGGAGGCAGGTGAGGGACGCAGCAGGTTGGGTACAAGATTTCAGACAGTCCTGGAAGAAACCTCGATTGTACGATAAGTGACATTTTAACACGACATTGAAACAAATAACAAAATCCGCAAGCTACCAGGGCCAGGCTGAGAGCGAGGTCAGCTCGTGGAAAGGCGGAGTCTGATCCTCACTTTATTGACAATTTTGCCATTTCACTCATCGTGGACTTTTTAACACTCGTTTCTATTTTTCAACGATGGCCCCAAAATATTATTTATCTTGGTGATTGAGGTTTTTTTTTTGAGCGTCCCCCAGTCCCGGCTCTGCTTTCCGAAAGGAAAAACGGGAGCAAAGGCATTAGGCAAGGGCATTAGAAAGCAAAGGGGGTATTTGGGGGGGGGTCCAGATTATCCATAGTTCAATCATTGAAATACACATGCTTCTAAATTTCTCCTTCCTCTCTGTGTCCCTGCCTTTCCTCATTCTAGAAAGCTGGGGTCCCAGCACAGCTGGTCCAGAGTAGGCACTCAGCACACAGCGTCAGTGGCACAAGACAGAAATGTCCTGAGAGCTTCAGATGCTGTGAGGGGTGAGTCACCAAGGACTCAGCCTCAAATAAGAGAAGGAACTTTTTTCCTCAAAGCATCTGTAATTATGTCCTGCCCCCTCTTCACTCCACAAATGGGGTGGCACGCAGACACATACCACACACACACACACACACACACACACCACACACACACACACACGCACGCACGCACACACACACACACACACACTGCTTGCTCTTGTCTTGCTAAAGATTAAAACAACAAGTTTATTTAATTTGGTTTGTATGTGGTCGATTCTTTGACCTGTGTTTCTCCCCGGTGTGCTGTTCTTGGGTAGAAGTGGAAGGAAGGGGGGCGCCTGGGGGGCTCAGTCGATTAAGCGTCCAAGTCCGGCTCAGGTCATGATCTTGCGGTTCGTGAGTTCGAGCCCCGCGTCAGGCTCTGTGCTGACAATTCAGAGCCCGGAGCTGTTTCAGATTCTGTGTCTCCCTCTCTCTCTCTGTCCCTCCCCTGCTCACACTCTGTCTCTCAAAAATGAAAAAATGTTTAAAAAAATTAAAAAAGAAGTCGAAGAAAGGGCTGTGGCATTAAGCCTCCTTGGGGACCAAGAGGAGTGAGCAGAGAGGTAGCAGACAAAGGTCAGAGGACTGGAGGTAAGTGACCCCCCTCCCCCCACCTAGACCACTCCATAGGTCATTCACTTTGCTTGTTGCTTTGAAGGTCTGGCCTAGTGGGTCTCAATCCTGGCGTGACAATCCCCCGAGGAAATTTCTAGAAACACTGATGGCTGGGGCCTGAGCCAGAGATTCCCACGAAATTGGTCTGAATGAGCCTGGATATAGTGATTTTGTTTTTTACTGTGGTAAAATGCATATAACACAAAATTTGCCATTTTAACCACTTTTAAGTGTACAGTTCAGTGGCATTACGTACATTCACACTGTTGTCCAGCCATCCCGATGGTCTGTCTCCAGAACGTTCTCACCTCCCTGAACTAAACCTCTGTCCCCATTAAATAATAACCCCCCATCTCCCCACCCAGCCCCTGGCACCGCCATTCTATTTCCCGTCCCTGAACATGAGGACTCGGGGCACATTCATTACATCAGTGGAATCACGCTGTATTTGTCTTTTGGTGCCTGGCTTATCTCACTCAGCATAATGTCCTGAAGGTTCATCCATATTGTAAGCTGTACTAGAACTTCATTCGTTCTTATTTTTTATGTTTCTTTCTTTTTGAGAGAGAGAGAGACAGAGCGTGAGCAGGGGAGGGGCAGAGAGAGAGGGAGACACAGAATCCGAAGCAGCTCCAGGCTCTGAGCATCAGCACAGAGCCCGATGCGGGGCTTGAACTCACGAGATCATGACCTGAGCTGAAGTTGGACGCTTAACTGACTGAGCCACCCAGGAGCCCCAATTTCATTCCTCCTATGACAGAATATGATCCCCTTATATGGATATTTTTTCAATCCATTCATCAGTTGATGGACACTTGGGTTGCTTCTCCATTTTAGCCACTGTTGAAAAACACTGCCATGGGCACGGTGGTGTGAAGGAGTCTGTTGGGGCCCTGTTTTCAATTCTTTGGATAGACACTTAGGAGAACGGCTGGATCATATGATCGTTCTGTTAACCAAGCTGAGGAACCGCCAAGCTGTTCTTTATAACAACGGCACCATTTTATCTTCCCACAACCACACACAAGGGTTTCGATTTATCCACATCCTTGCCAACACCTCCGTTCTACTTTTTTGATAATCGCCATCCTACCGGCTATGGAGTGGTAGCTAGGATGGCTTTAATTTGCATTTCTTTTTCTTTTTAATTTAGTTTTTATTGGAGAGAGAGAGAGCGCACATGTGAGCGGAGGGAAGGGGCAAAGAGAGAGAATCCCAAGTAGGCTCTATGTTCAGCACAGAGCCCGACGTGGGGCTTGATCTCACAACCATCAGATCACGACCTGAGCCGAAATCAAGAGTCAGACGCTTAACCAGCTGAGCCCCCCAGGCGCCCCCATCTCCTTTTCAACTCGGGTGACATGAGCGCTCTGACTTCAGAGAGAAGTGAAAAGCCCCCTAATCTTGCTCCGCAACGAATCAGATTCCCTCGTGGAGGGCGGGGTGGGGGTTGGTGAAAGGCACCCAGTAGCCCTTTGGTTTTACCCCTGGGTTACCCTGAGTGGGACCCACGGTCCTTCTCCCCCCGAGCTGGCCCCTCCTTGGCTGATACTGGGGGCGGGGGGGTGGGGTGTCTTGGGCAGGTGATTCTAATAACTCTGTTCCTCCAGGAATCACCAGACCAGCCCCTCTCTCCCCTTCCAGCTCTGATGCCGTGTGACCCCCGAATTCTCTGCCCGGTCATGCCCACGTCAAAACTATTGAGCCAGCCTGGTGTAATCCAAAGGACTCTAGTTTAAGTCCCAAGCCTCCTCTTCTTTCGTGGCTTCCGTGTCCCAGGCTATACCATGGCGTTAGTAACACCTCCATCAGTGAAGTAACACCACACATTGAGCAAGACGCCTGGCTCACAGGAAAGGCTCCCTCCTAAGTGCTTTCCGGCTCCGATGACTGTTCTGTCGCCGTGGCTAAAGCCAGCCGGGTGGGTGGGAAGGACCCCCAACCCTCAGAAATGGAGGCTTGTACACAGGTCAGTCAAGTATCTGGACACCTGTAGAGTTTTCCAACCTCATTTTGGAACGTCCTTAAATCTAGAGACCAGATGGGCCTTCACGACTTTGAGGACTTTGAGTGCGAAGGTACTGAGAGACCGTCGCTGCATTTCCAAGGCCCCCCAACCCCCGGCCCTGGAGCCCCGATAAGATGGGGTGAACCAGTGGGCAGCCCTGGCCGGCCTTTGCTCATTAGCTGGTTGGCCCTGGGCAAGCTGCTTGCTGTCTCTGGGCCTCCTTTTCTTCGTCTCTAAAATGAGGGGCCTCGGAGGCATCTGTCCCCACCTCTGTCACCCTATCTAACCTGCACTGTCATCATCTCCCAAAACCAGAAATGCTCCCAAGCTTCCCCACTGGGGATGATGTCACTATTCAGGCAGCACTCAGGCCACAAAGCNCAGACTCTCCAGGCTCCCGCCCCCAGCCTTCCCTCTCTGACCATTTCTCCCCTGCCAGAAGGTTCTCTTGCAAATATGAGTCCCTCCAGCCCCACGGTGGTACCCACCCCCTCAAGGCGCACCCCCATTTTCCCGTGGGGCGCAGGACAGGCCTCTGTGATCTGGTCCCTGCCTGCAACTGGCTCTCCCTTCCCCCTCGGCGCTCTGGCTACACTGGGCTCCTCTCGTCCTGGGACTTGACACGCTCATTCCTGCCTCGATGGCTCCGGGCTTCCCCACCCCCAGTCCCCTGGGCCTTAATTTAAAGGTCTCTTTATGGGGAGCCCCTTCCCTGACCCTGTGGACCAGCCGGCCCCTCCCGCCCGGGCCGTGCGCGCCTCCACAGTAACCTCACCACCTGGAGGCCCCCTCCCCTCCCCACCCTGGCCGGGGTCTGCAATGGCCGCACGTCCTGGTCTCGGAGGCCGAGCCACCAGGAAACCGTTTCTTCACTCCCAGCTCAACAACGACCAGTCAGCCGCGTGCCCAGCCCCCCTCGCATTTATTGGAAGCTGCTTACCCAGCAACCCACAAAGGAGCTTACGCGGGGGTGATATGTAGGACTCCCGTGACCCAATCCCGGGATTATCATGGGGGCCCCGGGCGGCGGGCAAGGGAGAGAACGTGGCTGGGAATGGGGGGGG
>NW_027533258.1:8237511-8237807 GCF_008692635.1 Crocuta crocuta | reverse complement strand
AGGGGTTGGGGGGAGACCCCTTGGCCCCTGGGGAGGGGGGAGGGGAGAGGGCTGAGAAGCTGGCCTCAGGGTTTCTTCTCCTTTAATTTTTCCTTCACTTTTTGAGGCTCAAATTGGATCAGTCGCAGAATTTCCCTATTGGCCAGGGTCCCTTCGATGAACTCTTCCTCCGTGAGTTTGTCTGTGCGGAGGGGAGAGAAAAGGGTGCCGTCAGGCTCGGCTGTTTCTAGCTGCTGTGTCCCCGTGCGGAGATATCCACCAGGAAAACACGGGGTCTCAGTGCCCTGGGAGGTGCC
>NW_027533258.1:8233513-8237418 GCF_008692635.1 Crocuta crocuta | reverse complement strand
GCTCCTCCCAGGGATGCCCTGGACCTCCCGGTGAAGCGGCAACATCCTCCAGGAGGCCTTCCAGGGCTGCGCCTCTTCTGGTTGGTTATTAAATATTTAGAGTATTTCATAGCAAGCCTTTGCCTTTCTGGCTATTAAATATTTGGATTTTACCCCAGCCCCCAAGCTTCGAGCTCTGGGGGGACTTCGGGGGGACTGAGCGAAGCAAACAGTCTCTGTCGGGAAGCAGGAGACAGCATCCACCCAGGGAGTGAGGAGTGAAAAGCGAGGGGTCCAATCGGTGCCAGGGGAGAGGTCTCTCTTGCACCCCCCTTCCTGTGCGTGGGGTTGAGGTCACGCAGGGGGCAGAGGGCAGACCGGTGGCTGGAAGTTCTGGAAAGTTCTGGTCTGACGGGGAAGGCAGGCCCATGTTAAAATAACTCTGGAAAGGGGCGCCTGGGTGGCTCAGTCGGTTAAGTGTCCGACTTCAGCTCAGGTCATGATCTCGCGGTTCGTGGGTTCAAGCCCTGAGTCGGCTCTGTGCTGTCAGCTCAGAGCCTGGAGCCTGTTTCAGATTCTGTGTCTCCCTCTCTCTCTGCCCCTCCTCCACTCATGTTCTGTCTCTCTCTGTCTCAAAAATAAATAAACTATTTAAAAAATTAAAAAAAAGAAACTCTGGAAAGAGGAGCTCCTTTCTGCTTACGTTCTGTGCTCAGCACCTGCTACTGCAAGCTCGGCTGAGCTGAACGGGGCTTCCCTGGCCTATGTCCTGCGCCTTCTGGAAATCCTTAATCCTTCCCGGGTTAGGATTCAGGGTGATTCTCTGCACAGGTCTGGGTCGTGAAATTTGGGTTTTAACATCTTAGTATCCCTATCAGCCTCCCACAGAGCCTGAAACTTCCAGAGTCAGAGCCCCGCTGTGGAGTGAGGCATCCTCTCCGGAGGGGCCGTCTGAAAACATCAGCCCCCAAACTCCCCTGCCTCCTGTGTCCCCGACGGTCACCTGGGTCAGTTTTCAGGTGAGCAGGGAGAACAGGGGACCCCACACAAGTCAGACCTGGGAGATGTGCCCGACGGGGTTAAAGAGACAGTGGGGGGTGGGGGGATGCCTGGGTGGCTCAGGGGCTCAGGTCATGATCTCCCAGTTCGTGGGTTCGAGCCCCGCGTCGGGCTCTGTGCTGACAGCTCGGAGCCTGGAGCCTGCTTCGGATTCTGTGTGTCCCTCTCTCTCTGCCCCTCCCCTGCTTGTGCTCTTTCTCTCAAAAATAAAGAAACGTTACCCCAAAAATTAAAAAAAAAAAAAAAAAAGACAATCGGATGATGAGGTCCCAGTGGGCAATCAGCAGGAAGCCATCAGACCAGATCTCCGCTCCCCAGTATTCGCCAGTCCCCATCACGTAGGTGAGGGGGCTGCCGCCCACTCTCTCCCTTCACCGTCCGGGCCCTCAGGGCCACATGACCTTGACCCCCCTCTCCCCACCTCTCACTGCATCCTTCCTCTGCAGGGGCATCTGCTCTGCAGTCTGATGGCACTGCCGGCCTCCTCCGGGTCCCCCCTCCCCGGATCCCGGCCTCCCCAGCCCCTTCCTCGGTAAATCTCTTGCAGTCCAGTCTAAATCGAATTCCATCTGGTGCTCCTCCAGGGACCCGCTGACTCCCTAGAGTAAAACCAGGGAAGCTGAGACCCCACTTAGTTGGGACTCGATGCTAATACGGACGTGGACTGTGCTGATGTCGCCCCTGGCCTAGCCTTGCAGAAAGCATTCGTAAAGCCAAGCAAAGCACAGCCAAGCGTCTAAGACGGAGAAGCAGTCCACTTAACGGAGGGCGTCTTGTTCCTCTAAACCCGCCAGTGTGTACACTCGGCGAAGGAGCTGCCGGCTTTACTTTTCACCGCTCCTCCGTGGGGGCGGGCGGTGTGAACCGCAGATGTCCTTCACAAGCGCCCCACTCCTCAGAGCCCCTCCACCGCCCCAGAGAGCTCAGCCAGTGACAGTTTGAGAAGCGAGGGGGATGCGGTGCCCTTCCCGTCGGCAGCGTCCGCTCCAGGGCGGGAGCCGAGCTGGGCCCTGCTGACCCCCCCTCCGGACCCCTGTCTAGGCCCCCAGACGGCCCTGCAGTGCATGCTGGGATGGTGTCCCTTGACCCCCTACCCCAGGCCCTCAGACAGCCCTGCAGTGCATGCTGAGATGGTGTCCCTTGACCCCCGACCCCAGGCCCTCACACAGCCCTGCACTGCATGCTGGATGGTGTCCCGGGTCCTGCCTGGGCACTGGCCCTTGGAGAATCCCTCTCGGGGTCTTCAGGGAACAACGCGTGACCATAAAACCACAGGCCATGAAGGGGAAGGAATTCACCATCATCTTCCTTTCCAAAGAACCCCCAGATCTTCTCAGTTCGCTTCTCTGGGGTGTTTTCATCCTCTGGAAGGTTCTTCACGTCCTCGGGACTGATCATTTTGAAAATAGCCTGCACCAAATAAAGACGAAGGTCCCATCAGAAGGAGAAGCAGAGGCTGATGGCCCTGGGGCCAGGCATCCTCTATGCAGAGACTGAAATGCAGATGTCCAGGCCCCCGGCTGCCCTGCTGAACCAGAACCCGCGGGAGTGGGGTCGGATCTCCGTCTCTGAGATCCTCAGAAGGGACAGGGGACGTGGTAGAGGAGTGAAGAAGCTTTCAGTTGTTTTCTTTCTGTGCCTTTCGAATTTCCCGACCATGTGGGCTCGTTACTTTCATTGTATAAAAATACGAGAATAAGAGATAAAAAGCTTTCTGATGATAAGCCCACAGCAGCCCCAGGGTTGCAGTCTGGGATCTGTTCCCTGAACCTTGTGCCCGGAAGTCGTGGGGTATCAAACGGCTACTTCCGGGGCCATGCGGTACCTTGGTCGCCCAGCTGGGCTGGCCGTCTGCTGAGAATGGCTCACCTTCTCCTGCCACATTTCCAAACACCTCTCTATGTCACCTTCCAAACAGCCCTAGGAGGCGGGTGTTACTGGCCCCGTTTTATGGATGAAAACACTGAGACAAGGCAGGTTGCTCAAAGTCACCCGGCTAGAAGCACAGGAGCAGAGATTCTAACCCAGGCAGTTTGGATCCGGAGCCTGCATTTGGAGGGCATCCCCAGGGCTGGGGAAGGAAGAAGGGAGTGTCAACCAGAATATTCCAAAGCCCCCCACCCCCACCCCCACCCAGGACCCGGGAAGCCTCTCATTTCTGCTTCTGCTCAGGGAGGGATCCGGAGAAAGGTTTAGATTTAGGCTCAAGGATCCTTCTGGCCTCCCTCTACTCGTGCCAGGGAAGGCGCTCGACGTGTGACGTGGGGCACAGCAGAGCCCGCGACAGTGACGGGGACAAGGCTGTCTCCATGGGCTCCGCCCGCGCCAGGTCCCTGGGATCCCACCAGCTCAATAAGTCCAGGCCTGGCCAGGCCGGAGCGACCCCTCAAGGTGCTGGCTCCCAATCCCGTGCCAGCCTTCGCCCTCAGCTTTGGGGCAGGCCTGGGAGGCAGGCAGGAGCCTCGGCCGGCGGCGCTCAGGGCCCCAGGGGTGCCCAGCAAGTGGGGGGGGGGCTCCCTTAACTCTCTGTCCTGAACCAGGACAGCCATGTGCAGGCTAAACACTGGCCGCGATTGCCTGTCTGCCTCACCCTGCTTCCACTCCAAGGACAGACCCACAAGGGCTCAGTGACAGAACCTTCCAGGCCTTACCCTGGGCCCCAGAGATGTTTCCCAAGCCCACAAGAGCTGGGATTGGAACCTGTAACCTCAGTCTCCCATGGCAGCAAGTGCAGGATCTAGGAAACTGCAAAGCCCGGGTGCCGCCTTGCAGCGGATGGATGCTGCCCCTCCCCCACTCCCTCTTTCCCTCCCTTCTTTCTTCCCCTTGCCCCTCCCCTGCCTCCTCCTTTTCCTCAAGGAGCATCA
>NW_027533258.1:8207803-8233472 GCF_008692635.1 Crocuta crocuta | reverse complement strand
CCCCCCCCGTCCCAGGCCACCCCCCCCGCCACGGGAGCTCAGTCTGTGGGCCGTGGCCGGATGCCAGAGAGGTTCCTGCCCTTAACCGGAGGCCCAAGCAGAGTCCGCCGCCCACAGTCAGCCGCTTGGCTACTTGGTTTATGGTCTCTCCTAATCGAAGGAGGACTGTGCAAACGAAAGCAAGATTACAAATGCACCAGAAAATCAGATAAAACACGAAAGGCATTCTCCCCTCTCACCAGGCACGGAATTAGGAAAATAGAGCAACGACGTGGGGTAAGTACGGGGGATTAAAAAGATGCAGGGAAAAGAGTCCAAGTGAAGAGCACTTCAAATGACATCATACGAAAAAAATAGAAACACCCTAATGGCCCAAAAATGTAGGGCTGCTTAAATATTTTTTATGGCATTTCCTTGAAGATGGAAGTTTAAGCGACTATGAAAAAATGGTTTTGAAGAAGGTCTATGGATACAGAAAACATAATGAAATCGTAACAGAAAAAAGGTCTGATAGAAATCATATACGGATATGCCATAGTTCTTTTTTTTTAATTTTTTATGCCTTTATTTTATTTTTGATAGACACAGAGTGTGAGCAGGGGAGGGGCGGAGAGAGGGGGACAGAATCCAAAGCAGGCTCCAGGCTCTGAGCTGTCAGCACAGAGCCCGATGTGGGGCTCGAACTCACGAACCGTGAGATCATGAGCCAAAGTCGGATGCTTAACCGACTGAGCCCCCCAGGCACCCCTCAGAGTTCTAAAATTATTTTTAAATATATAGAGATGAGGGGAAAGTATATACTAAATATGTTGAAGGTCTCTCCCTGCAGATGATGGAATTAAAGGCGATTGCAATTGTCCTTTGCATATGCTTCTAAGTGTCACAAACTACTATTACTATTAAATAAAACTATTATCAAGACACCTAAATTCTTTGCAGAAGTGATGTGACGCTGGGCCAGCGTGGGAAGAGGGGAGAGTGTGTTTTGGAAGCGCTGGCCAGCAAGGAGCCTGAGGACCCGGCACTCAGCCCAGAGCACGTGGTTGGGGAGAGGGGCGGTAGGTGTGAAAGCAGAGCCCCCCCCCCACCACCCTGGGGTGAAGTACCCTGTCCCAAGGCTGTGAAAGACCATGAGGACCAGAACCCAGATTTCATGTCCCCCAAAGCTGGCCTCTTTCTACTCTGTGTTTGAAACATGTCATAGACTTGAAACTACTTGGGAAAGAATCTGAATATGTACTGTTGAAGGTCTGGAAGTACGTTTTAGTGGAGATTGGAAGGAAGAACAGAAGGAAACGTGGACAGAAGGACGGATGGATGGGAAGAAGGAGGGAAGGAAGGGAGGGAGGAAACAAAATGTGTAACTAACAGGAAATACCCAGATTCTTCTTTGGGAGGAAAACGAAGCTGTGGGAGGCCGTCCAGCCCTCTATTAAGCGCCCGCCGTTTACTGGAGACCCCTCCTCCCTCCTGTGCATCAGCGCCCCTGAGGCGGGATCCCCACTCAACCCGCCAGCCCAGCCCCCAGCCGGAGCACCCCAGAGCTCCAGGGGCGGCGGCACAGGAAGGGTCCAGACCCCCGCCCCAGTCCCGCCGCGGGGCGTTGGACACTGACCATGACGATCTCCAGCACTTCGTTCTTGCTGATGGCTCCGTTGCCGTCCACGTCGTAGAGGGAGAAGGCCCACTCCAGCTTCTGGTTGGTCTTGCCCGCGGAGGTCATGTGCAGGGCGATGACGTACTCCTTGAAGTCCAGGGTGCCGTCGCTGTTGGCGTCGAAGCTTCGGAACACATGCTGGGCGTACGCCTTGGGGTCGGCTTCGGGGAAGAACTTGGCGTAGATGCTCTGGAAGTCCTGTCGGGTGATGCGGCCGCTGGGACAGTCCTTCAGGAAGGACTGGTACCAGGCACACAGCTCCTCCTCTGTGAACTTGGTGTTCAGCTGCAGCTCCTCCAGGATCTCCTTGGACAGGGCCCCACTTTTGCTGTTCCCCATGGGTGAGGCCGGGCGGTCTCCTGGCTGCAGGGCCGGGTGCTGCTGGAGGCGGATGAGAAGGTGCTGGCGGATTAGAGGCTGTGTGGCGGGTTCACCCCAGTACTTGGAGGGAGGAGGGGCCGGGATCGGGGTGGGGGTGGGGCGCAAGCTCCAAGACCCCCCCTGAGATTAAAATAAAGAGCTGACGGCAGGTGGCCAATCCATCTTGGCCTTCTGGGAGGACAGGGCAGGAGGTCAGAAGCTTCAGAGCCAAAGCCTTGGCCTTTCCTGCTGCCCCTTGTCTGTCTCTCCTCCTCCTCTTCGACTCCAGCTCTCTGGAAGCCAGGGGGCTCATGGCCTGTCTTCCCCCCAAACTCTGAAGGTCCCAGGGACAGGAGTGGCATCTTGCATTGAGCCCTATACCCCAACCCTTAAAAGCCAGGCTCTGGAGCCAGCCCTGGTTCAAATCCCAGCTTTGCAACTTACTAGCTGTGTGACCCTAAGTGTGTTTCTTAACCTCTCTGTGCCTACAGTGCTCCTCAAATCCTTCACCTCCTTCGGGGAGCTCTTCAAATGTTACCTTCTCAGCAAGGCCTGGACTATTTACAAAAACACACCCCACCACCAGCCATCTGCAGGCCCCAAACCCTGCTTTATCCCCTTCCCCACCTCGCAGGTACACCTCCTGACTCACTTTTAATTATCCCGCGTGCTGTCTATGCCTGCACTAGAACAAAAGCTCCGTAAAGGCAGGGATTCTGTCTGTTTTGTTCCGAGCTGCATCGCCATTGCCCAGATGGTGACTGGCAGGTTTGGGCTCTCGGTGAATATTCCTTGAGTGAAGAGATATAAAAACAGTATCTATCTCATTGTTATTCTGAGGCTAAAATGAGTTAATGCATGCAATGCACTTGGAGCCTGGTACACAGTCAGTGCGAAATACATGTTACTTGTTACTATTCATCTGCAACAGGGATCAAAACCTAGACTGCCTTCAGGGGCCGGCAGGTGGAGGAAGTGAGTGAAGCAGGTGAATCAGGGACAAGACAGGTGGTGAGGCCTGTATCACACACGGAAGGGACTGCCTGTGTTCAAAGCCATGTGAATGGGCTCAGCCGGGATGGTGGCCCAGTGTTACCAGATTTTTCAGTTCTGGCCCCTGAGGTTCCAGAGGATTTCTCAGAAGGCCTTAATGCTAGGGGTGTTTCTGTGCGTCTCTGTGTTTACTTACTATTTTTTCCCCTCAGTTTGTGAGCGCATATTATTTTGTCATGGAAGGCCTTTTACTCCTAGGGAACTTCACTATCCTGTAGGGAGGCATGTGTTCTCAAGAGCAGTTGGAAATAGGACAGTCACCCAACTCAAAAACGAACCAACCAACCAATCCACCCCAGCCCACGAAAGTGAGGCCACAGGCTTCACCCCTCGCCTTCAAGCCAGGTGGGGGAGGTTATTAGAAGTGCCTGCTGGTGCTGGGCCTGTCCACATAGGGCCTGCAGATCAGGAGAGGCGACGTTACAGGGAGGAAATGGAGGCCCCGAAGGTGTGTAGTCTGCCTGGGTCACACATTGCTAAATGGCAAATCCAGAAAGCAAGCCCCGGTCCACCAAGTTCTCCATTCAGGTTTTTTTGTTATAGTACAACTACATCCATTCCCAAGGAGGCCTGAGTGAGGGGGCAAGAAACTCCATTTTTGCAGGAGCTGGGGTTGCGCTGCCAGTAGAAAGGTGCTGGGCAAGGGGACTGGGCCCCGGGTTAACGCAGAAGGCAGCCGGAGTCCCCACAGGGCACTGGCCAAGGTCCCCACTTCTGCCCTGGCCAAGGTCAAGGAGGAAGGAGCCAGACCAGGTGGGAAGCAGCCTGGTACTTCGGATCCACATTCCTCAGGTTGTCGTACCCAGAAGGGCCCCCGTGGAGGGACCACAGGCAGCTGTGTTGATGCCGTTGGGAGAGGGGTCACGACCTGGGGCGTTTGTTTGAAAACCTGTATAAACATCTTCTATCAGAGGGAGAGTTTATGCGTATGCGTCTTAGCCAAACAAGTTGTTGGAGATGATGTATTGTGAATGGGGTTTGTTAAGTCTGAGCTGGGGCCATAAACTCTCCTCGAACCCTAGAGGGTGCTGGGGAGGAGGCCGGCCCCCCAGCCCGAGGACCTCCGTTTGTGCCTCCCCATCCCAGCCTTCCTCCATGGAGAGAAGCGATCTCTTCCCAGAGGCCAGCCCCGTCACTCCCGGAGCCAGGGGCTCTGTCTCGGCCGCTCACGGGGGCCCGGCCCCCAGCATGCACGCCCCCCTCGCCCACTCCCCTACCTTCCTCTGCTCCGAGCTGCAGGACAAGATGGTCTTCCCTAACTCGGCCTGGAGCCGGAGCCCGTACCCCAGTCCGCGCTGGTGCGGGGGCAGGGGGTGTCTGGGCGGCCCTCTCACGGCTCTCCTGTTGCAGGAAACGGCAGTCCATCCTTCCGGCGGCCTGGGCTGAAGTCCTTAGGGTCGTCCTCAGCACCTCTCTGTCGCACCCCACCCCAGATCACGGGCACACCCAGCACACCCAGCCCGACCCCTTCCCTGACTTCCACGATACCACCACCTGCAGGCATCGTCACCCTTGACCCCAGCCCATAGCCTTGCAAGTAGGCCGTGTGCTCCTTGGCTCAGACCACCCCCCACCCTGGGCGTGAAAGCCCGAGTCTTTCAAGGACCAGCAAACCCCCCTGCAGAATCTGGGACAGCTTATCGTCCCACCGCACCACCCCCACCGGGGCCATCTCTTCTGCCTGGAACATTCCTTCCCCAGCTACTTGCTGGGACTCCCCCTCCGCCCCCCGCCTCCCCCACAGCCTGGGTCTCCTTCCCTTAGATCCAAGGCCACCTTCTCAAGGAGTCTGCCCCAACTGCCCCCTTTAACACTGCAATGTACCCAGTGTCATCCTCACACCCCACCTTGTTCTTGCTCCCTAACACCTAGAACCTTCTACACCCACACTAGATTCGTTATCACGTCGATGGTCTCCATTTGGCTCTCCCTGCTGGCAAGCCAGGTCCATGGGGGCAGGGCTCCCTCGCCGACATGCTCCCATGACCTAAGGCGGTGCTTGGGATATAGTATGTGCTCAGTAATTGCTATAGTATGTGCTCAATAACTGCTGCATGAATGAACGGATCACGGATGGACGGGTGGAGGAGGGAAGAAACAAAAGCCAGGAGCTACTTCTGTCCACAGGGACGTCAGGCACCAGGGAGGGGGCCGAGCACGGCCAAGTGTGCGGGTCTGGCAGCACGGAACCCATCGGGGGGTGGGGGTCAGGGCCCAGGTGCCCTCTGCTAAGACATCAGGCATAAAAGTATCACCAAGCCTGGGAGTCCCGTGGTTATGCTGAGGCCATTTATACAAAGGAGAGTGTGACAGCGGGCTCTGGGACAGAGGGTCACCCGCAGGACCCAGTATCTCTGGACAGTTTATTTTACATGGGATGAATGTAAGCATCTCAAGTGTATACACAGAGCCAAAGAAGGGGGAAAAAAGAGCGCGAGAGAGCATGTAACTTCCTGAAAACGCTTTATAATAATGCAGAACAATTATATATAGCAAACGCCTTCAAAATTTAAACCCTTTAAACATTNGGGGGGCAAGGGCGAGTTACAGCCTCCATAGGGATCAGAGTTCCAACAGTGTTACTTATAAATTATGGTACATCGATGTTATTTACTGATCTAGGCAGCCAGAGGAAGGAAGGATATACAATGTGGGGTAAACACATTCATACTAGGTTGAGCAATGCTGGCAGGAGACGCGGCTTTTTTAACATTAAAAATGTATAAAGTATTTAGCAAAAGTTACAGAAAACAGACCAAATAAGCAAGTTTATTTTGTTAGAAAATTCCACTGTCATGGGCTTTGCTGATGTGCTCGTCTGTGCAAGGCGGCCCCCCCGCCCCCATCTCCTCTTCTGAAGGGAAGGGAAGGGATGCNCTTTGTATGTTTCTTCCTGGGTCCACATGGCTGCCTGGAGGTCACAGCTCCCAGGAGCCTGTCTGCTGCATGTGACGCCGGACAGGTGAGTACAGAGGTCCCGGGAGGGAACGTGACTTAACTTCAGGTTGTAGCACAAATGCGGTGGCAGAGTGGGGACAGTGCAGTGCTCTTGCCCTGGCCCTATATGCTCTCCTTCTCTGTCCCCATGTCACACCGTCCCCATGACAGCACCCACGTGCCCAGACCTTTTGCACTCCACCACTGCAATCCTGCAAAGAATGTCTCTTAAACATCAAGGGTCAAAGTCCCCATCACCACCGGTCTCCCTCAGAGGCCCCTCCCAACAGAAAGGCTCCAGACAGAGCCACGCCCCCGGCATCTCAAGAGTAAAGGAAAAAAACGAAACCTCAGCTCTCATGGCTGGTCTTCCTCTCACCCAAACCTGCTGCAACAGGAATGGATCCTTCACCTTCAAGAATGGCCAGACAAAAATAAATCTCCCGTGGGGGTGGGGAGCAGGGTGAGAGTCCTTCCTGGCAAGTCTCGACCCAGAGGCACCCAGGAAGCATGGGACCCTGTAGACGTGGGCTCCAGGGCCAGCGCCTTCACCTGGCCTGGACCCAGGAACGTCTTCCGTTTGCGGCGAGGGGTGCCTGGTTGCCTTCAAGGGCTCACCTTTCATCGATCTAAGTGAGACGTGGCTTGGGGGAGTCATTACCCTCGGGGTCATGCCCATAGCGTGCCCGGTGTTAGGGGGGCTTGGTTCTATCTCGGTCACCACCGGCCACCACCCAGTGGGCTGCCGGCACACGCTTGGCTCGGTGCGACCGCCCCCTGAGCGAGGCTCCAGCAAGGACAGGAAGAAAAAGGCTCTGTCTTCATGCCCGTCCTGGCTCCTCGGAAGAAAACCCCAGGACACGCGACCAAGGATCCGTGGACGAGACCCGGAAGGTAATGACATCTGTCTGCTTCCTTCAGGGGCCCGGGAGGAACTACCTCATTCTCACTCCAGCTCAGGAAACTCTTTCACTTTAGCTTCACTTGTGTCTAAACAGGGAAGTGCCAGGGCATCGCTCTCGTGCAGAGTTCAGACCATGCACAACCGCGCCCACGGGGCCCGGGGCCGAGCACGACCCAGGGTCGGGTACAGAAGTGTAAACAAAATGGGGAGGAGAATGCGCAGTAGCTGCAGGAGGCTGGAGAGACCCAGACGGACAGACCCCTGCAGCCTGCGGACGAAGCAACGGAGACCCGGGGAGCGGCCGTGACGAGCCCAAGGCCAGCCCCGCGTTCTCACCCACACTTTGCCCGTTCACCTTCCACGCCCCCTAATGCTCAGTGCATCCCGAGGCTGTGGAGGGAGTTGAAGCCAGGGGCCCCGGGAATCTAACAGCCAAGGTGCGCGCCTCAGGGTGCGGCTGAAGCGGGAGGCACCCCTCCCTCCCCCCTTTCTGCACAAAAGCCTCAAATGAACCCCGAAGAACCACCATGGGCACAGCTCGCATCTGAAGGAGGAGCCTCGGAAGGCAAAGGAAGCAGCCGTGCCAACAGGCTGGAGACCGTCGGGCTGGGACCCCCCGGAGCAAATAACTCACTTCGAAAGCCAGAAAGCGGCCGTGGGTTCCCCCCTTGCAATGGAGCGCTACTCTGCGAGACAAAGGAGACACGCTAGTGACACACAGACAACGTGGGTGACCCAACGCATTAAGCGGAGAGAAAGAAGCCGCACCGAGGACCGCTCATCAGCAACTCGGTTTACCCGACATCTTAGAAAAGGCAAAAACCGTAGAGTCGGAAAATCCGTCAGTGGGAGTCGGGGGAAGGGGGACAGGAGCGGAGCGACCGTGGAGGGAGCCAGAGGGAATTTCCAGACAGTGATGGAAATACGTTAGTCTGGGTGGCAGTTGTAAGACTGTGCGTTTGTCAAGATTCACGGAACCCGGTGAATTTCACTGCATGTCAATGAACCCCAATACTGTTATGCCAAATACCTCTCAATAAACCTGAAAAAAAGACAAGGCAGTAAGTAGGTCTTGGAGGGGCGAGGGGCTTGATGGGAATATGCTGATCTGTCCCCTACTTCACACCTTTAAAGTGCTTTCCCTGTCTACACCACCACCAGCACAGCCCTACAGAGTCCTGCTTAAAAATTCCTTGTCAAGGCCACTCACGGCTGGAAGCGGAATCACTTACACGAGCCAAAGTCTTTGACGTCCTTTGAAGTTTATGGCTTGTGTCTCCAAGGAGGGACTCTGGCTCGGCCGGGATCCTCAGGCACCCATCCACTCGTCCAGTGATTGACTGGTCCTCACAAAGGGAACAGAAACCCCTGGTATGTGCACGCGCGTGGTGTTTTCTGTTTGCTCCGGTCCTTAACCAGCCCCGATGAGAAGGGCTTCCCGCTGCAGAAATCCTCCTGGCCCGACAGGCGGTGGGTGGAGGTAGAAAGGAGACCCGAGGCGGTCCTGACGGCAGCTACCCTATGGCTCGGTTAGCCAGCGCTTTCCAATACTGATGGAAAGCGATAGAAAAAAATGGAAGGAAGGAACAAGCCGTTTCTCTCAAGAGACTCTTGTGGCAACTGACTTACTCTGAACACGATTTGTCTTACAGAGATTCCCCCACCCCCACCTGGTTTTCACAGACAAAACTATGTGTATCCGTGTCTCCTGGGAGACAGGCGGAAGGGGTCACCTGTTCCAAGAAAGAGAACGATGGATTCGCTCAGGAACATCTCAGACAGACGCTGAATGAGCCCAGTCATCCCTCGGACAACCCGCACGCCGAAACGTATACGGGAACAAAACACAACAGCCACCACGGGACTGAGCGCTACTCCAGAAGCGAGCTTTGGAATATTCTAGACTTCGTCCTAAGCTCCGTTTCCCCAGAGCAGGAGCCCCATTAAAGGACCCCGCTCTTCATTCTCTGGGCTCACTGGCCAGACCTGAGCTTCATTAGTCCTCTTTGTGAAGCGAGGAGAGCTACTTAGAAGACACTAGAGAGATCTCTGAAATCCGAGTCGGGTATGGGCTGCAGGCTCTGGTGACCAGATTACACTCTTGTGACTGTCCACCTGTCCCCCAATGGCGAACGCCGAATGGCGGTGGCTTGTGTTCTCATGACAGGCTCTAAGGGGGTTGACTGTGTAACAGGTGCAATGCTCTCGTTCTCCAGAAAGACCTAAAGAGCCCCTGTCTACGTGCAGAATAGAGCGGATGGGGAGAGAGCGCCATCTCACTTGCACCCATATGTCTAGCACCCTGCACCGTGCCTGCTTCGCCCCAAGTATCTGCTCAATAAACAAACGGATGAGTGAATAAATGAACACAGATCTACCAGCATAACAGTATCTCAGGAAGCCTCAATTCTGCAGAGTACTGGTGTGTGAATGCCAAGGTCACCGACTTGCAAGACCCTCGGTGAAAAAAAAAATAAGTCTACAGAATCTCAAAGATCGTGGGCTTCTCTTGCCCTATCTTGTCCCCAGATCTCAGCACAATGCTCAGCCTTCACTAAATCAACAAACAGAGGAGGAGAGAAAAACAAAAAGCAAAGAAGAGTAAAGAAGTGTGTACTAATGTGAGGGACGGGGTGGGCGGGAAGAATGATTCCAGAAAACAGACCGGCCCACATGGGGCCAAATCAGCCTCCCTGGTAAGAGGCAAGAGACCTCCCCCTGTCCCGGGGAGCAACAGAAGACTCAGGAATCCTCTGATGGGAAGGAGAAAACAAAATCAATGAGCCATACCACACTCAAAATATCTATGTTAATAGCAAGGCCACTGGCTTTGAACATTTGAAAATCGCCCACAAATTAGTATACTAAGCCGCAAAGCGATTACCGCTAGCACCCATTTTGAATAGAGAAACCAAGAAATAATATCCTAAAACTGGTCGCTGGGGTCATGGGCACCAACCCCAGATCTGGAAGCCATGGTCCTCTGTGCTGGGGACAGACCTGTCCTCACACTTCCGTGTCAGGGAAGTGTGACTTCACGCTGACTTTTCTGGGTTACGATGTTTCAAGAAGAAAAGTAAGTGACAAAGCTTGGCTCGCTCAAAGATAGTCAGCATCTTTCTACTATAAGCTATGGGACAGTAACTCTGAATCAGTGAAAGAGGTGTCGAAAGATTCAAGATGAGGAAGTCATCAGTTCCTGGCGTGCAGGACTGAGGGGCTAGGGAGTTGTGCTCTTGACCTTTTAGGGGTGTATGGGCCCTGCACGTCCAAAGTAATCGAAGGGAAGGATGAGCTAAGAAAAATGGACTCTGAGGGCATGGTTTCTGGGCTAGAATCTGCCCCCTGCTGGCCATGTGACCACGACTGCCTTCCAAGGCCATTGCTGGGTTCCCCTGGAGCCCATCGATTCTCAGAGTTTGATGGTACCCGATGTGTCTGCTGTGTTTCCATAAAGGGGGAGGCCGATGTGCGAGGACCTCGTGGGCCAGGCTGAAAGCTTCCCAAGTCACACACCAACCCGGCCCTCCCAGGAGTCGGGGGGTGGCGAAAGGGGAAGGTGGTACCAGCACCAAGGAGGGCTCTGTGTGGGGTTCTGGGACGCGTAGATGCGGAGCGTCCAGAAGCCACGACCGGCCGCCATGCCCGCACCGTGCCCACCAGGGAGAGAAAGCCACATGGAGGATGGGGGGGGGGTTGGAGGGTCATCCCACCCCCACCCCCATCCTCAAGGAGCTGGAGACCCAGCCCATCTCCCATGGGGGACTGACCCAGCCCCACGAAAGCCTGGGATGGGGTGGGTGCTTCCTGCAGGAGACAACTGAGGGCTTGGCTTGGAGGGGGGTTTCCAGCCCAGGGTCGGGACAGAAGATGCCTGACCGATAATAAAACGCGACTCAACGCTCTGACTTGGGCTGATGTGCTGAATGAGGTAGTTCCGTCCTGACCTCTCCAGGCAGGGTCAGTCTGGGTAGAGAGGAGCCAGGCCTTAATCCCAAGGTCCCCAGATGATGGAAAGGGGGCAAAGGAGAGCCGGGATGTGGGCTCCCAGAATGCAACGGGGAAAAGAAAAATAAAGAGGGCGGGCTGCAAAAGGCTCTGGGTGCGGGCTATTGAGCTGAACGGGGCCTTCCCTCCACGATTCTGATCCTCTTCCTGGGCTGGAGATGGGGACCCTTCTCCCATGACCCTCCAACGCCCGGGACACAGCTGGGGGAAGGGCCTTGGGGCTTCCGGGGGGACAAGCGTGCGACGCAGCCGGCTCTGGGTGGGGACTTGACCCCTACAGGGCGCAGCAGGGACCATAAAGTTCCAGCCTCGGTCTGTTCTCGGAGCAGCAAGCACAGCACGGGAATCGGGGGGCTTCAGCCTAGGAGACAAGGGCATGGCTGCGGACCCGCCTTCCTGGCCTGGGGACACTCGCAGCTCCCGGCGGGGCCGCCTTTCTGGAATCACCAGCTCAGCGGACCAGGACAGTGGGCAGAGGACAGCTGCAACTCAGCTCTCCATGGGACCCCCCGGCCCCTCTCCTCGGCAGGACCCCCAGGGCCGTGCGCGCCCATCTAAATCTCCATGTCCACGGGGCGGATGTTGCCCGTCTTGTGCTCTCTGACCCACAGCTCCCTGTCTTTGGCTGGGTCCACTTTCCGAAGCAGTTGGTCCACAGGCTCAACTGTCTGCAAGGGACAGAGAAGGGGACGTGGTCAGAGGCGGCAGCTGGGGACGGCACCATTGAGCCACTGGCCTTCGGAGCAGGCTCTCTGGAGCGTCGTGGGGGCCCCTTGGGAGGGACAGCTGTGAGCAGGGCTGCACGAGCAGGGAGCCCCGGGCCTCCGTCCCCCGTCTGCCCTCCAGCCCACAGGCCTGCATGACCAGGCAGGGTGGCCCACGTGGGCCAGGACCACCTCCTCCATCTGTCCCCACCTTAGCCATCCAAGAACATGGCAGGTAAAACTTCAGCTGTAGAGATTTTTGAATACGTCTGGGTTATTTGTTATTTTGGAGGCGAGGGAGCGGGTGATAAGAAATTTGCTGGGGGAGGGGCGCCTGGGTGGCTCCGTCGGTTAAGTGCCCGACTCTTGATTTCAGTTCAGATCAGCATCTCACGGTTCGTGGGTTCGAGCCCCATGTTGGGCTCTGCACTGACAGTGCAGAGCCTGCTTGGGATTCTCTCTCTGCCTCTCTCTCTCTCAAAATAAATAAAGTTGGGGCGCCAGGGTGGCCCAGTCGGTTAAGCGTCCGACTTTGGCGCAGGTCATGATCTCACAGTTCATGGGTTCGAGCCTCACGTCGACTCTGTGCTGACAGCTCAGAGCCTGGAGCCTGCTTCAGATTCTGTGTCTCTCTCTTTCTCTCTGCCCCTCCCTGGCTTGTGCCCTCTCTCTCTGTCTCAAAAATAAACATTTAAAAAATAAATAAATGAATAAACAAAAAAAAAATCTTTTTAATTAAAAAAAAAGAAGAAGAAATTTGCCAGGGGAGGCAGTAAGGTCTTCAGCCACTTTAACGGTCATGACCTCCTTTCTCTTCAAGGTAACAGCTCACGTGTGTCTCTAACTCACGTGCTTGGGACAGACTCACGCCGACGTGCAGGACGGGCCGTAAGCCCCTCCCTAGAGGTGGCCGACGTCCAGCTGACCACCGTCTCCTCTCGCCCCGGGCCGCCCCCCTCCCCGGCCCCCGCGGGTCCTACTGGCCTCGGCACCCCCGTCCGGGAACTCACGCTTTGGTTGAACATGTCTGTCTCGTGCCGCAGCTGTGTGTACTGGCAGAGGTGCTGTCGGATCATCTCCACCCTCTCCACCTCCAGCCGCTCGAGCTCCTGCAAGGAGACAAGGCAGCCCTGAGCGTGCGCCCTCACGTCGGGGGACCTCCCCACCAGGAAGGTCCCAGCCCGCCCTGCACGCCAGACCCTAGAACCAGTCTCAGCTGACCCTCTGGGGCCGAACTCAGCCAGCACGTAGGGGTGAGGGTGGAGGTGACGACGCACTTGCGGTGCCCGGCGTCGTGGGCGCGGAGAGCCTTTCACGAGTTCCTTAATTGTCCTCCATGATTTTAACACATAAGCGTCACCGGCCCAAAGCGCACGGCATTATGGGGGAGGAGCGGGGTGCGAAGCAGGGTCGAATCATGACTCTGCACCAGTGGAGACCCAGCCCTGGTTTCCCGAGGTGGAGAAAGAGATGTGTGCCTCCGACTCTTGGGACTCAGCCTCCTCTCGTCTGTCCGTTCCTAGTGCTGAGTTGCAGACCAGAGGGCCAGGCCAGNACGGCCATTGTCAAATGGAAGAGGAAGGGTTTGCCCTTTGGTTTCTAGAGGGTTCCGCACCTTGGGAATTTAGGGGATCAGACTGCTATTCTGTGCCCAACTAGGTCACTGCCCAGGTGATTAACCGGGAAGGAGGGTAAATCAGGGGGGCTTAATTAGGGGATTAACCAGCAGGAAAACTGGGTCACCGTCCCTGGGGGAGACCTCTAATCTGCTCTGGTGGGCTGACACGTGGGGAAGGCAGAGAGTCCTTCCGTCCTGTGCCGGATGGACGAGGGCAGCTTTGGGCGGCGGGGACAGTGCAACACATTCCTGGCACAAGACTTCCTTTCTCATCCAACCCAAGGCGGGCCGGGGAGGGGATGTGTCCCTTCACGAGAACTACTTACGAAGGCAAAAGAAATGGGGTCTGATGCCTACTCTCTGTGCCCTTTGGGCAGGGGCCTCCCCTCCCATTCTCCCTAAATAGCTACCCCCTCCCCCAATCTCACTCCATACGTGCCTCTTACCTAGGACCTTCTAGGGGTGGGAAGGGTCATGCTTCCTACAACCTGGCTATTTGTCCTCGGAGGACAGCCAAGGAGGACACAGTAAGACTCAACTCTTCCCTGAATCCACACAGCTAGGAAGTACCAAAGCAGGATCTAAATCCACACAGAATGGCTCAGAGTGGAGGTCTTGACCTTGGCGGTAGAGTGGATCTAATAACCACCTCCACGGCCACCTCCGCTCCAGCGTCCTCATGGCCGCCAACACCCCTCCCCAGGGCTTCCTGAGCACGGTCCCTGTGTGCCACGCTTACACGTGTCCGCACACTTACCAGCGTGGTAGTCACCATCTCTTCAAACCACTTGGACTGGGCTTGGTTGTAGAGATCCACGCAGCGCATGAGGTCATCTCCTGGAAGACACCACCAGCCACCGTCACAGTCTGTCTCGTCCTCACCATGGCTGCCCTCTCGTGTTCCTGGCTGGTGGGAACCACCAGAGAGTGGACGGAGGGGAAGCAGAGCAAAGGAAAGGGGCCACCCAGCTTTGGAGTGTCCCTCTGAACTTGACCCCGGACACTAAGAATTCAGGACGAGGGTCTCTCAGCATGTGTGTATGTGTGTGGGGTGCTCCTAGGAAGCCCCCAATTCTATCATGAGCCCAAGAAATGCTTCCCTCTCTACAGATGCCTGATTCATTGGACACTGGAGGGTCCGTCTTCGTTAAAATGTGTGTCACAGCAACCTGGAAGTCGCTAAGAGTTAGGAAAAGTGTGCAAATTGTGTGCACGTGCGTGTGTGTATATGCGCACCAGAATATCATTCTGAAACACAAAACGTGTCTGATGGTTCCTGGCTCATTCACGTGCAGTGACGGTACAAAGACGCACAGTGGCCGCTATACACCANGGGGAATGAGCTCTTCCCACAGCATTGTATTTCGTAAAAGACAGACGCAAAACACAACTACTCAAACTCAAGCTTTCTGAAATGGCAGGTACATTTGAAACATTTTGTTAACTAGAAAGGGCACACGCTTTATGTAGAAACAATCGCAAACATCGCTAAGTGTTCCACCACCAAGAACCGCATCGCCCGAAACATAATTCCTGGACCGGCGTCCCCATGCCCCGGGAGCTTGCTAGAAACGCAGATCTCAGGGCACACAGGAGACCCGCTGGACAGGAAACTGCATTTTCACAAGACCCTTGGGTGAGCCGGGCGCACGCCGCAGCTGGGGAAGTGTCACTGGAGCCCACTGCTATGTCCCCGTGTGGTTTTCTGATCACTGCAGGGTGCCAGAGACAGAACATTAGCATAGTCTTTCTTCACAATGGGAAAACCTCATGAGCCGACCCAAAGCCAACCAATGCACTCCTTACATCTAGTAATTCCAGCGAATTCAGTTATTCCTGTCATAATATCCCCTAGCTCATGTGGATTCTGAAATGGAGGTGAAAGAAATCAGGGAGACTCGTGTCCAGTAACCCAGGGCCCAGCTCAGTGCCCCCTCTGCTGACCTATAGCACGAGCTGGGAGACGAGACCGAGTCACAGAACCCAATCAAGGGCTGTATATTCATTTTGCTCTTGATCTACGGCCAGTGAATGGGTCCCCCATCCCAAGAAGGAATGACCAGAAGAGAAGAAAGAGCAAGCTTCACTACAAACACATTTCCACCAGGAGCACCCCTCCCCCCTGACCCTCAAGGTCAAGGGGGTCAGTATGCCGCCTACAAACGTACAATGATACAGCTCCCAAAACCCTTTTTGTCCATCCCAATTTCAGGAACGTGCTTTGAGAAACTTCTCCAACACCAGGGAATAGGGCAGCTGCCGGAGACTGCGACTTCTCTCCGTGTAGCCAGTCCAAGGGTACCCTTCTGAACAAAGTGACTGAAAAAACGTGGATTCTAGAACCAGAGCTTGTGGGCCGTCATCCCAGCATAGGAGCTGTGGGAACTTTGACAAGTCTGTTAACCTGCCTGAGCCTCAGTTTCCTCATCTATAAAATGGGGGTGACGAGAGTGCCTTCACAGAGTCATGTGGACAGCTGATAAAGTCAATACCTGTCGAGTGCTCGGGTTGGACGCTGGCGGAGTTCGTGGGACAGGCACGTGAGCTAAGGGGGTGCTGATGACAAATGAGATCAAGCAGGACCCACATGCGCTTCCTGCCAGCAGCCTTGGGAAGGCTGAGGGAGGGAAGGGAAAGAAAGGAGAGAAGAAAAGCAGGCGTCTTCCGGGTAACGGGCTGTCCAAGAAAATGGAGCCGAGTAGCCTTTGGAAGAAAAGACGGTGGGCTTCTGGGCCACGGAGCTCCATGACTGTGATCCTGGGGGAATGTCTAGCACCTGTCTGTCATCTGCCTTCTCACGTGTAAAGAGCATAGAAAATACTTCCCAGCAGGACTGGGGAGTTCAATGCAGAGGCTCCTGATGCACAGGCACCTGGCCCACGGAAAAGGTTCCGGAAAGGCAGACTTTCTCACTGTCAAATCCAAGGTCAAGGACGAGTCACTTCCACCACAAAGTAATTCCAAACCATAGAGATATTATCTGACGGCAATGCACCCAACAGCAACACAGCAAGACCAGAGAGCAAAGGTAACCAAGCCCCCAGTTTATGAAAATGTAACATTTTCTAAATCTGGCTTCAATTTAGTACAAATAGAAAATCGCAAGATTCATCTAGAATACAAGAGAAAGGAAAACACGACAAATCAGGACTTGAGGAACACGGTCACGCGTGGTGGTGTGAGGAAAAAGAAAACACCATTGGGTCAAATATTTACGTATTTATTTTTTAAACCTGGGGCCAAAGGAGGAAAAAAGTGATTAAAAAATATTCAGAAGGGAAAGGTCTTTCTAAGTCAGTCACAAAACCCAGAACTTACAAGGGAGACCACTGTATGAAAAAACTCAACAAGAGGGGCGCCTGGGTGGCTTAGTCGGTTAAGCGTCCGACTTTTGCCTAGGTCATGATCTCGCGGTTCGTGGGTTCGAGCCCCGCGTCGGGCTCTGTGCTGACTGCCAGCTCAGAGCCCGGAGCCTATTTCAGAGTATGAATCTCCCTCTCTCTCTCACCCTCTCCTGCTCACGCTGTCTCTCTCTCTCTCTCTCTCTCTCCTAAAAATAAAAATTAAAAAAAAATTTACTAAAAAAAAGAAAAAACTCAACAAGCAAGCAAGCCAGAGAGAGAGAGAGGGAAAGAAAGAAATACAAAGGACAAAATTAAATGATCGATGTCAACCTAGGAAAAAGATTTCCAATTCAAACCACAGAAGGTTCATTTTCCTGACACAGAAACATAATTCTTATCAATCCGTCCGTCAGAAGAAGACCGGCCACATCGACAAGAAACTGGGGACAGGACGAGGGTTCTTTAGTTCTTTTCTTTAGACGAGAAAAAGTCACACATGACATCTACAAGTCTATTTGTAAAAGACTCAAATTCACTCAGAAAGGACTGAATCAGCCACACAATATGGTTGGTCAGTAGACAGCTCTGATGTCCAAAGTCTGAGTGCACACAGTGCTGACCAGAGTTTAGGGAACGGGCATCCTCACGTTAGAAGTGACGTGCACACCTCTCCGGAAAGCCATCTGGAGCCACCTGTCCAAATGAACACAGCGCTTTGACCCAGAAAGTCCACATCTACGTTCTACCTGCAGACTGAGTCTCACATGCACGCAGACACCGGGTCACTAGAAGCCCTCACTGCCAGTGACAAAACGTCCTCAAACAATCTGTATGCATTACAAACGTCTAGCAGGGGAAATCGTGAAATAAATTCGGGTCCAATCACACACTTGGCACACTATTCAACCATGTAAGAAGTCTGATGTACAGGGGCAGCTGGGCGGCTCAGTCGGTCAAGTGTCCGACTTCGGCTCAGGTCATGATCTCACGGTTCGTGAGTTCGAGCCCCGCGTCGGGTTCTGTGCCGACAGCTCGGAGCCTGGAGCCTGCTCCAGATTCTGTGTCTCCCTCTCTCTCTTTTCCTCTCCCCCACCTACCCCCTTCAAAAATAAACATTAAACAATTTTTATTTTAAATTCATTAGGAAGTGTGGATGGTCATTGTTATCTAGTGAATTAAATTTTACGTTCTTAGGTGCCGATTACAATTCTTTTGTCAAGCAGCGATAGAATTTCATTTTTAAAATAACTTAATAAATTGAACGAATTTAAATAGTCTCTCCCTGCCCTGGGTTTCCCTCTCAATCCCCAGTTAAGTACATTACACCTTCTATATCTGGATCCAATTACCACTATGCACTGTAAGATCTTTCTATCAAATGCTGTGTTTATATTACACCACTTTGCTATCCACTCTTTCTACGCCCCGGTGTCTCACGACGTCCGGACCGTGGCTTTGTTCTCTGATGAATGAACTGTCCTACGTTCACCAGCAGTCGAGGTGGGAAGGACGCAGAAGCCATCTGATCCAAACCCTAATGACCGCACAGGCTCTAATCCCAGAGGGCAATCTTCATTGTCCTTGCATGCAGTTACACTTGCCGTCTCTAGGGGGCGCCTGGGTGGCTCAGTCGGTTAAGCAACCCATCCAGGTCATGATCTCACGGTTCGTGGGTTCAGGGCCCCACATAGGGCTCTGTGCTGACAGCTCAGAGCCTGAAGCTGCTTCAGATTCTGTGTCTCCCTCTCTCTCTCTGCCCCTCCCCCGCTCACACTCTCTCTCTCTCAAAAATAAACATTTAAAATTTTTTTTTAAAAATCAACTTTGGCTTTCTGAAGAAATATTTACTGTTTTTTACTGATTTTCCTTCTTCTTGTGCGTCGGCTAGTTTTTACCACAAGGTGGAAGCAGACACCGACTCACTGGGGGAATCTTTGTGAGAACCGGAAACCTGGTTAATCACGGAACGAGTTCTGGGACTCTGTTCTGGGGCAGGAACCTCGATCTCCCCATGGACGAGCCCTCGGGATTCGCTCCCTGGGAGGTGGGCTCTCTACTTGTGCTCTGGGCTCCTGTGTCCCGGCCCCCACCCCAGCCTGGCCCGGTGGGAGGCAGCTCCGGGGGCACCCCTTTCCGTGCGGCCAAGGTCAGGGAGGCCCGGAGAGGTGGGCGCGGGGCTCGCTCTCACCAGCCTGCGTGGACTTCCTCCGCGCCTTCTTGATGTCTTCCTCCGTCTTGTTGCTCAGCTTGATCTCCAGCTGCTGGGTCTTCATCTCCAGGTCTCTCTGCCTCTCCGTGAGGGCCTTCCGGGCCTGGGGTCCAAAGACACAGGGAGGCTGCTCGCAGGGCCCCACCCCCCCTTGCTGGGAAGAGCCCTCTCTTCCCCCTCCCCCGCACCCCCCCATGCTGGTGCTTTTCCCCAGCAATGCTTAGCGCACAGCAGCACCAGCCACCCCATTCGGGGGCTGGATGGGTCCATGGGCGGCGGCAGCTGGCCGGGTCCTGGGTGCCCCCAGGAGCACGCATCCCTTACGCTGCACCCCTCCCCAGGGCGCTGGGGTCAGAGCTCCCAGACCTCGGGCAGGGGAGTGATGCATTCAGGCGGGAATCAGCCCCGTGAGGCCCAGAGAAGGGGCCACAGGGGGGCCAGCACCCGTGCCAGCAGGGCGCCCCACAAAAGCACGGTGGCCTGAGTGAGGCCCCCCGTACCTCCTACCTGCCCTCTGGCTGGGACGGGGCTGGAAGCTGGCACTCCCCGATCCCACCACGCGGGGACAAGGGTCTCCCCTCGGCACAGGGACCCCCGCCCCCCCAGCAGGTCCCGGCTCCCGGCTGCTCACCTTCTCCACTGCCGCGTAACGGCTGGCGAGCTGCTTGCGGAGGTCGGCGATGTGGTGGTCACACTTCTTCATGTCCTTCTTGAAGTTCTCCCGAAAATTCATCAGGGGCTTTTCGACCTCGCTGTGAAGCTGTGGAGGGGAGGAGGGGGAGGCGCTCAGGACCCCAGGGCGGCAGCCCCCGCTCTCCCCAAATCCGCAGGGGACGGTGGACTCGGGGGCAGTGGAGGCAGAGACCAGGGGCCACGCGTCAGGGCTCCGGTGAGAGGAGGTCACCTGGCTGGCGAGGCCCTAGGGTTCACACCAATGGACTGAGCCGTCGGTTAGTGTCCAAGGCTTTCCGGGACCTTCGTCGGCTGCTTTCCCACCTGCCCCCAGACTCCTACAGCTTCCCGTTGGCTTTTGCTCAGGGTCCATCTGTCACCTGTCCTTTCCCAACTGGGAGCTTCCTGGGGGAAGAAGCCACATGCCCATCTCTGTGTCCCCAAGCGCTTCACACAGCGACTGCCACAAGGGCGCCGTTTCAGGAGACGAGCTCAGGTCAGTTCTCTTGGTTGAACACCTGCTCCGAGCCAGGCGCCAAGCCCCCAAGGGTGGTATGGACACGGTCCAGAGCCCGAGGGCACCCTGGTGGGGGCGGCTCAGGCCGTGCCCAGGAGGGCTTTCCTCGCCCCTCCTGCCTGCCTGGGGACAGGTGCACAGACCCTCCCGCCGGAGGGGGCGGGCCTGAGAGGCGCCGAGTGGCGTGGGCATTTCAAGCTTCTCCTGTCTTTTATGCCTCCCCTTGCCTGACTCCCCTCCCTTTTTCAGGAAAGCTTTTACTTAATTTTTTTTTTTTTTTTTGGTGTGAATGTAGGTTGTATTTGATGCTAAAACAGATTATCGTGGTCCTGCAGCAGCCAGAGGTGCTGATCAGCCCAGCGCCCAGAGGCTGCATCTGCGGGGTCGGGTCAGAGCCGGTGAGGGCTGGGGCCCCCTTACTACCTGGGGGAGTGATAAATCTTCAGCGCTCAATGCCTGGGGCACAGGTTGACACCTTTGCTGTCAGATGACCTTCAAAGGCTAACAGCTCCCCCCTCCCCACCCCCTGCTGTGAGTTGTAAAGGCCTCCGAAGAATCTCTGAGCCCCTGGCAGTAGCCTTGCTTAGGAAAACACCCCCACCTGGTGGCGGCCTGTGCCAAGGACACGCAGAGCCCTTTCCCATTCGGATCAGAGCTGCCGCAGGACCCTGACTGGGGGTCTGAGGGATAACTCGGCCTGCTGACTCGGTAACTCTGGGGTCTCTTTCCCAGGGCCTAGGATGGGAGCCGATTTCCAGACTTCCATGTGTCCAGAAGCTACACCCCGAGGGTCTTTTCAACATTCAGGATTCCTAGGCTCCAGGCCCCCAGGTTCTGTGGTCTGGGGGAGAGGCCCAAGAACCTGCCAATACATCAAAATGTGTTCCTCAGACTTCAAAGCACTTTCTGGAGGGACGCCTGGGGGGCTCAGTCAGTTAAGCGTCTGACTTCGGCTCAGGTCATATCTCATGGTTGGTGGGTTCGAGCCCCACATCAAGCTCTGTGCTGACAGCTCAGAGCCTGGAGCCTGCTTTGGATTCTTTGTCTTCCCCCCTCTCTGACCCTCCCCTGCTCACGCTGTCTCTCTCTCTCAGAAATAAATAAAATATTTTTAAAAAAGATAAAAAAACAACTCTCTGGAAACAAGGTTGTCATACGTATGCAATCTCATAGAGACCCATGGATTCTCCCTTATTTTAAGTGCTTTTAAAAAAACACTTTTTTTCGGGGCACCTGGGTGGCTCAGTCAGTTAAGCATCTGATTCTTGATGTCAGCTCAGGTCACAATATCACGGTTCGTGGGATCGAGCCCTGCGTCAGGCTCTGCACGGACAGTGTGAAGCCTGCTTGGAATTCTCTCTCTCTCTCTCTCTCTCTCTCTCTGCCCCTCCCTCAGTCTCTCTCTCTCTCTCTCAAAATAAATAAATAAATACTAAAAAGGAAAAGACTAATTTTTTCTTTAACAGCTCTGGCTGGGTGTCCTGTTCTATTCATTCTTTTTTTTTTTTTTCTAGGAGAGAGAGAGAGAGAGAGAGAGACAGCGTGAGCAGGGGAGGGTCAGAGAGAGAGGGAGTCACAGACTGAAACAGGCTCCAGGCTCTGAGCTGGCAGTCAGCACAGAGCCCGACACGGGGCTCGAACCCACGAACCGCGAGATCATGACCTAAGCGAAAGTCGGACGCTTAACCGACTAAGCCACCCAGGCGCCCCTGTTCTATTCATTCTTAACTGTTAGCATCTTTATACCCAGATGGTGGACGGCCTTCCCGGACATCTGTCCTCGTGACCCCCTTGCTGTCTCGGGGGGGTGGGGGGGGCGGGCCCCTGGAGCGCTGTCTGCTTTGCCAGAGCCCTGACATTCTGGGCTGGCCCCTCCGTCTTTCGCCTCCACAACGGAAGACAATCAGAGAAATTGCAAGTCGGAAGGGATGACACAGACTATCTGGTCCTGTGCTTTTCACGCGGTGGGTTCCTAAGCCTTGTGGGGTCAGTTTAGTGTCAGGCCCAGCTTTTTGAGGATGGCAGACCGGACACGGGTAGAAAACACCAGCGCACTTCAGGCAAGACTGGTGCGGCTTTGTGAAACACTGGTCACGGCTACGCAGGTGTGGGGCTACCTGGGTGCGGACATGTGTGTTCAGCTGCCCGTGTAAAATGTATCCCCGTGCGAATCAGTTTCAGTAAGTTTCAAATAAGTTGCAAGCCACTGATCTGGTCCAAACTCTTCATTTCACATATGAAAAAAAAAAAAAAAAAAAGGAGGCCCAGAGACGCGAAGACTTGCCCAAGGTCACAACGCTTGTGAGTGATCGCCGGACATAAAGCTCATGTCTCTTCGCTCCCACGGCCCCCTAAAGGCTTCTGTCTGAAAACGCGTGGCCTCTATTGCATGATTAGATTTCCTTCCATCAGAAGGAAGTTTTCTCTTCAACCTTCTTCTGCTGAAGCCAGGTTTAACTTCCTTTTGTATACAGTCATCTGCGTTCTTCAGCAGCCTGTTGCCACTAACTGTGGCTTGCACCACTAGACTAGCGAAGCCTGAGACATCGCCGTAACAAAACTGCATTTTTTAAAGAGCTCTCACTGCCCCCCCCCCACTGAACATTCAGGGTGGAATTTCAATGAATGCTCTGGAGCAGACGTTACAATGGGTTTCAAGCATCTGAAGCCATTTGACCCATGGCAGATGGAAAAATCTTTGGAACCTCTTGGTTTTCAGGGAATCACCATATAACCATGCCACCGCTACTACGATTACCTAAGGCCACCAACATTGACCAGCCGGAGGCAGTGGCTCCCAGGGGAAATCTGCGTTTCATGGAAATTCTTCACACACACACACACCCCCACCCCTGCACAGAGAAGGTCAGTCCTCCTTGATCAACACCCGACTTAAAACATCCTAACCATCTCCTGGAGAGGGAAGGCGACCTGGAGACAGTTAATGAGTGATCATGCCTGAGGGATGAAACTTCCCTAACAACTCGTAAACTATAGGGTTTGGAGAGCTTTGGGGTTGGTGAACACGTCCGAGAGCCGGGCAGGGAGGTGATGAACCCCATCTCCATGGGGACAGAAGCTCCCGGGTTCAGGGCTCTTCCAGACCTCGCCCTATGCGCCTCTTCATCGGGCTGTTCACCTGTATCCCTTACAATATCCTTTACTGTGTAACAAACCAAGAAAGCGAAGTACACGTTCCCTGAATTGCGTGAGTTCCCTGAGTTGCGAGAGCCGACGTGGAATTCCCAGCGAACAATCAGACCTGCGGAGGGTGGGGTGGGACCCCCCGCCTTGCAGCTGCGGCTCAGACCCAAGTGCGGGTAACCTCCACGCCTACTACTTGTAACTGACGTCTGAATCGGGACAGTCTTGGGGGACGGAGCCGTCCCCCCGTGACATGGGACGCCAGCATTACGTACGGTGTCGGAATGGAGCTGAATTGTGGCACTGGCGTCAGAGCGGTGGTGGGCGTGGGGAAACCCCACGTTTGGTGGCTGGAGGGGTGGCGGCGTTAGTGACAGAACAGTAGTAGTGAAAAGAAATTGGCAGAGGAAAACGGTGCCTCGGAGAGCATTTTGTACCTGCTGAGCACTCTACAAAGAGTCAAGACTCGGGGGGTCGGGCTGACGGGGAGAAGACGGCACCAGGGCTCCTGGGGACCCAGCAGGTGACTGTTCAGAGCCTGTAGACTCGGCCGCACCGCTTGCTGGCAACCTCTCACCCATCTCTGCCCTCAATAGAAGCTTCCGCCTCCCCGGGGCCGGGACAGAAGGGAGGCCTGAAGGGAACGCTCCTCAGGGTCAGCAGCTTAAACAGAANGCGCTCGACTGGCCAATTTCCCGCAAAGTGCTCGAAGCTACTCACTGGGAGCCCAGAAAATCTCACTCACGGCTGGGGTCAATCCAATCTCGGGGCGCTAACATCCTTCCAAAGTGGGGAGCCAATAACAGTTTCTTCCTCCCGCCCCCGGGGTCTTTATAAAGCCCCCGCGTGGGTCCTCGCCCTTTGAGCCATTAATTCT
This sequence comes from Crocuta crocuta, assembly GCF_008692635.1. Classification (NCBI taxonomy): domain Eukaryota; kingdom Metazoa; phylum Chordata; class Mammalia; order Carnivora; family Hyaenidae; genus Crocuta; species Crocuta crocuta. The sequence goes on along the minus strand of NW_027533258.1, from coordinate 8,209,468 downwards.
GCCCTGTGTGTGGGGGACCGTCAGGGGTGGGGTGGCGAGGCGTGTATGAAGCCGATTCCTGTCCTGCAACAGCGCACAACCCATGGGGACCCCCGTTCCTAAGCGGAGAGCGCTGGAGAACCGATGGAATCAGAAGTGCCGAGGACGGAAGTCAGAGAGGAGCCGCCGCCTTTGGGTAAATATGGGGGCGCAGAGCTTAAGTGCTTTGTGTGAGTCCCCACTGGGCTGCTGGGTCTTTCTGGTGACTGTGAAGAGTGTGGACCCCAGGAGGCAGAGGCCACTGGGAACAGTGCCACTCTGGACAGTCTCTCTTCCCTTAAAAGGCAACCACTCAGGGCCTCTGGGTGGCTCAGCTGGTTAAGAGTCCAACTCTTGGTTTTGGCTCAGGTCATGATCTCACGGTTTGTGGGTTCAAGCCCCATGTTGGGCTCCACACTATCAGTGCGGAGCCTGCTTGGGATTCTCTTTCTCTCTCTCCCTGTCTCAAAGATAAGCATTTTTTTAAAAAAAAATACAACCATGCTAGTGGGTAGCCCTGCCAGTCACGCACACTTTAGTATGAATTATTTCACTTTAGACACTTGGTCTATTTTCCTATGAAGAGTATGTGAGAGCCTGAGAGGNGTCATTTGTAAAAACTGACAAGTCAGGAGAGAAAGTAGGGATTAAAAGACCGGTGTTGGAAAAAGCAAGTCAGTTGTCCCTGTTCATTCACTACTTTCAGAAAATATTAAGTATCTACTGTGTACCCATCACCGTCCTGAGTACTGAGGGCAGAAACCACGCTGCTCTCAAGGTCATGGTGCCACAGCTTTGGGACCAAACGAAAGAAGGGTCAGCTACCTAGTGAGACATTATGCAACAATCAAAAAACCAAAAGATTCCCCCCGTGGCACAGTCCAGCCTCTCCCGACAGCAAGAACATGTGCACATTACTTTGACAGCCCAGCAAAGTGAGAGTGGGGGGGTCCCCTGAGGAGCAGAGGGGTTCCACACTCATCTCACAGAGGTGTGCTGCGGCAGTTCGCAGAATCTGTAGGAATTTTGTGAGCCGGGTGTTAAAACTGGCTGGTGGTAAAAATTAAATATGATCTACACTTAAGAAATCATATTAAAAACAAAGGTAGTGGGGCGCCTGGGTGGCTCAGCCAGTTAAGCGTCCGACGTCTGCTCAGGTCGTGATCTCAGGGTCTGTGAGTTCGAGCCCTGCCTCAGGCTCAGGGCTGACAGCTCCGAGCCCGGAGCCTGCTTCGGATTCTGTGTCTCCCTCTCTCTATGCCCCTCCCCCTCTCACACTCTATTGCTCTCAAAAAAAATTTTTTTAAATAAACTTGGATGTGAATTAAAAAATAAATTAAAAAAGGAAAATATAAAATAAAAAATAAGAGTTGCAAGAATAAAAAAAAAATAAATGGAAACAAAGGTAATAAATACGTAAGCATTTATGAAACTGTTCCTCTCCTCTGTGCTCCTGATGGACACTCACGGCTACGGATGCTATTGCACGGGGACAGCAGACACAGCAGCTGATGATGGGACGCTGGGGACTCTGTTCCCCACGCTGGAAATCTACGCCGCGGAAAGGGGCCGACGACGCGCTGGAGAGGCCACGGTGAGCCCTCAGCGGCAGGGAGGGGCCCAGAGGGGCTGCGGGGGCGGGCGGCT
>NW_027533258.1:8206054-8207771 GCF_008692635.1 Crocuta crocuta | reverse complement strand
TTGGCCTCGTCTGCAAGGCTCTTCTTCACCTGGGCCCACGCCTCTCCCAGCGAGCTGCAACCCAAAGAGGAAGGTGAGACCCAGACCCCAGACCGCCACGCTGCCCTCGGACCCGAGACGGCACGTGGATGGGGCAGAAAACGCCCGTGAGTAGCGCGCTTCAGCCTGGGGGCCCGGTGGGCCACCCCAACCCCAGCTGAGGATGTCAGGAGTGGAGGGGGGCAGACAGCGGCTGGGGAAACATCCGGAATCTCAGAGAATCGGGGGCGGGGGAGATGAGAGAGGAAGGTGGGGTACAGCCGCAGGTGGGCCCTGACACCTGCCAGCCACTGTCCCCCGTGCATCCCCGGAGCCCATCTCTGGTCCGCTGATGACCTGCCGGAAGGTCAAGGGCGGAGAACAGCCACTTTCTCAGGGAGAAGCGGTTCTCAAACAGAAGGTGCCATGCAGCCCTGCCTGCGGGCGGGCCTCCTGCGGCCTGACTCCCAAGGCGGGCAAGGACGGACCCCTGTGCCGAGGGACACCCCACAGATGCCCACGCAGCAGGGAAGGCTCTCCATCCCCGCCCTCAAGAGGTGTGGCTCCCGCCGGTCCTGATTCTGGGCTGTGATCACTGGTGCCGCCCACACCTTCCCGGAGAGCCGTAGAGTCCCGTCAGCGAACCCCTTTCCACCCCAAGGAGATGTTTCCAGCAGAAGCATCTCCCCCTGTCCCCCGGCCTCCCACGTGTGGCCCCCAGCCCCCATTCTCCACTCTGCGGCGCCCCTGAGTCTCGCTGGCCTTCAAGGGACGCCCCGGAGTCTCTGCTCGATACCTCCTCCCCCAGACCATTCCGGTGACTCGACTGTATCCAAAAGCCACTTTCCTCCAAAGAAGTGAGCTGAGCGTCACACCACGCGGCTGAAGCGGGGGCCACCAGCCGCTGAGATCCAGTCCCTCTGGTCACAGTCCAGGCCTGTCAGACTGTGGTGCCGGCTCAGGCCGACCGGGCTTTCAGGAAATGACTGAGGGATCTTATCCAGGACTCCCCTCGGGTGGTCCTGGCTGGGGAGTGAACCCCCGCCCCCCGCTCCAGGGAAGAGGAGGAGTGAGAGATGCATGATCCAAGCTGCTGGCACATATGTGGACAGAATGCCAGGTCTGGAAACAGACCCGTCTGGGGAACGGATGGTCTTTTCAATGAATGGTGGGGTCTACAGGGCAAAGAAGACATCTCGACCCTGACCCTGACCCTGACCCATACGTGCAGATTATCTCAAGATGCAGCACATGTCTAGGTGAAAGCCGGATTGCATATAATAGGAGGACCAGGAACTCAAAGGCGGGGACAGAGCGGGACTGTCCCTGCACCAAGCTGTTCACAGCCTGACACACAAGAGCCTGGAAGCCACAAAGGCCCTCGGCGGTGCTGAGTCTCTAAGTCTACCGTCCGCAGAGCGCGAGGTCAGCAACTGGCCCGGGGACGGCTTTAGTGGCCTGAGAAAGTCATCTGGGATCGGCCGTAGGGAAGGACAAGGTCCTCGGCCCCACCTTCAGGCAGGGCACTCAAAGCTGCGGGGACCGGGGCGCCTGGGTGGCTTAGTCGGTTAAGCGTCTGACTTTCGCTTAGGTCGTGATCTCGCGGTTCGTGGGTTCGAGCCCCGCGTCGGGCTCTGTGCTGCCTGCCAGCTCAGAGCCTGGAGCCTATTTCAGAGTCTGTGTGTGTGTCTCTCTCTCT
>NW_027533258.1:8194913-8206033 GCF_008692635.1 Crocuta crocuta | reverse complement strand
AACCCCCCACCTCCTCCAAGCCCCCCCCCCCGAGACACCTCACAATTGAGAAAAAAGCAATTTAAAAACGCTGTCACTTGAAGACCGATTCTTCCATCTGATGAGAGGTTAATGAAGGAAATCAGACCGGAGAGGCAGTTCCGTCCGAGGCATGCCAAATCGGAACGCATGTTCCTGGCTCAATTACCAACCAGAAAAGACACAAATCCCATTTCCTTTCCACACAGGCGAGGGAAAAAAAACCCAAAAAAACAAAAAAGCACAAAAACAAACAAACAAAAAAACCCAACTGCAGGCAGAATAAATAACCCGATCTTGTGTATTTATCCAATGTGCACACACCCTATTGATTCTGACGCGGCCACAGTGCTCGAGCCTCAAAGCCACCCCGACGTCCCCCGCCCTGGCCACACCAGCACGTTCCTAGCCTGCCCCAAATTTCTAGGCTCCAGCCTGCCCCAAATTTCTACGAGGGGGCCCATGTGTTCACCACCCCGCCACACCCCACGGAGCCTGCTGGAAGGAGTGTGCGCGTGTGCGCGTGTGTGCACGGCGACGGGGCACACGTTCATGCCCCTGGTGCAGGTGTGCGGCGTCTGTGCACGCGAGCGAGTGCATGCGTGTGACAGGCTGCCCATGTCTGTTCAGCGCGTGTGCGTGTGGGGCGGTGGCCAGGGCCTGGCTCGTGTAGCTGGGAGCATATGCTGAGCGCGTTAGCAGGATGCAGTGTCCTTGGCAGCAGCCCAGGCCGAGGAGGCGGCAGCCGGAAAGTTCCGGAGCGGCACTGTGGTTGCAGGGCACCGGGATGTCCAGGGATGCCTCCCTGCCGGGTCAGAGGGGCGACTCCCCGCTCCCCCCGACAGCGCCGTCTGGAGCCCAGTGCCTGGTGCAGGAGGGAGCCCCCGGGGGAAGCTCATTTCTGTCTGCAGAGGAGCCCCGGACCCCCTGGGGCCACCCCGTGCCCACTGGGTCAGTGACAGTCCTGTAGAGGCAGCCTCTTGGCCGCGTCACGAGCCCACGCAGGGGCCATAATCAAAGCCACATTTGGTTGGCACGGCCCATCCCCTGAGGGCTTCAAGCCATGCGGGCGGATCTGGACGTGTTCAACATCGCAGCCGTCCGCCGACCACAACCACACAGGACACAGCATCCTCCTTCCTTGGGCTCCCCTTGCAGAAAGGGTCCCATCACAGACCGCACCGGTGGGAGAGGCCTCGGGGGGAACTTTGGCCTCTAACCTCCCCAGCCTGCTGGTCTTGATTACCGAGGCGGAAGTCACATTACGTGAAATTAACGGTCTTAAAGAGAACAGTCTTGTGGGGCATTGAGTGCAGTCACCGTGATCTGCAACCACCAGCTCTATCTTGTTCCAAAACACCTGTACCCCGTTACGTACTGAGTGATCGTGTCCCCCCCCAACTCATACGCTGAGGCCCTAAGCCTCCAGCGTGGCTGTTATTTGGAGATGGGGCTTCTAAGGAAGTAATTAAGGTTGTGAGGTTATAAGGGGTCGGGGCCCGATCCAATAGGATCCTTGTAGGAGGAGACCCCAGAGAGCCTGCTTGCTGGGAAAGGCCACATCTGGAACTCTGGAGGAGAGCTCTCATCAGACACCAGTGCTACTGGCACCTTGATCTTGGACTTCCCAGCCTTCCCAGCACGATACATTAAACTTCTACTGTTTCAGTCACCAGGTCTATAGCTCTCTGTGAGAGCGGTCCAAGCAAATGAATGCACACCCCAAAAAGAAACCCCGTACCTGGGGTGCCTGGGTGGCTCAGTCAGTTAAGCATCCTGCTTCCGCTCAGGTCATGATCTCATAGTTCGTGAGTTCGAGCCCCGTGTCGGGCTCTGTGCTGACAGCTCGGAGCCTGGAGCCTGCTTCGGATTCTGGGTCTCCCTCTCTCTCTCTGCCCCTCCCCCACTCATGCTGTCTCTCCGAAATAAATATTTTAAAAATGTTTTAAAAAAACACACCCCAAAGCCCTACCCATTAGGGAGTGGCTCTCCTCCCAACCAGCCACCTTCATCCTGTCCCTGTGGATTTCCCTGTTCCGGACATTTCATAGAAACAGGACCCCGCAACACGTGACCTTTCTGTCCAGCGTCTTTCACTCAGAGTAATGTTTTTCAGGTTCATCCACATGGCAGCACCGATCAGGACTTGATCGCTTCTTAAGGCTAAATAATGTGCCATCACATACCCACGTTACCAGTGTGGACATACCCTCATTTGCTACTCCATCCAGGCCCTGATGGCCATTTGGGTTGCCGTGGATGGTGCTGTTATGAACACACACACGTACACATACTCCGAGCGTCTGTTTTCAGTTCTTATGGGTATAAACCTACGTGTGCACCTGCCGGGTCACAGGGCCATTCTGTTTAGCGTGAGGCACTGCCTAAGGGTTTTCCACGGTGGCTGCGCCGTTCTACCTTCCCGTCGGCAGGCTGAAAGTCTTCGTTAGGAGACAGGCAGAGAAGCCTCACCGGGGATGCTTCTGGGCTGGGAGGGTGCAGGTGAGCCTTCCCCAGCCCGAGCAGCGCCCAGGGCGGTCAGGACTGTCATAACCAGAAAGGGAGGGGAGCCTGGGCCTTGGGGCCACCAGAGAGAACTCTCAACACTGGCCGGGTACACAATCGTGCCCACCCAGCTTCTTCCCAGCCTGTCCTCAGAGGTGGGATCCGGGAGCAGGGGCGCACTGACATACTCCAGCATCCGGTGGGAGGCCCCTGGTCACCAGAGAGTGTGAAAGTGCCCACCCGAAGTATGGATGCGTGCGTTTGGGGTCACGGGTGCCGCCCCGCCCCGAGCGTGGATGCGCGCCCCTGGGGTCGCGGGCAGCCTTCCCCATTTAGGTGGGGCCGTGGCAGTGATCCCGTAAAGAGGAATCCACCCCCCACCTTCCTGCCTCCTGCCCCTCCCCACTCACCCTTCCTCCTGTGCAGCCAAGGAGTTTTGAGAGAGCTTAGCTAAGTTCTTCGCATATTCCTCCTCGATTTTTATCCTGCAAAAAGGAGAAAACCCAACACGTCAGCTCTCCGGTGGGAAACTGCGCTCTGACGCGCTGCCTTGCCGCCGCGTGTGAACTGTGTACAGGAACCCGCCAGACCAGACGCTCGGACAGTTCGAGGCTCTTGTCCGACCGTCTGACACACAGCAGGTGTTCCCCAAATACCTGCTGAATGAATGAACTCTGACCCTCTGTCTCTTCTTCTGTGAAACGGGATGTTCCCAGCCATCTGCTGGGCTCTGGTTCACACACTCCCAGCCCAGGGCTGGACCCTCGGGAGGGCTTCAGGTGAATGAAGGGAACTTGGATACCCCCAGGGATGCGCGGTGGGCCTCGCCTCCCGTCCAGCCCCCAGCGCTCCGGGTTTAGACCCTCCAAGGCGGTGACACCCCACGAGAGAAGGAACAGCACCTGTCCCTGCGGCCTCCCAGCTCCCAGGGCTTCCAACCAGCAAGCCTGCGGGGCACAGGGATCTCCATGGAAACCAAGCAGTGCTCAGAGCAGGCGGCTGATTCCATCGCCCTAGAGAGGGAAGTTGCCTTGGTGTTTGCTCCCAGCAGGCGGGCCCTCGACACACTTTCAAGGCAACTCTCCGGGGAGCGTTCCGTGTTAGTGTCCTCACAGGCACTATTCACTGCCTGAGTGATCCTCGGGCCGCAGGGACAGGAGCCACCACTCAGAAGCCCCGGGCCCGACGCTCAGCCAACGGGAAGGCCCCAGAGATGCTCTGAGGGGCTGGAGCCCTTGTTCTCAGTGGCTCCGAGGCAGATGGCCCAAGGGGGTGGCGATGTGGGAATGGGTGGCCTGACCGAGCCCCGTGGCATCGTCCTGGGCAAGAATCATTTTCTGCTCTGGCCTGAGAGACCCCCGAGCCATGTTCCTTCTCTCCCAGCTCTGCTCTCCTGGGCACCTCTGGCCGCCTCCGGGGACTGGCTGGAGGCTATCACCGCCTCCGTCACTTCCTGGCCATTGCTCAGCCCTCCCCAGGGAGACAGCGTGAGTGGAGGAGGAACAGAGAGAGAGAGGGAGACACAGAATCTGAAGCAGCTCCAGGCTCCGAGCTGTCAGCACAGACCCCGACGCGGGGCTCGAACCCACAAACTGTGAGATCATGACCTGAGCGAAGTCGGTGCTTGACTAACTGAGCCCCCCAGATGCCCATCTGTTCCTGTTTGATACTATCGTTTCCTCGCAGCTGAGCCGTGAGCTAGGCATTCTCTCTACTCCCTGCCAGCTTAATGGGTCCTAAAACAAAGATTTGATCAAACAAATAGAAGGCGCGTCTCGTAAGGAAAAGAGGTGCTTTAAAACGCCCAAGAATTATTATTAAAGGATTATCATAATTTAAAAAATTTTTTAAACATATTGTCATTTACCATCAGTATCTCCAGTGTGCCCTGGAAAGTTCAGACGGAAAGCTACATGCGTGTGCGTGTGCACATGTGGCGGGTGGTGTGTGCACATGGATGTGCGGGTGTGTGTGCCTGTGCGTGTGAGCTCACAGGGTCTCAGCTCGGAGGAACTGAAAGGGCAGGAGGCGCGGAAGGAACTTCTTATCATCCGCCCTGTGTGCATCTGGCCGAGTGCACTGTGCCCTCCTTTCTGTTTGCACAAACTGTCCCTCAGCAAAACCACGCTTATAATCCTGGCACTGTCCTAATGGCCCCACTGGGCTCTTCCGTCAGCCTGACCGCCCCCCCACCCCCGCCCGAAGGCAAGGATGGGGGAACAGGGTCAAAGTTGGGGACACAGCTTTGGTTTAGAGATGAAATAACAAGGGAACGTTCTCCTTCCTTGTGATGGGGGCAGAGTGTCAAATGAGGGCCACGCAGGTCAGCAAAGGAGCCAGGCCAGCCTGTGTGCAGACCCCGCAGGGGAGGAAGGTTCCAGCAACCCAGAAGGTGGCTCCCTCCACGGGGCTGGCTGCCACTTGGCTCTGGCCATTCTCTCCAGACACGCCAGAGAGCCGGCTTGTCACGTGAAATCTACCAATTTAAAAACAACAACTAAAACGCTTAAGGTTCAAGCCTTAAAAATATCGCACAGCCCAAAGCCGCGCATCTGGAGGTGACATTCGTCCCAAGAGCCACAGCTGGGGCCTCCGGCCTCGCGCTCCCCTGGGCGCTGGGCGGGCAGAGGGCGCATCCCAGCCGCTCGCCCCCTGACCTCGGGCTCAGGGGCCGAGGAGGCGCTGCGACCCATCTCGGGAGCTGGGCGGGGGCCCCGGTCTTACCTCTCCCGGATGAATTCTGACATCTCCTTCTGCATCTGTTTGCCCTTTAGTTGCTTCTGAAGGAGCAGTTCAAACCCAGCCATGGTGCCATTGCCTTGAGGGTCCTTCTTATCAGCCTGGAGAGGACACAGAAGCACGGGAGAGGTTGGGTGACGAGATGTCCGGGGTGCAGGGAAGGGCCCGCGGAAGGGACCCGGGTGCGCCTGGCAAGCAGACCTCAGCCCAAGGGGGCTGTGTGTGTCCCCTGCCCCCAGCTTGCGTGTCATCTGGTGCACCCTGCCCCCACGAGCCCCGCGGCCACCGCCACCCCACCCCTACCCCACCCCCATGACCCCAGAGCCTGGCAGTCTGGGGAAGAGGAGAAAAGGCAGGCAGCCAGGACCGCAGGCATCGATGCCCCAGGGCTTACTGCTCCCAACCAGACTGGGGGCGGGGGGCTCTGGGGAGTCCTGGTGGCCTGACCCTAAGCTGGGACAGTCTATGGCCTTGGAGGGGGCGGGGGGGCAGGTGAGCCAGACCCTAAGCCCTCCCGTCAGCTCCCGCACTGGCCGGGGAGGGGCAATCCTCTCCAGCACATTCACCAAAGATCCCAGTGGCTTCCGGGAGAGACCGGACTGAAGGGAGGCCAGAGTGTTCTGGCAAAGGGCAGGCTGCAGGGCGGACAGCCCAGCTGGGGAGCTGCTTCACCTGGGAGGCTGGGGAGATGCTGGCACCCATCTCACGATAAATGACCTATGGAAACGGCTTAGCACAGGCTCCCCATCGACTCACTGCTCGTTTCGTGGTATCTAATATTAGTTACTTTTTTTTTTCTGTTTATTTATTTGTCTTGAGAGAGAGAGAGAGCAAGATGGGGAGGGGCAGAGACAGGGAGAGAGAACCCCAAGCGGGCTCTGCACCATCAGCGCCCAGCCCGACACGGGGCTCGAACTCGACATCTGTGAGATCACGACCGGAGCCGAGATCAAGAGTCGGACGGACACTTAAGGGACCGAGCCACCCAGCTGCCCCTAATATTAGTTACTTTTTAAATAAGTCAGGACTCGGGGAAGACGGCCAAGTGAACCAAATGGGATTCCTTCTGCAAGCAAATACTCAGAGTTCAATGTTTTCTTTTGTTTCACCCACACCGCCTCCAGGATCCCTTCCGCCTCCCGCCCGGGCCCCACTAGGCTCTTCCCGGCTCTGGGCGACTTCCCAGGCGCTGGCTGGCACCCCACGTACACCCGCGTCGCCCACTACGCCTTTCCCCACCAGGAATCCAGACTCCACTGCTGCGGGACTTCACGGAAGGCGTTAAATACACATCCTCTGCAGTCAGACAGGTGCATCGATAAGGACCCTGTCGCAGGGTCCAACAGACCTGATCCTCGCCTCAGCTCAGCCACCGGGTGACGCGCCCAGGCCTTTCCAATCCTATAGGCTCCGTCCCCTCTACGCCCTCTACCTTGCAATAAGACTGGGCTATTCTTTAGGGGAATAACCCTTTAAGGGAAGGGAACTTCAGGAAAGGGTGGGTGCTTCCCGGAGAGAACCCGGCTTCCCATCGTCAAGCATTTGAAGTCTATGGACGCCCCCCTCCCCTAGAACTCTCTCCCAATATGGGGTCTCCAATCCTTAGCTGAAGCCCTCTGGGCCACACTGCTAACACCTCTTGCGACGGGGAGATCACTACCACACAAAACACACCATGTCTAAGCAAAGTGGCCCTGGCCATTTAAAAGCTTCTCCGGGTGTGTCTTTTTTTTTTTTTTTAAATGTTTGTTTATTTTTGGAAGAAAGAGTATGAGCGAGGTGGGGGAAAGGGCAAAGACAGGGAGACACAGAATGTGAAGTAGGATCCAGGAACTGAGCTGTCAGCACAGAGCCCGACGCAGGGGCTCGAACCCACGAACCGTGAGACCATGATCTGAGCCGAAGTCAGACGCTTAACTGACTGAGCCCCCCAGGTGCCCCTTCTCCAGGTCTAAGATTCGTGCACTTCACCTTGAGAAAAAACCAAAAGAGGGGCGCCTGGGTGGCTGAGGCAGTTGAGCATCTGACTCTTGATTTCGGCTCAGGACATGATCTCGAGGTTCGTGGGTTGGAGCACAGAGCCTGCTTGGGATTTTCTCCCTCCCTCCCTCTCTTCCCCCCCCCATCACACGCATGTGCGCAAGCATTCTCTCAAAATAAATAAATAAACTTAAGAACAATTCAAGAAAAAGAAAAAGAAAAATCTCCCAAAGCACCAAACCTCAATCTGCCTCCCACACACAGGATGGGTGAGCCAGGCAATCTGTCCACACTGGGGAAAACCAGCCGGAAGAGGTGGGCTTCAATGACCGTGTCAGCAGGGAGATTTCCGTTAAGCGGAAAAGATGGTGGTCGGGGAAATAAAACCCTAGAGTGAGGGGCAGGGTCCCAGCGGAGCCTGAATGGGGATGAGAACACAGAAATGTCGCGCTCTTGGATGCCGGCGAGGGGCAGGGCCACGCGCTTCCCTCTGGGTCCCCAGGGCTCCCAGATGCCCCCACACAATAGCTGAGCGTCCGTAAGCTCAGCCACTTGTCCTGGAGTCTCCTGGGCCCCCGCACCTGCCACTGCCCCCCGCCCTTGCCGGCTCACAGCCCTACCTGCGCGACGCTTCTAAACTAGATCCCATCGCATTCCCGCATCTTCCGACTGCGAACAGAATAAAAACTAGCGAGCTCCCCGCGCCTACGGAGCGTACGCTCCGTCCCCTGCTCACCGTGAGTCACCTCTGAGCTCAGCCCCTCAGGCCTCTGATGCCCCCCCAGAGCCCTCCCCACGATGTCTGACACCCCTGCATGGACCCCCAGCATCTGGAAGAAACACAGCTGGGTCAAGAGGACTCACTGGGTGTCTTCGAGTGCAGGTGACTCGTTAACAGAACAGAAGCACTTTTGTCTAGTGCTTGGTTATTAGCAAATCTAAAAAAGGGTAGTCATCCATTCCGCATGGTAGTGAAACAGTTATTTATTCTGTTTATTTACTGCTCCTCAGGGTCTCTGCAAACGCTTTCATTTTCTCCCCAAAGCGTACACTTGAGTGGTTTTTAACAAGGTCACCAGGTTGGGCACCCGTCACCACCACGCGAATCCAGAAGGAGCCCATCTCGGTGTCAAGGTCCTTGCCGACTTTCAGATGCAAATGCCGACTATTCCCAGGGTGTCTGGGCAGGTGGGCTTCGCATTTGTCAAAAGGTATTTATTTAATTGTGGAGAAAATACACTTCGCATAAAATTTCCCACCTTCCCGTTTTTAAGCATGCCGCTCGGTGGCTTCAAGTCCATGGTCCCACGCGACCATCAGCAGCGTCCTTCTCCAGAACCTTTTTCTTACCTTGCAAAACTGAAACTCCGCACTCAGTAAATGGGATGCAAAAGTTCTAGAAGCACAGCTGCTCAAGGTGGAGCCCTCCTACCAATCCCTGCCCTCAACCTCCTCATCACTGATGGAAGCAGGGAGGCCGCCCAGAGAGGCAGAACGTTTGCCCAAGGTGTCCAGCAAAGGCGTGACCTCAGGTTTATGTGCATTCTGCCCAGGACTTTGCTTCCATGTGGCCCCGCAGGAAAATCCTGTGGATTCTCTGAGATTTATGGAAAGATCTGGACTCCCAAGAGGGGCTTAAATTCCTGCCTCGGATGCCAAATCTCCTGTTGAGACCTAAGGGGACCCTCTTCTTTGAGCTCGAGGCCCCTCATGCCCCTTCTGGGGGTCCACTCCTGATCTTTGCCGGGGCGGGGGGAGGGGCAGTCACAGAGCGGGGGAAACCGAGGCACCACTTACCCAGAAGTAGTCACAATAGCTCCACTCCGTGGGTTTCAGCAGCTGCTGCTCTGGTATCGTGTCCGGATGAGGGAATGTCACGCAGTTTATCTGCAGGGCACAGGACGAGGGAGGAAGTGACTTGTCTGGAAGGCTGGGGGCCGCTGGGAAGGCCCTGAGCCCGGGACACAGCATTACAGATGTTCCCCTCGGGTGCCCGCTCGATAAAACGTGCATGGCGACCTTGGGAGGCTCGTGTTTTTTGAATGAACGGCACCCACGCCCGCCCCCGAGGGGCTGGAATCGGTCGGAACTCTCTGGAAGGCAGCGCGGTAACAGGACCCAAGAAAACCACACACAGCCTGAGCCTCCGACCCCGGGGCTGCTCATCAAAGACCACCCCCTACGGCTGGATCCGCATGTGTGTACACGGTGTGTCTGCCAGCACCCAAGTTTGCAGGAGCGAAAACACAACCGTGGGGCAGAGAGGCATCCGTGGGGTCTGCATCGAGAGCCCAAGACACCAGGAGAAAGTTCTTCCGCGCAGCTGCGGACGGGGCGCCGGGTGGGGAAGAAAAGCTCGAGGTGTGAGATGGCACTGAGAGTGTAATACCACTTGCACAGGAAGAAAGAGAGAAGAGAGAGAGGAAGAGAAAACATGCACACAGTTGGGTTATTCACGTACAGGATCCTTCTGGAAGCCGATAACCTCGCTTGCTTCCAGGGAAAGGAATTAATTCCGTGGCTGAGGGTCAGGGCAACAGGTTACCCCTACCCTGTGGGTTTTATTTCACCGTCTTTATTCCACGAACAAAGAGCGTGTGAAAGGATGGTCCGGGGTGCGTGCTCGGGGCTGGCTCTCGTCCAGGAGAGGGCAGCGCAGACATTCCTGCGCCGTCTCACACTCCTTCTGCCCGAGCTTGTCCGCGGCACCTGGCGGTTTTAGCGGCCCTCCTGCTGGGCTCGTTTCAAGCCCGGGATCCACTCCCCCGGGGCCCATTGCTTCCTGTCCCTCGTGGGAGCCTCGGCTGGAGCCTCGGGGAGGCAAGGGTCCGAGCCCCGCAGACTCTACCCACCCCCACCGCGGAGCCAGCAGGGGCTGTGGTGGGGAGCCGTCTGATGTTCAAGGTAAGGGCTGTGCAGAAAACCCAGGGGTCCTGGGGGCGCCCCCGGGGCGGGGGGAGGCTCAGTCGCTTAAGCTTCCAATTCCTGATCTCAGCTCAGGTCATGATCTCACGGTTCGTGCGTTCAAGGCCCATGCCAGGCTTTGCGCTGACAGCATGGAGCCTGCTTGGGATTCTCTCTCTCCCTCTCTCTCTGACCCCGCCCTGCTTGCATTCTCTCTCTCTCTCAAAATAAACTTCTAAAAAAATTTTTTAAAAAGGAAAAGAAAACCCCAGGGTTCTGGACAGAGGCCATCAAGTCCAAAGCTGGGCGGCTGTGTGAANAGTGACCTTGGCTTTGGGAAGGGGCGGGGTCTGCGGAGATGCATGTAACCAGCGGATCCCTCCTAGCTCCTGCGACTGTTGTCGAGCCAGCACGACAACACACAGCCTGAGCCTCCAGCATCCAGCCCGGTGTGCCGTCAGGTGATACGACTCCAGAGAAGCCGAAAACGGGGATTATTAGGCAAAGCGTCTCAATGCTTAAATGCTGGCAAGTGATTCAGAGTTAATGATGATGACAATAAGGACAAAGTCAACAAACCAATTCCTCTGCAAGCCCAGTGGGGCCCCCAACGGCCCCCCCAGCCATGTCCTCGGGTTCAGGGACTTGAGGGTGGCTGGAAATCCATCTAGAGTCCCCCACCCCCACCCCGTGCCCTCCGCCTCCCTGCTTCCAGGGGCAGAAGCTTTCCTTGTAATCCCAGGAGACGAGCTTGGGAGACGTCCCAGCCAAGGACAGGGAGCCCCCTCTTCCCAGACACTGACATCTGGTGGAAGGAACGGCCGAGATTCCTATTCTGAAGGAAAAGATCGAGTGGCAGGAATGAGCCAGAGAACCCCAGAGGCGAGGAGCACTGATTTCCGCCAAGGTCAAGGTGCAGGCTCGAGGGACCTGCTGGGGGGGGGGGGGGGGTTGCCCCCCCCGGGGGCCCTCGC
>NW_027533258.1:8190754-8194860 GCF_008692635.1 Crocuta crocuta | reverse complement strand
CGGCGGGGGGGGGAGGGGATTTCCACCCCCAGGTGTCACTGGCCTGCAGCTCCCTGCTGTAGGCGGTGAGGGAGGGCCGCCCTCTCAACGCCCAGCATCCAGCAACGGTCTCCCCAACCCTCTCTCCGGGCCGACGCTCAAGGCGAGTCCAGAGGGAAGTCTCCTTCCGGGGCGTCGACGACCCACTGCCGCGTGGGCCTCCGGTCGAATCACGGAAACGAGCGCTGGATCCCAAAGTTTCACGCAGTCCTTATTTCATGTTCTGGCCATTCCTGTTTCCAAAGATAACTCGACCACGGGGCATCTTTATTTCGCTTAATAATGTGGTCCGTGAAAATTTCAACCAAATCTAATGACAAATTAGCGGGGACGTCAGACTGGGCCTTAAGGATCACGGGGCCAGGGGGGCACGGAGGTGCCCCGAAGTGGACTCGAGTGTCTTCTCGGGTGCCCGGTCGGCGTCTGGAGGAGAGGGGTCCCACAAATGGCCCCATCACAACCACAGACGGGGAGCTGGCTGGGCTGGGGGAGGCGGGTGTTGTTCCCACCACTTTGTGAGGACAGACTGGTTGGGGGCCCCAGGGGGCCTGTCCCCACCTCTATCAACTCTGGCTTGCTGATGGCTGGCTCCCACCTGTCCAAGGTGGGGTTTCCCCAGTGCTCACGGAGCCCCGCGCCCCCTGGTGGGCGACTGGAGAACTGCACCCCGCTGGCCTCCCCTCTCCTCCCCTCCCCTCCCCCCACCCGCCCCAGGAGGCGTCTGTGACCACCCGGAATCACAGGACAGCCCTTAGCCCGACCAGAGCCTTGCGTGCATTCCCAGGTCAGCATCTCAGCACCCCTGCCAGCTGGGTAACACGGGCCTCATTTTACATGAAGAAACAGGATCAGACATAAGAGTAAGTCCGAATCCGAGCTGGGCTGACCGACCACAGGGCTCAAGTCCTCAGCCACAGAGCCGTGGGGGGGGGGGCTTCCTCGACCGCTTCCCACGCAAGCGTCCGTCGAGTGGCTACTTTGTGCCACGCGCTCTGCTAGATCCTTCCAGCGCTTTGCACACGTGCATTTCTAATTGCACTTCTCATGACTGCTTAATTAGCATCTCTCTTCCCGCCGGAGGGTCTGCTCCATGAGAGGAGGGAGACCCAGAGAGTTGTACTGGGGGAAAGGACCCGAGGTCTGAGGTTGAACCGCACAGGTGGGACCATGCGAGGCAACAGGGACAGGGGGCAGTCAGAACTGAGGCCGGACGCCGACCAGGGCCACCGGGGAGGCTCCCCAGGGACGAGTCCTCCTCCCAGCGCCTCCCGGGCACAGCCAGAGCCTGAAGGACATCTTCCTCCCAGCAAACGCGGGGGGACGTCCTAAGGAGCCACCTTCTGCTCTGATAAGAGCTAATAAAATGCCAGACCTTGTTCTGACGGCTTTACACGTACCGCCTCACTTAATCGTCACCCAGTACGGCGGGTGCTCTATTATCTCCATGCTTCAGAGCAGGAAACTAAGGCACAGAGAGGTTAGGTAAGTTATGAAACATCACACAGCTTGTGTGTGCCGGCGGAGTCACAGCCTGAAGTCGGTCGGTCTGGCTTTTAACTTCCGTCGCACTACCTTCTACGCTCCTACCCAGGCAGGCGCTCAGCACGGAGTGCTGTTTGGGAGAAGTCCTGGGAGCCTCCCTCACCGCCGCTCCTCCTGAAATCACCATTCTCGATCGATCACGCGGGCGGCAACTCTTGTTTTCTCCAACCCTCAGATAAACAGAGTCACCCCCTCCCCTCCCCGCTGAACACAGGTCCGACCCTCACAAGGGGCTGATGCGAGGAGTCCCTGCGCACGTCACCCGCGGCCCCCAGTCCCGGCCCCACGCGGAGGCTGCAGTGCAGGGCAGACGCCACGGTCCCTCACCCGCCTATCTGGGCAGCTGGCTCTGACTCTGCTTCTGGAGGGAGGCTGACCTGGGAGGTGTGGACACGGAAAGGTCAGAGCCGAGGTCTGCGGAAGAGGAAAGATACGACCCAGACGAGGACCACGGGTGTGCCCGGAACCTTCTTTCCGGGACAGGAGTGTGGCTGTGCTGTTGTCTTCTTCTCTGTGATCGTCCAGATTCTGACACGTGTTCGCGCCGAGGGCCGCAAGCTGCCATTAGTGCCTGTCATTCCTCATCAAGCCATCCGTCCGCAGCTGGCCCTGCCCGAGGCTTGCCCCAGGCCACCAGCGGGCGGGCGGGGGGCACGGCTGGAATCTCAGAACCAAGCTCTATCCTGGCTCCTCGGCCCCCACGAAGACCCGGACCCGGATCCCGACCCGGACCCGCACGCACCACCTTTTGCTGCCAGGCCGGCATCTGGGTGAATCGCCGTTACGTGTCCGCTCCGTGGGATCCGCCCCGACACGGTGGGAGACTGCTCCCCCCGCCCCCACTCGCCAGCAGAGGTTTCCTGTACCCCGGGATCCGGGCCGCCCCCCTCCCCCCTCCCAGGGGCCCTGCGGGGTTACCCGTGAGCTCTGGAGGATCAGGGCCCAGAAGAAGGGCAGGGAGGGAGCAAGCGCCGTATGGCACCCAGGCCTTCGCCCGTCTCGGCCTGGACAGAGGCGGGGCCACCCCGGCGGCGGACGCGGCTCTGCTCCTCGCCCCCGGCCCGTCCTTCCCCCGCTCAGCTTCTCCAGCGAACATTCCTGGAGGCTTAAGTGTTTCTTTAAAACCTCTGGGGGTGTTGGCTGGGGCCCCGGACCAGCCAGACCGTACATCCAGGAATCATTCGAGGAACCTGCATTTTAAGTAAGGTCCCCAGAGGCGGCGGCGGCCGACTGCACTTCGCAGGCTAGCTCGGAGAGGCAGCGATGTAGCAGATGTAGCAGTGGGAAGACTCGGGCTGGAGGGCGGTGAACAAGGTGTGCTGGAGAGGAGACCCCGGGCGAGGCCCCCAAGCGCTGGCTCAAAGCCCAAGCACAGCAGGTGGGTGACGTGGGCCCCACCCCGGGGCCTGAGACCATCCCCAGAGGGAGAGCTCAGGTCTCAAATCCCTATGCTTCCCAGTCCGGCAAAGTTTATGGCTTTGTGCCTCAGTTTTCTCATCTGTAAACAGGGTCGAGAAGGCGAGTGGACACTGAGCAGTTACTACGTGCCAGGCTCTGTTCTAAGTGGTTTCTGTGTACAGACTCGTTCTGTCCACACGCGATCCCCATGGCACAGACACCCAGCATGTCCCGTTGTGCAGATGTGGACACTGAGGCCCGAAGGGCAGAGATGCTGTCCCGGGCTGCCTGGCTTCAGAGCCCTCATTCACAAGCACCATACAACACTGGGTCTGTCCCCCACCCCTCACATGGCGAGTGGAGAGGAAATGAGCCGCTCAGAACACTGCTGGCGCATAATAAGCGCACACCGAAGTAGCAGCTATTGCTGTTTCTGAGGCCACTGTGCACCACACAGCCCTCTCGTTCTTCCAAAGCAGCACTCTGAGCAGCCCCCACCGGCCAGGGAAGGGGACCCACTCTGGGGGTCATCTCCGTGGGGGCGGCCAGAAGGGCTTGGAACCGTCCATGCCACACAGAGCCCGGGAGGGCAGGTCCCCATTCCCGGCTCCGTGGCACCCAGCGTCCAAACGGCAGACCCAAGACCACATTTGTCAGGTCTCCGCGACGTGTTTGCTCGCTTTCCCCCAACGCGGGGCTTGTGTGTGTGTGTGTGTGTGTGTGTGTGTGTGTGTGTGTGTAGGGGGTGCACGTGGGGGCTCGGCGGGCTTCTGGAAGAGCCCCAGGAGGCGGTCTGGCCACCCCAGGCGGGAGCCGCCTGCTCACGACAGGAACTCTATTCTTAGGATGCCTTCTCTTGTTTTCTTTTTTAACTTCGATACCTTCTAGAAGTCACCCTGCGCAGAGCAAGCCCCTGTGGCTGTAATTTACATGTCATGTCGCTTGCGCGGAGCACAGGCCACCCCCTCCCACGCCCTCATGCACGTGAATGTCCCCCGCCCGCCCCGCGCGAATGGCTTCTGCACGAATCCCACTCTGCCTGCATTGGGTCCGCATCCAGAGTGGTACCCACAGTGGGGAAGGGTCGGGGTGGAGGTAGGGGAGCGTGGGGGGGAGGCGGGGGGAAT
>NW_027533258.1:8188077-8190197 GCF_008692635.1 Crocuta crocuta | reverse complement strand
CGGTCCACGTTGCCATGGCAACTGCCCGGAAAGCCCGGGCTCCGCTCTCACCCAACCTGCGGGGAGTCACTTACTGTGATGGTGTTTTCCTTGGTCTGCTTTTTGCCTGGTGATGAGGATCCCAGGTTCTGGGGAGAGAGGCGAGAGACATCATCAAAGCTGTTCTCCATCCTGGACGTTCGCGCTTTCTGTTTTCAGGCTCCCTGAAGGCGGGGTGGGGGGGGGGGGTGGCGGGGAAGCCCCTTGCTGGGGAAGTTCGGGGGGACGCTCGAGCTCCCATTAACCCTTCAGTCACCATGTTCGGGAAGAGAGCAGGCAGGGGTGGCCCTGACCCCAAGATGCTCCGAGGCCCGGGCTTTGAAGGCAAATAGGAGGAAGCCTCCAGCACAGGGTCTGAGGGATCTGCTCCAAACCAGGTCCCCCTCCTCTTCTCCCAGTCCCTGATTCGGGGAGTTAACCCCTCAGCCGCCCTCTGCTGGTGAACTGTTCCTCGCGCCTGCCCGGGAACAGAGAGTTAAAGCAGGCCACCACCTCCATGACTTCTTATTCTGAATCCGACACAGCCAATCCTCAATCTGGTAATGTGCATGGCGGGGCGAGGGGGGCGGGCTCGGCCTCCTCCGTGGCGTGGGAGGCAGGAGGGACTTCTCAGCAGAGCCGAGCTGTGGCTTTTATTCATTCAGGCTTTGGGTTGCTTTTCTAGGTCTTCCCGTGGCCGGGAAACGAACGACTGTCCCGAGCGCCTCAGCCTCCAGGGGCTCGGCACCTTGCCCTGGCCCTAGAATGAGGTGCCAAGGCACTGTGGTGGGGGCATTATATGTGTGATGTGGGACCCACAGCCTCCCTTCTCTGGTGAGACCGAAGGATGTGGTTGTCGAGACTCTCCTAGAAAAAAGAGAGAGAGGCTTCTCCATCCAGCCTCGGGAGCAGCCCCCAATCCCGGGCCAGCAAAGCCCCAGACCACCAGCAATGAGAAGCATTGGGCGGGGGGGGGCAGTAGGGGTCAGCCCTGCCTCAGTTTTCTATCTGCTCATCACACAAGGCAGGGAGCTTGATGGGGGCCCTCTTTGTGGTTCCCTCATTTCTTTCCTCCCTTCCAGATCGACCCGGGCTGGTAAGGAAAGTCCGTTAATGGAAACTGATACACTCCGACTGTGTAGCCACATAAGGGGCTCTATAAACCGTCCGTGTCACGGGCTAGGAAACAAACTCAGCAGCCCGGACACCCTGCCTGCCAAGGAACGGGACTTCTCTGAGCCTCGGCTGCACTGGCTGCTATCAACGTCCACAGGCTTCGGAGGGACTGGCCCCAAATCGGGTCCCGGCCGCACGTCCTGGGGCTGAGCCGGCGGCAATCAGTGGGCCAGCGCCTCTGAAGCAGAGCCGGGGGCCTCCCTTGGGGACACACTGATCTCCGTGGTGTCGTTCACCCAGGCCCCCACACGGCAGCCACGGCAGCCGCCCCAGACTTCGACGGACATTTCCAAAGCAACGACGCTTCACCTCCCCTGAACAATCCCAAGATACCAGTTGTACCCCAGGGCATTTGCCCAAACTGGGCCACCCGGGAGGAAGACAGAGGCCACGTGGCTGGACCTCAAATGCCACCAACCTCTGACAGGTGCAGAGAACTCTTGCAGATTCATCCGTGCAGCGGCACTGGTCAGACAAATCCAGCCAGGGACACTCCCCGTGTGGACTCTCCCTGTCGTCGACACACATTGCCACCACGCTCCGAACCCCGCCCACCGGGCTGGGCAGCTAACGCACTAGCAACCAGTCTCCGTANATGTACACACACTTGCCTAATCCTCAGCCTCTGCGAATTCAGAGGCACCGCCTCCATTGCACAGATGGGGATACTGAGGCTTGCGGAAAGGAACTCGTTTGTCATGGGTCACGGGGCAAAGTCACTCAGCCCGCGGCTGAGTATCTCTTTTCTCTGTATTCAGGCAGCTCTCCCACTCGAGACCGGGAACATCATCTTCTTTTCTTCCAGGGGTCAAGAAAGATGTCCACCATCCACGGTCACTGATCTGGGGACCACCGTGCCCAAGGCTCTGTGGAATGAGGCTGGACACAGAGGTCGCCCTCCTCCCTGTAACTGGGGCCAGGGTGGG
>NW_027533258.1:8157556-8188071 GCF_008692635.1 Crocuta crocuta | reverse complement strand
GGGAGGGGGGGTGCGGGGGGGGCTTCCTGGAGGGCTCAGTCCCATCTGAGCTGAGCACGGGGATTCCAGGCTCTTCCAGGCAGCCCGGGCTCTGTGCCTGCTGCTGGTGGCCTGCGCCTACTGTCTCAATATCAGCTCCAAAGATATGCGTCATGTATATGCACTACATGTATACAGGCATATACATCCACACATCGCACACACACACCCCTGTAACTCGTCACGAAAGGGCCCAGAAGGAATGGCACCTCCCTCACAGGGAGACACCTACTAGCTAGAAGTGGTTTCTAAATACTGTGCCAGGGGCGCCTGGGTGGCTCAGTCGGTTAAGCGTCCGGCTTCGGCTCAGGTCATGATCTCACGGTTCGTGGGTTCGAGCCCCCGCATCGTGCTCTGTGCTGACAGCTCAGAGCCTGGAGCCTGCTTCAGATTCTGTGTCCCCCTCTCTCTCTGCCCCTCCCCTGCTCACGCTGTGTGTGTGTGTGTGTGTGTGTGTGTGTCTCAGAAATAAATAAAACATTTTTTTAAAAATCTAAATACTATTCCATACTAAAAGGAACCGCATCCCTTGGAGAAATGGCTCATTCCAGATGCCAGATAGATCTGGAACATTCTATTGTGCTGGGAGGTAAGAAACCGGGCAAAGAACGACGTGGTCTCTCTGAATGACCCGGTGCCAGCAGAGAGAGGCTCCAACAAGCCAAATTTGGGACAATTTGAGCATGATTGTGAATAATGACTGCAGATGAGTAACTTCAAAAGGCAGCGAAAGGAGGGGGAATGCAGGATGTTATTTTTTACAGAAGAATGCCCATAAAAATGGTTAAGGCATCAGAAAATTGCCATTTGCAAACCCCAAAGTCAAAACGGATTCCGGTCACAGTCACCAGGGATGCTGAAGCACTGAGTGAAAAGACCGAAGGAACCCTTATTCCCCCCCCCCCAACACCCCCNCGATTACTGGCTAATTAGAAAGGGAAAAGATGCCCTTGCAAAGGGGCCATCGTGTTAACCGGGAGCTCAAACTCTGCATCGCTGGTCAGGTGCTAACCCGGGAAGCCCCAGGACGTAGAAATCTTTGCCGGAACCGCTAGCCCTGAGCCTAAGCGCAAGAAAACAAGTGGACCTGCATGCGGGTCACTCTTTAACTGACCTGGACTCTTCCCAAAAAGAACCACCAAGATGGAAATCGAACACGTGTGGGGAAGGCGGCCTAGAGTAAAGGAAGCTAAAGCCATAGAGGAGATGAAATGGGAGCTCCCTACGATGGAATCCTATGTGGCCACGAAAAAGGAACACCGTGTAACTACACTTGCAATGTTCATGGACCTTGACACATTGTTGTCAGTGAAAGAAGCCAGACACACAAGACACCAGAGGGTGCCATTCCACTTCTGTGAGATGCCAGCAGAAAGAGGCTCATCTATGGAGACAGGCAGAAAGCAGATTAGCGGGTGTGCCCAAGACTTTGGGGGATTCTTCGCCACCTGACGCAAGGGCTCTAAAACGGACGTTAATGATGGTCACGCAATATTGTTCATTATAAATGGCTGCGTGAATTACATCTCAATAAAGCCGAGAGAGAGAGGGAGAGAGTAAAAAGATACAGCAACCAATGTATCCACCTGTAAAAGGGGAATGGACTTGAGACTGGGGAGAAAGGCAGCAATATTAGACACCATGCGGACGCATGTGGAGTCTGAATATGAATGATGTATTTTAGATGATGGAACCGACTTAACTCCTAAGGAGGCTAATGATATTGAGGTCATGTCTTCTCCTACAGAGATACAATCTGAATCGTTCCCAGTTAAGACAGGAAGTCAGGAATTTGCTTTAAAATAATCCGGGGGTGGGCAAGGTGGAGGGTCAGGGGTAAGAACGGGACTATGAATGAAACAAGACGGGTCGAGTAATTTCGGCAGTTAAGTGGCTGGTCCGTGGTACTTTATTAGAATATTCCTTCTACTTTTCTAAATGTTTGCCAGTGTCCATAATAAAAGCGTTTCATCACTTTTTTTTAAGTTTACTTATTTTGAGAGAAAGAGCGAGCGTGAGCAGGGGAGGAGCAGAGAGAGAGAGAGAGAGAGAATCCCAAGCAGGCTCAGCGCTGTCAGTACAGAGACCAACACAGGGCTCGATCCCACGAACCGTGAGATGGTGACCTGAGCTGAAATCAAAGGTCGACGCTTAACCGACTGAGCCACCCAGGCGCCCCAATAAAAGTTTGTTGCTGCTGTTGTTTTTTAAATGTCTTTTGCCTATGATTCTAGAAAGTTCCTCTCCTTTTTGAAGCGTCCCTCCCCAGCCTGGTGTCCTGCTCTCTCGCCCGGGCCACTCTGCTGTTACTATGCGTGGAGGACCCGCAGGGGTGGCAGCCCGCAAACAGAGAGCTGGGTGCACTGCTTTGCACGTCCCCACCTGACATGCAAGCCCAGGCTTTGCACACCTTCTGACCCTGTCTCCCAGCCCCGGGACCCAGAACGAAGCCTCTCGATGGCATCCTTGTACTGTTAGAATAAACCCACGCTCCTCACAATAGGCCTACGCAGACCCGGCCAGCCCACCTTCCTCGCTCCTGACACCCGCTGACCCATAAACCACAGCCCTCTCTCCGTCGCTGCGGCTTCTCTCCTCCTTCCCCCGCCGGGCACCCACATGTGCCGTTCCCTCCACCCGGAAGGCTGTTCCCCGCCACCGCCCTGTGCCAAGCTAAAGCCTCACTCATGTGTCCAGTCTCGGCATATATACCTTTTCCTAGGAGGCCCGACACTGACATGTCCGCCATCGCCCACCACCACCAGCCAGGTCCCCAGAACACACATGTTTATCTCCTGCCTTCTCGGGCCGGGCCGGGCAGGGCTCTGTCCGCCTGCAGGTCAGTGCCTGGCTGAGGAGGAGATGCCCAGTGTGCAACAGGGGCTACTGGACTGAAGGGGAGCGCCCCTGGGGAGATGGGTCTATTTCCAACTCCCTTCTCCAAGGGGACCCTTCAGTTTCCAAGCCCTCGGTCCCACCCCCTGTCCCCTCTCCTGGGTCTTCCTGGGGGACATTCATGGGAAGCCAGGGCAACTTTGATCATCAAAGGGCCTGGGCTCTGGGGGGTGGGAACAGATCCCTTGCCTGACCCCCACCCCACGGGCACAGGGATCAGAGAGGGCGGGCAGGCAGGGGGCAGACCAGGCTGTGCTTCCTTCCGCAAAGGCCAGCAAGACTATCAGCCTCGGACGCCCCAGCCCCCAGTCAGGTGGACCCCATTTATCCAATATCCAGGCAGCTCACCCCAAGGCTGCACGACCAGAAACCTCCACTGGGTGGCGCCAGATCACCACCACCTGTGCCCAGCCATCTGGTCTCCCGGGGCTGGGGGAGGGCCAGGCAGATGCCCTGGGCGGCTGCAGGCACCTGGCTGGCTTCAGTCCTGCCCAGGGCGACAGGGCACGGTGGGGACACACTCCCCACCCCCAACATTCTAATCTCCCTGATTCGCCTGCCTAAGGAGGAGCAGAGAACAGAAAAACCACGCAGGGCTTTGAGCAAACCTTGANNNCCCGGATCTCCAATGGCCCTGCGTTCACTGGCTCATTCGTTCATTCTCCAGGTATTACTAAGTCATAACTGCTATTCATTATAATCCACAGCCCGGGATCGTGTGAGTAACACTTTGTGAGTGAGAGAGGCCGTGTAGACTTTGGGGAGGGCCTGCTGTAAACACTAAAGCTTCTGATCCTCTGTCCGTGATTGGCCCCGAGCACCTTTGTGGAAACCTAACTCCACACCTTCAGGAATCCTTCCACGACCTAAAAAAACCAACACGCTACCTTCCGGTCCTGGGAAGTGGTGAGCCACTATGCCTTCGTGCTCTCCGTGCACTGCATTATTTATTTTTGCTACTTAAAATTTTTTTTTAACTTTACTTTTGAGAGAGAGAGAGCGCTAGTGAAAGTGAGTGGGGGCAGGCGGAGAGGGAGAGGGAGAGAGGGAATCCCAAGCAGGCTCTGTGCTGTCAGCGCAGAGCCCGACATGGGACTCGCTCTCATGAACCACGAGATCACGACCTGAGCCGAAATCAAGAGTCAGATGCTTAACTGACTAAGTCCCCTCCCTTCCCCGGGCGCCCCTATTTTTGTTACTTTGATGATACATCAGCTCTCAACGTTGCCATCCAGAAAGAAAACACTCAATTCCCACCTGCCCTTCAGCACCCACTGCTTGACCCCGCCTGGGGCTCCAGGGCTGACCTGCCCAGCGCCCCAATACTGCTCGTTGCATCTGCCTTCCATTCAAGTAAAATGTGTTCATTTCAGGAAATGTGAAAAATACTGTTAAGGCGTCAAGAAAATAAAAAGCACCTCAGGCCAAACTTTCTGAACTTCAACACCGTGTGAATTTTCTAACTGTATAATTCTTTTTCTTTTTTTTTTAACTTTTTAAAATTTATCTTGAGAGAGAGCATGCATGTGCATGCACAAGTGGGAGAGGGGCAGAGAGAGGGGGAGAGAGAATTCCAAGCAGGCCCCGGGCTCTGAGCTGTGAGCACAGAGCTCGAACTTGTGAACCGCGAGATCATGACCTGAGTTGAAGTCAGACGCTTAACTGACTGAGCCACCCAGCGCCCCCCCTTTTTTTAATGTTTTTATTTTTATTTTCGAGAGAGAGACAGAGAGAGTAAGAGCCAGGGAGTGGCAGAGAGACAGAGAGAGAGGAAGACAAAGAATCCGAAACAGGCTCCAGGTTCTGAGCTGTCAGCACAGAGCCTGATACGGGGCTCGAACTCATGAACCGTGAGATCATGACCTGAGCCGAAGTCGGACGCTTAAGCGACTGAGCCACCCAGGTGCCCCCCAGGGGACCCTTTAAAAAATTTTTTTTAGTGTTTATTTTTGAGAGGTGTGCATGCCTTTTTTCCAACTATCATATTATGTTCTCCTGAATCATGAAATATTCTTTAGAAAAGGGCTTTCGCAAGTCTGTGCGACACAGCAGCCTGGCTGGATATTCTGAGCCCAAATCCACTTTACTCCTCCCCTGTCTAGGTTGGGTCTGACGCCACGGTGCCGTAAATGATGCTTTGCACATGAATCAGGATCCCTGGATGTGCTCCGTGCATAGATACTGGAGGGGAAATTCCTGGGTCAAAAATCTGCTTCTGAGAAGCTTATATCCGTATATGTTGAAAAACAAAAAGGCTTCGTACTAATAAGTTCACTGTACTTGGGGGTGGGGAGAACCGTGCTGTTAGAGAACGAAGCAAGAATGATCGGAAAGGGAGGGAGTGTTTTCAAGACTCTTCTTGATGATGCTCAGGCCATGAGCTCTCTCGGTTCTGTGACAGCGCAGCGGACCAGAGGCTGAAGTCTTCAGAAAACACAAGAGTCAGGTGGTAAATCAAGTTCAACCCAAATTGATAGCGGCGGCGCTGGAAAGGCAGTCTGGAGGCTCAGCAGAAAACACACAATGCCAGGGCTGTGGGTGATGTGTGCTAAGAGCAGGGGAGCAAAGGGGACAGACACGGACACACACACACACACACACTGTGCGCTACTGACTATGCCCAGGTCCTCGCTGCTGAAAGCACAGTCCCCTGGTCTACATCCAAGGACTGGTTAGAAACGCAGAACCGCAGGGTCCCTCCTAGACCTTCTGAATCAGAATCTGTTTTTAAATGTTTATTCATTTTTGAGAGCGAGAGAGAGGCAGAGCGGGAGGCAGGGGAGGGGCAGAGAGACAGAGGGAGACACAGAATCTGAAGCAGGCTCCAGGCTCTGAGCTGTCAGCACAGAGCCCGACGCGGGGCTCGAACCCACAGACCGTGAGATCACGCCCTGATCCGAAGTCGGACACTTAACCGACAGAGCCCCACGGGCGCCCCAGAATCTACATTTTTAACAAGAGGCCTGGGTGATGAGGAAGTCCATCAAAAGGTAAGAAGCCTCGGCCTGCAGGGATGTCCAAATTCTCCTCCAGGGCATTAGCAGAACTAAACCCCGGGCCCAGAGCTCTGTCTAAGACAACTGAACAGAGTTTGCAAACACGAACACTCCTGCCCGCGGTATAGCCGAGCGTCACAGTCTGGCCATCCGCAGCGACAGACCGTAAGGCCCTGCTTCGACATGGCACCCGCTGCTGTGGGTAAGCGCCTGTTGTTATCCTGAGCACCGGCCAGTACCACCCTCACCGTCACCCCGGCCAGCAGAGCAGTTCCTGGAAAGGACCGGCGGAGTCCGCAGCCCTCATCCACAACACCTCCTGGATAGAACTCACGCACGGACTAAAATAAGCTGGTCCTTCATTCCTCAGACACGGCTTAGCACAAACTAGAAACACCACGGGCCTCGGCCTCAGAGCCGAGTCCGATCATTTAGCAACTGTGTCACCGCACGAGGCACCTAGGCGGTCTAGGACTCGGTGGCCTCACCTGTGACACGGGAAAGGTACGGACGCGCGTTTGTACAAGTCATCACAACGGATGCAGTGGAGAAGCCGGGATGGGAATCTAAAGCCGTTCTTCCCCCGTTTCCCCCCATCGTGTCGTGGTCTCTGTGTTAGGTTATTAAATAGGAGAAAATATTTCACACGGGGGTGGGAAGGGGTGTACAGACGAAGGAGAATCGCCCGGCCCCGTCCATACTCTCAAAGTGATGGAGGAACCTTGAGTCTGTGTATCAGGAACCCAGACGGAAGGGTGGAGCCCTCTGCCTTACCTATGGTGAGGATCCACCCACATCACCCGACTCCAACCACCTGCAACTTGTAGAGAAAACCGGCAAAGCAAGATCACCCGCTTTCCTCGGTCGTGGTTTGTGGGCGTGACCCAGACAGAGCGACCGCCTTTTACTCGGGGCAGAACGGAATTCCCAGGACCCAGACGCCTCCAATGTGCCATCTTAATGAGACCACCCTGGGCCTGTGTGACTGCCTCCCCTACCTCCCGTCACAGCACCCCTTACCTGGGAATCACCGGTGGATTTTCGGACGCTCATGTGGGCAGTCTCGGGCGGGTGCGCGGGGGTCCCTGCCGCGTGGTATCCATTCACTGCGGGAGAGAAACAGTGCTCAGAAGCCGACGTCGCGCACGGCTGGGACCCTCTCTCAGGATCTTACCATTATTGCGGAGCTGGAAACGCCTAGCACGCCTCTCTCCGATCCCCGGCTCCCAATTACGGAACTCTTGGTGGGGAGCCCCATTTCTTTCTGAGCCAGAGGGGAACGTGCTTAAATGGGAGGTGGGGTCACTCTTGTCTAACAGCCATCACCGAGAATGCCACAGGGGTTGTGGCCATGAGCGCTGATCAAGGGTCCAGCCTCTTTCCACAGAGTCAGGTGGCCCGTCCACCAACTGCCTGCGGTTCATGGTTCTGTGACCCTATGGAGTTCGGGGAGCCTCGCTCAGCTTCTGGATCTGTGAAATGGGGACAGCTCTCTCCAATACCCAAACCTACCCTGTTGGCATGAAAATCAAATGAGACATGGAGGGCCTGGGTGGCTAAGTCGGTTGGGCGTCCGACTTCGGCTCAGGTCATGACCTCGTGGTTTGTGGGTTCGAGCCCCGCGTCGGACTCTGTGCTGACAGCTCAGAGCCTGGAGCCTGTTTCAGATTTTGTGTCTCTCTCTCTCTGCCCCTCCCCTGCTCATGCTCGCTCTTGCTCTCGCTCTCTCTCAAATATGAATAAACATTTTCAAAGTATTTTTAAAAAATCAAATGCGACAGTACTTGCTAAAAGGGGCTGTGAGTTATGAAGTAACTTACGAAAAGGACAGAGGGGTAGATGGAGAGAGGACAGGTTACCGCCTCTGTTCCCGAATCCCGTCACCTCGAACCCCAGCCTGTGTGATGTCTGGAGACCAGACACACCTTCCTTATGTCCAGGCTTGGAGGAGGCGACACAACTTACATACTGTGCGGGTTGAACCAAAGACGTACGAAGCCCATGGTTCTTACGGAGAGAGCCCTGTGGCGCGTCCAGAAGCAAGAGAGACTGGCTGAAAGCCCCTAACGCCTACGGATTTGCTGGAAGCAAGCAGTGGGGTGACAAAGGCCGCCCCAAGCAGGACCTTTTTCACACTGGGGAGGTCTCCCATTCTCCATCATTTGCAGGGAAAAAAATCCCAAACCCGTGCTGCCCTGCGAGCAGAAACACAGAGCACTGGGCAGACCCCTGTGGACAGCTGGGCTTCTCCCGGGTCTGCAGGGTGGTCTGATCCTCTGGAAGAATGCTGGGCACAGACACAGGAAGGCTACTGAAAACTGGGCACGGAGCTGGCCCCCAGGCGGGTGGCTTGGGGAAGCAAGAAACAGATTACCCCGCATGGCCAGAGACAGCCCTGCTCTNGTGGGCTGGGGGTGCTCTGAGAGCATCAGAGGATGTGGGGGGGGGGTCAAGGAGAAACCACTCAAGTTGGCATAAGCTATGCCAAGAAGGGCCCTACCCTGAAAAATACAACGTGCACTGAAGGCATAACATTTGAGAACTGTTATTTATCAAACAGCACAGGACTAAAATGGATAAAACTCACATGGAGGAGAATCTAAAGACAGCAGGTGAAAACCGTAGTAGTGTGCCGCTTTCCGGCTGAATGAACTAGATATTAAACATCATCCGCTACAAAGAAAGATACTGTCTTTTACCAACAAGTCACGGAAATTTAGGGGGAAAAAAAAAGACTGGGGCATATTTAAGCTACAAATAAAGCATCAATAAATCACAAAAGCCATAATGAACGCTGGCCACATTCTTTGACTAGAAAGCAGTAAAAGCAGATAGTAACAGAAGAACAAATATCAAAGTTCCCCATCCGTCCAACTCCCAAACACTTGGAAATTTAAGAAAATGCCTTGCTGGGGCACCTGGGTGGCTCAGTTGGTTAAGCACCTGACTAAACCTCAGGTCACGATCTCACGGTCTGTGGATTTGAGCCCCCATGTCGGGCTCTGTGCTGAATGCTCAGAGCCTGAAGCCTGCTTCGAATTCTGCGTCTCCCTCTCTCTCTGCCCTTCCCCGGCTCACATACTCTCTGTCTCTCTCTCTAAGATAAATAAACATTTAAAATAGTAATAATAATAAAAAGAAAATGCTCTCCTAATCCCAGATCAAAGAAGAATTTAAAACAGTAATTATACAATATTTAGAAAATAATGAAGNGAAACACCAAAATGAGTAAAACCTTTGAAAAACGACCTCCCTCCAAAAGGCACTGGACCCAGATGGTTTTACGGGCAAATGCACTCAAACGCTCAACAAAGAAAAACCTAGACATAAGCTGTAGCCAGGTTTGGAAACA
Organism: Crocuta crocuta; assembly: GCF_008692635.1. Classification (NCBI taxonomy): domain Eukaryota; kingdom Metazoa; phylum Chordata; class Mammalia; order Carnivora; family Hyaenidae; genus Crocuta; species Crocuta crocuta. Next base: position 8,178,789 of record NW_027533258.1, on the reverse strand, counting down.
CAGGGCAAATTTTGCAGGTTATTAAACAAAGACAGCATTACCCTGGCCCTCAAATCTACCAAAGACAACAAAAGAGCTGAACCACAGTTCAGTTTGACTACGAACACGAACTACGTATATTCTTACCTGAGCAGGTCTTAGCCTGGAACCAGTCACCACCTCTGATGATGTTGGGTCCCTCTATGCCAAGGCTGTCCCTCGCTCCTGGAGGGCAGGGGCTGCCCTTCCGACCCCCACCCACCCCCCTCACTGCACCTAAAAGTGTGCCCTCAGGACACGCCTGTCTGTCTTCCGCTTCCAGCATCCGCCAGGCGCCCCGCCCGCCACGCTCCTGCCAGCCAGGAACTGCCTAACGCAGGGGCACTGTGCCCCTAATCCATTCTCTTGTTCTCACTTCGGTTCTGAGCTGTCAGCTGCTGGCTAATTACTCCCCGTGTCAAAACAATTACTGGGAAAGAAAAAATAATTTTCCATCCAACCATTTCTCTCCATCCGGCAGCTCTGCCCTGATCTGGTCTTGCCGGGTTTCAGTCCACCAGTCCCAGGCACACTCAGAAAAGCGCTCGGTGGATATCTGAACGGCTCTGGCTTCCCCACGAAGGTTCCTGATTATTCCCAGTCCTCTGGGCTCTCAGCTTACCAAGGGTTAGAGGCCGGACGTGGGTGCTTTTGAGGCCTCCAGCCTCCGGGTGGCAGGGGGAGTGGGTGGAATAAAATAAAATTGGTCAATGATCACTCCTAACCAGAAGGAACAGAATGCATTCCGGGGATAGAAGAAACAAAGTCAAATGCCCATTTCAGCTGTTTTTAAGAGAAGAAAAAGGGAACAGAAAGCTCTTACGTAGTAACTTTCATAACTTCCACCACAAATATAAATGCACACATGCACACATTTCATCCCTTGCTGTGGGCAGTTAAACAGACAAAGAGAAGGGGTCTTGAGAGATGCATGATGAGAAAAGGGGACAGGTGTCTGGGTGGAAAGGGAAAGAAGAAGGCCTTCAGGGGCAGGGGAGAGGAAGCGGGTAAAAACGGAAAGGAGAGCCAGAGTTGTGGAGGGAGGACGAGCAAGAGAGAAGAGTCAGCAACATCTGTTGCCCAGAATCCACAGGGCCGGTAGCTCTGCTTCCCCTCCAGCTCCAATCCCAGCAGAGATGATTTCCTCCCGTGGCCCCCGCGGTTCCCTACGGGACCCCAAAGAGTAGACTTAACCCTTTCAAAGGAGAAAATCAACCCTGGACAGCGCCCCTTCTAACCTCCCTTCTTTCTGGAACAAACACCTAACTTCTTCCAAGCATAAGGAACCCAAGAGCCCCGAGGTCCTATTCCTGACACCCACCCCTCTTGACCCCCCTCCCAGAGTCAACATGGCGGAACATAGCGTTTCCCCAGGCCCGCAATACGCGACACCAGTTCTGCGGCGTGTTTGTTCTAAATATAAAGCAGTGGAAGGAAACAGTAGGGTCTCATGGTCCAAAGAGTTTAGGACAAGTGGCCCCCAGTGTTCACTGCTTCATTACTGGAGGCCTGTTTAAATACAGGCACACCTCAGACATACTGCAGGTTGGGTTCCAAACCATCACAATAACCACATGTCACCATAACACGGGTCAAACGCATGTTTTGGTTTCTCAGATGCACGTGAAATTTATATTTACACCCTACTCTATTGAGTGCACAAGAGCATTATGTCTAAGAAAACCACACTGTACATACTTAATTTAAAAATATTTTATGGCGGAGCACCTGGGTGGCTCAGTCAGTGAAGCATCTGAGTTCAGCTCAGGTCATGATCTTGAGGTTCGTTGAGTTTGGGCCTCGAGTCGGGCTCTGTGTGCTAACAGCTCGGAGCCTGGAGCTGCTTCGGGTTCTGTGACTCCCTTCTTTCCCTCTTCCCTCCCCCACTCACTCTCTCTCTCTCTCTCTCTCTCAAAAATAAGTAACATTAAAAAATATTTTTAAATTACTTTCTTGCTAAGAAACATTAGCCATCATCCGAGCTCTCAGCGAATCCTCAGCTTTGTGCTGGTGGAAGCTCTTTCCCTCAGTGTTGATGGCCACGGACTGGTCAGGGTGGTGGCTGGGGGGACGGTGGCAATTTCTTAGCATAAGACAACGGTAAAGTTTGCTACCTCAATGGACTCTTTCTTTTCATGAACAATCTGTCTGCAGCAGGTGATGCTGTTTGCGAGCATCTGACCCACAGAAGAACTTTAAAAAAATTTTTTTTCAATGTTTTATTTATTTCTGAGAGAGAGAGAGAGCGCGAGAGAGTGCGTGAGNAAAAAAAACTTTTAAAAGCCAGTAAAATACACCAAAAGAAAAAATGAGAAGGGGGTATAAATATGGCAGTTGAAATGAACTGGTTAGGAAGCAGGATCACATTTGCCATTCAGGCAAGTTCTCTTTGTGTGCGGCCGGGGGAGGAATCTCAACAATAAAAAAACAGGTCAACTCATCTAATTTGAGACAGAGAGAGTGCACGAATGCTCAGAGTGTGGAATTTGAAAGAAAACATAAGCAGATCTTGTAAAAGATTTTTTTTATAAATGCAAGAGCATATGATTTGTAATTATGCGCTAATAATAATATTTACATGACCTTCCATGAGATCGAAATGATCAAAAATGGTTTCAAAGGACCCTAGAAACACCAAAATGAGTAAAACCTTTGAAAAACGACCTCCCTCCAAAAGGCACTGGACCCAGATGGTTTTACGGGCAAATGCACTCAAACGCTCAACAAAGAAAAACCTANGGGGGACGGTGGCAATTTCTTAGCATAAGACAACGGTAAAGTTTGCTACCTCAATGGACTCTTTCTTTTCATGAACAATCTGTCTGCAGCAGGTGATGCTGTTTGCGAGCATCTGACCCACAGAAGAACTTTAAAAAAATTTTTTTTCAATGTTTTATTTATTTCTGAGAGAGAGAGAGAGCGCGAGAGAGTGCGTGAGCGGGGGCGGGGAGGGGGGTCAGAGAGAGAGGGAGACACAGAATCTAAAACAGCCTCCAGGCTCTGAACTAGCTGTCAGCACAGAGCCCGACGCGGGGCTTGAACCCACGAACCGTGAGATCATGACCTGAGCCGAAGTCGGACGCTTAACCGACTGCACCACCCAGGCACCGCTGAAGAACTTCTCAAAAGCAGAGTCGGTCCTCTCTAACCCGGCTGCCTTATCAGCTAAGTTCATGGAATATTCTCATCCTTTGTTGTCATGCCATCTTATCTTCACAGCATCTTCACCAGGATGGGATTTCATCTCAAGAAACTACTTCCTTGGCTCATCCATGAGAAGCAACTCCTTAGCCAATGAAGTTTCATCACGAGATGGTAGCCATTCGGCCCCATCTTTGGGCCCCACTTCAGATTCTAGCTCTCTCGTTTCCATCACATCTGCAGTGACTTCCTCCGCACAAGTCTTGAACCCCTCAACGTCCTTCAGGAAGGTTGGAATCAACTTCCTCCAAACTCCTGTTCATATTGATATTTTGACCTCTTTCCATGAATCATGAATGTTCTTAACCGCACTTAGAATGGTGGATTCTTTCCGGAAGGTTTTCAATTTACTCTGCCCAGATCCATTGGAGGAATCACTACCTATGGCAGCTAGAACCTCCCAAAACGTATCTTTTAAATAAGACTTGGAAGTCAAAATGGCTCCCTGACCCATGGGCTGCAAAGCAGATGTTGCATCAGTGGGCCTGAAAACAACATGCGTCTCACCGTCCATCTCCATCAGAGCTCTCAGGCGAATAGGTGTATTGTCAATGAATAGTAATATTTTGAAAAGAATCCTTTTTTCCCCTCAGCAGTGGGTCTCAACAGTGGGCGTAAAATACTCAGTAAACCAGGTTGTAAACAGATGTGCAGTCACACGGGCTATACTGTCCCACCGATAGAGGCCAGACAAGAGTAGAGTTAGCATCGTCCCGAAGGGCCCTAGGATTTCTGGAATGGCCAACGGGCATTGGCTTCACCTTGAAGTCACCAGCCGCATTAGCCCCTAAGGAGAGAGTCAGCCTGTTTTTTGAAGCTTTGAAGTCAGGCACCAACTTCTCTTCTCCAGCTCTGAAAGTTCCAGATGGCGTCTTCTTCAGACAGAACGCTGTTTTGTTGCTTAGTGGAGCCACCTTCATGAATTCTTTCGAATCAGTCTTCTGGAGAATCTGCTGCAGCTTCTACATCAGCACTTGCTGCTTGACCTTGCACTCTGACGTTATGGAGGCGGCATCTTTCCTTAAGCCTCCTGACCAACCCCTGCTGGCCTCAGACGTCTCTCCGCAGCTTCCCCTCCTCTCTCAGCCTTCACGGACTTGAAGGGAGTTAGAGCCTTGCCCTGGATTAGGCTTTGGCCACAGGGAATGTTGGGGCCGGTCTGACCTTCCGTCCAGACCACCCAAACCTTCTCCACGTCAGCAATAAGGCTGTTTCTCTTTTTCATCCTTCATGTGTTCGCTGGAGAAGCACTTTCCATTTCCTTCAAGAACTTCTCCTTGGCACTCACCACTTGGCCAACTTTGGTGGAAGTTTTGGCCTGTTTCAGCTTTCAACATGTTTTCCTTATGGAATTCAATCATTTCTAGCGTTTGATTTACAACAAGAGACATTCGACTCTTCCTTCCCCTTGAACACTTAACAGGCCGTTGTAGGGTTTTCAACTGGCCTCGTTTCAACACTGCTGTGTCTCAGGGAAGACGGAGGCCTGAGAAGCAGGAGAGACGCGGGGATGGCCAGTTGGAACAGTCAGAACACACACAACATTTGTCAGTGAAGTTCAAGGTCCCATACGCACATAGCTTACGGTGCCCCAAACACAATCACACGAGTAACATCAAAGATCACTGATCACAAAGCAAATCACCATAACATATATACTTGTAACCAAAGAGTCAGAAATATTGAGAGAATTACCGCAACGTGACACGGAGACGTGAAGCGACCAAACGCTGTTGGGGGAAAAAAAAAACAATGGCACCAACGGACTTTCTCAACGCAGGGCTTGCACAGACCTTCCATCTGGAGAAATCTCCCCCGTCCGTGAGGCCCTGACGAGTATTCCTGGATGCTGATGAGCTCCGGGGACCTCAAGCAAAGCAATGGTGTGTGGTGCTCCCACACGTACGTGGATGCAGAGCCCGTTCCGGGCAGTGAAGCAAGACTACTACGGAACCCACTTTGGGAACAGCTGTGGCTGTAAGGCGGCAGGTAGTGAGGGCAGGCGAACCAAGGCAAACACGGGGGCCGGTTTTGAGCTCAGAACCTCTGAAGGCACCCTGGGTGCAACCCCTGCCTCACGCCCTCGCTGCACCCTGTGTGGTGGAGGGAGGTTGCATCTACCGGGCTCTGTTTAGGGGAGCAGTTTTACCCGACAGCCTTCTGGTCTAGAAGCATCTGTCTGCCCACCTGGCACTCACTGTCTTCATCGATCGTCAGAAATGAAAACCATATCCCCCAAAATAGAACCCAAAACACATCCGTCCCCAGGGCTGGAGGGGGCTGGAAGCCTGTGGCTATTCTCCAGGGCGTCAAAGGTTCGATGGGTTCCAGGAAGGTCCCTCTGGGGCTTGAACTGACAAAATCACGGAGTCAGGAACAAAACGCGAGCCTCCTTCCAGCAGGAAGTGTTAACCGCCTTCCTTGAGGTCGATGGGGGGGGTCTCGCCGAGGGCCACAGAAGCCTCTCTAGGAAACCTGATGATTCTGCAGTGAATGGGGGGGTCCCTGCTTGGCTACGATGTAGAGGAGGCCAGTGGTTAGGGCTTCCTGGTCTGGAGAGGGTGTGGGAGAGGGTGAGCCCCTCCCCAGGGGCCCCTGCTCAGGGGAAGCACGGCCACTCCGCAAGGCAGACCCTCCCTGATCCTCATGGGAGCTCACTCATGCCCCTTTGATCTGGCTTCCCCAGGGACTGGAAGGGTGGCCCATCCCCTAAGGACGATCCCTCCCAGGCTGGACAAAGCCAGAATTTGAACTGGCTTCCCCGACGACTCCCACCCCCTCCCACCCCTTCGCCACCAGGGCAAGTCAGTAAAAGACTGATTGCCCCCAACCTTCAGAAAAACACAATCAAGGGGCCCCTGGGGGGCTCAGTCGGTTGAGCATCTGACTCTTGACTTCAGCTCAGGTCATGATCCCAGGGTGGTGGGGTCGAGCCCTATGATGGGCTCAGTGCTGAGCATAGAGCCTGCTTAAGATTCTCTCTCCCTCTGCCCCTCTCCCCTCTGATTGCACTCTCTCTCTCTCTCAAATTAAAAAAAAAAAAATTTTTTTTAAACAAGAGAAACACAAACAAAAGCTCGGTGCATGTCCCAGGCCCAGAAGCTCCGAAGGGAATTCACTCTCCACACTCTGGTTGATGAGGTCACCACGAGTCACAGGTAGCTGTTCAATTCTAACCAATTAAATTTAAATAAAATATAGGGGCGCCTGGGTGGCTCAGTCGGTTGAGTGTCCAACTTCGGCTCAGGTCATGATCTCACCGTTCGTGGGTTAAAGCCCCGCATCGGGCTCTGTGCTGACAGCTCGGAGCCTGGAGCCTGCTTCCGATTCTGTGTCTCCCTCTCTCTCTCTGCCCCCTCCCTGCTCATGCTCCGTCTCTCTCAAAAATAAGGAAACGTTAAAAAATTTTTTTAATATATTCCAAAATTTAAAAAAAAACACATACATTAAATAGAGTAAAAGCAAGTTAAAAATTCAGTTCTTCAGCAACACTGGATGCACTTCGAGTAACTTAGCCACATGCCTGGCGCGACCGCAGCGGACAGCGGCGATCACACCCATTTCTGTTCCCGCAGAACGTTTTCCTGGACGACACTGCTCTATGGATTCAGCCATCCACCCCGTGACGCATCCACGAGCCTCCCAGAACCTCATTTTTCACCCGGTACTTTCTTTCCGTCTCACCCTGACTCTTCCTCTCTCTCCATAAATCCCTGCCTCCGTTCGGCATATCAGACCAGCCCAAGGATCCTCTTTAGTATTTGCAGCAGTTACGGAATAGAGCTTTTGGGGTTTCTGTCTGGGTTCAAACTTCACTACTGGCGCGGACCTCGCCCGGAAAACCCGGAAAAGCCCCCCGCTCAGCGCCGACGCTACGTGACACCCAACATTTCAAAGAGCGGAATGCCATTTTTTGAGGGGGCACTGGGCAGCTTCCCAGACCTCGCTCCCCGTGGGAAGCCTGGCTGGCTAAGCTTTCAGCATCCGACGAACCTGCGCTGAGAACGAACCAATCCCTGGCTACAGGTGAGTGTTCAAACCTTCCCCAGAAGCTCCCAAAACTCAAGAGGTAAAGAGCCCCATGGCCGCCCTCACACTTCTGCCTCCAGAAAGCACCGTGGCCCGGGCTGATTTGTGGTTCCCACTGGTGTTCATCCTGACCTGTTTTTCCATGTTTTTCTGCAGAAGGGACCACATTGGAATATTTGTGGTCAGCAAATGTGGCTGAGGTTTCCACGCTGCCCTCGCCCTCCCCACCCACCGTGCGCGTAATCACCCCAACGCCCGTCGCTGCTAACCGAGAGCCATTCTGATAGAGCCAAGGAGTGCCGGGCTGCTTCAAGGAGGCGGCATCTCTGGGCGCCTGGGGGGCTCAGTCTGTTGAGAGTCTAACTCTCGATTTCTGCTCTGGTCATGATTTCCTGGTTGCAGAGTCTGAGCCCCGCGTGGGGCTCTGCGCTGACAGTACGGAGCCTGCTTGGGAAATTCTCTCTCTGTCCCCTCCCCCACTTGTGCTCACTCTCTCTCTCAAAAAAAAAAAATCAACTTAAAGAAAAAAAAGGCAATGTCTCATGAAGACGCCTCTAATGCATTTCACTCTTACCCTCAACCCCAACCCCAGTACTCAGAATGAAATTGACACCTTCCTCTGGCTTGGCAGGGGAGGGGAGGAGCGGTCGCAGGCTCCACCCCTGCGGACTGGCCTCCCCTCATCGCCTCCCGCTCTCCCCTTCATCCTCCACCCTCCAGCCACACACTGGCCTGCGCTGTGTTCTCAAACACGCCAAGGTCACCCCTGCCCCAGGACCTTTGCACCTGCCGTCCATGGCCCAGAACACGTCACTGCGACCCCACACACATACCCATCTTCTCCTCACTGGGGCCGTTCCCGACTCTCCAGCCCTGCACTGCCCCACGGCCCTCACTTTCACTCCTTGCACAAGAACATGCAGGAACAGCCCAACACATTTCACATTTGGGCTTATTCGCCCAAACCCCCCACTAGAATGTGGGTCCCGGGAGCGGGGACCGCACAGGCGTGGCTCATCTGTGGCACAGTCCCCAGCACCGAGAATAGCATCCGGCATATTCTTTGAAGGAAAGGTTTGAAAGTCTGTCACTGCTGCCCTGAGTGGTCCCCAGAAGGGGAGTCAGCAGCCCCAGAGTGTGGGGGCGGGGACGGCTAAGCTCGGAAGCAACTTCGTGTCCCCGCCGAGTCCGTGTCCCTCCCACAACCAAATCCAACCTCCTGAAAGCCGCCTGTTCCAAAACCAAACGAGAGAATACACGGGAAAAAAAACCAAAAACAAACCCTGGTGCTCCCGTGGGAAGAAATGCCGACGAGGCCACTCTTCCCTTCTTCCGATCCGAGGTTCCGTGCGGAACTTAGAAGAGAAGGTGTCAAAGCCTCACGGATGCCCCGAGCGCCTCCCGGGAAGGCCTCTTCCCTCCCGCCCCAGAGCGTCGATGTGCCCACGCCCCGAGGAGGAGAGAATCGAGGGTCAGAATCCCCGGAGGCTGGAGGGGGCCTGAGCCACCACCTCCCTCCTCCAGGCCCTCGATGCGTACACCCGGGCAGAAGCAGGCTGGGCACGGAGACGCAAGGTGCCCACGGCCCCGGTCTGACAAGCTGCGACTTCTAAGACGCCTGCGACAGGACCGGCCGCCTCACCCACCTCCACCTGATTCCCCCTGCAGACAGAGAACTCAGACCCTGACAAGGAATCCCAAGTCCCTTCCAGAACATTCTATCTGCAAGCTGCCCCGTAAAAAGCTGCCCCCTTTAACTTGTACGCCGTGGTGGGCTCGGGAACGGCGTGGAGCAGCTCTGTACCCGCCCTCGCAGCCAGGTTAGAGCCTGATGCCACGCCTCACCCGGCCGCCTTCTCTCCCTAAGCACCTGACCGGGAGCGACGGTGAGGCACCGGCGTGCTGCCCACACTGCCAGGGACGGCCCGTCCTCCGAGCCCTCCAGACCCCGCCCTCCCCACCCCCCCCAGCCGGGCTCCAGACCCCAGCACCCACAGTCCCGGCCTTTCCGGTGAAGGGGGGTGTGCAGCCCCTCCCCGTTGCCCCCAAAGAGCGGGTAGACCGTACCTGTTGGAGGCAGAGAGCTCCTGTGAGGGCCAGGGCTGGCCGCAATCCCAGAAGAACTGCTGGGGCGTTCCCAGGTGGTCTCTGGTCAAAGAAAGAAACACAATCACTTTGAGACTGTCACAGGGCAGAGCCCCGGAGGGTCCCAGCAGAGCTAGATGGCAGAGGAGACCCGGCCGGCCACCATCCTGCCCCAGCCCAGGGGGGCGGGGGGGAGCTGGCCTTCCGCTCCCACACCATCCCCCTCCCCACCTGCCAGGATGATCGAGCTTCTAGCTGGGGACCCTTGGAAATGTCCCTCTCGGCCCCCCCAGCCCCCACCGATCCCCCAAGGCTGCCAACCCAGGCACCTCCACTTCTGTCCCGTGCCCTGGGACCCAGCCGCTCACTGGCTGTTTCTCCCAAGCGCCCACTGTCACCTGAAACCCCAAAGCCAGAGGAAGGAGCCCTGGCCTGGGGTCTGTGCAGAGACATGGGTCCTCCGTCAAGTGAGAGTGATTCCCCAAGTCCTTCCCGGCTCTCCAGGCCCACGTCGGGTCTGAATTCCAGCCACTGCGTCAGCCTGGCCCCTTCCCCCTCCCCGGGTGTCCAGCAAGGAGCCAAGCTAACACCGCGGCCGCGTGGTGGCCCCCTGAACGCGACGTGAGCCGCGTCGCCGCTGTGAGCAGAGACTTCTCATAAAGTTATCCGGCGAGAAAAAGAATGCTTCTCGCTCTGTACTATTTGAGGACGTAGAAATACACAGAGGAGTCAGCACCCATAATCGCACAGCTCTAAGTCAACATTTCGGTATCTCTTGAGATTTATTTTCAAGTCCCACTGGNCGTGGGGGGGCGGGGGGGGGGGGGGGGGGGGAAGGGGCACGGAGTGCTACGCACACGCTGGCTGGCCGATGTTGGGGGTTAAAAGGCCACCAATTCCCTTGCACCGAGGCAGACGATTCCACACAGCTCGGAGTTCCCAGGGGCTGGCCAGGGGCCCTTCCTGTGACTTTACTACATTACCGCTCCCTTCCCTTCCCCAGGGGCTGCTCCCAAGAGTATTCCCCTACCCGCTCCTGAACCTCCTGCACCTAAATCTGTCTCAAGTTCATCTGAGAACCAGACCTAAGAGCCTCCAACACCCACACACCCCAGCGCACACACTCCATCTAGCTCCTCCAAGGGAGTCAGCACTCTGACCCACCTCTCAGGCAGCACAGACCTTGACCTCGACCCCTATGTCATCTCCCTGAGAGTCAGGTCTATGTGCCCGGACAGACGGGCAAATTGAAAGATGGACACCATGACGGCACGACATAGGTTCCTATGTGCTGTGACCTTCCAGTCTCCAGAGACAGCCAGCTCTGTTCTTCCAACAGGTGGGAAAAGTGCCTTTACGCCTTTGGTGGCTGACGCCACAGACCCGACTTCAGAGAGCACCCAGCAGCCACGTCTGGGCTTGTGAAAGTCGGCTGGGAGCCGGGCGGCAAGCCCCTGGACGGCTGTGCTCCAAGGTCAGTGGGCCGCCTCTACGCGGAGCACCAGCTCCTCTTAAAACTGAAGCTGGTGATGCCCAAGGTGAAACTCGGGTTCTAGTCGGACAAGAGCTACGCGCATGCGCACGGACCAAAGAACACGGCGGGAAAATGGCTCCTGGCGGTAGACAGGGGAACACCGGAGGGCGGCAGCGGGAGGGGACTCGGGGCATCGGGACAGTAGCGGGGCGTTTCGGGCCAGACGCAAAGCAAGCTTCCTGCTGAGGTCACTGCATCTATGGGACACAGGATCCCTCAGGGACTGAAACTTACTGAGAAGTANAAGTGGAGTGCTGTGGGGGGGGGGGGAGGGAGAGAGAGGAGCCAGCAACAGACATGAGGACTTGACTCTCCCCTCCATCCTCTGGGACCTGCAAACCGCCACCGAGATCGGGGGAAACAAAGCAGAGCTTAATTTGAAGATGCTTTTTAGCTGAGAAGTCTCTGTGTCTTGTTCCTCCCGCCCCAGCCCGGGCTCTCCAGGGAAGGGGGTCGCAAGAGGCAGAGACTCAGGCAACAAGAGAAAATGTGCTGAGAGCAGAGAAGCCGTGTGAGGTCATGTGCTGAGGCGTCTGCAGGAGGAAGCCCCGAGATCACAGGCAGATGTGGGCCTCCGGTCAGAGCCCCACTCACTGGAAGGCCTGCGCTCGCTGGCCGGGGTCACTCACAGGCCCCCCAGAAGCTGGAGTCCAACGGGGCGCCTGGGTGGCTTAGTCGGTTAAGCGTCCGACTTTCGCTTAGGTCATGATCTCGCGGTTCGTGGGTTCGAGCCCCGCGTCGGGCTCTGTGCTGACTGCCAGCTCAGAGCCAGGAGCCTGTTTCAGTCTGTGACTCCCTCTCTCTCTGACCCTCCCCTGCTCACGCTGTCTCTCTCTCTCTCTCCTAGAAATAAATAAAACATTAAAAATTTAAAAAAAAAAAAAAAGAAGCTGGAGTCCATCATTCCCCTATGAGCCACGTCTGTCCGGCCGAACGCCATCTGGGCGCCATAACTCTCTAAAGGATGCTCGCTTGGCCGGCTCTGGGCCAGCCCCAAACCCAATGCCACTGCAAGTCTGAGGCAGGAACACGGCCAGGCCAGGCTTGGCGGACGTCTGGAGAGTCCCTGTGGCTGAGTCACCTCACCGGCAGCGAGAAACATCACCCCCAGATGACCAGATTGCCCACAGGAAGGAAGCCATTTCTAGGCTTTTTCCAATAAAAGATTCCCTAATCTATTTACAGCGCACCAGGCTCGTCGACCCCGTCAAAGCAAAACTCAAGCAGCAGTTTGGGGCCCGGGTTGCCCTGGATTAAGGCTCTTCTGCATTCTCTGGGGATCCATCCCTCGGGCTTTAGATGATTCCAGAAACAGCCCGACTCCTACCACCAGCATGGTCACCATGCAGGCCCCAGGAGCTCTAGGGAGCATGGCGAGGTCAGCCTGGAGAAGTGAGACGTGTTCTTGGAGAGAATGCAATTCACAAGAAACACACTTTTCCCAGCAATTCGGACTTCCCCCGCTAACCCCAGAAAAGCCACACGCACAGATCAACTGACGGTGGACCAAACCGGCCCGTCAAGGCTACAAGCTGGAGATTTTAATTCCCCCGTCGGCGGAGGACAGTGGCTGCCGTGGAGAATAAAACTTTCGGAGACAGTCTAGTTAAAAGGAGGGCAGAGACGCAAATCTGGGTTTCAAAGCACAGATGGCCCCTCCTTACAAGAATAACAACACTGATGCGAATAATGAAACAGGAAGCGAGGCAGGAGTTACTAACTTTAAGCTTCTAGACTTCATTGTCCTTGTTCAGACTGCATCCTGCTTGCATTAGAAATACTGGCTTCCAGCGCGAAAGCCACAGGGACCCCCCTGGATCGACGCCACTGGTCCTGGTGATTTGCCTTTTGGGGAAGGTGTAAGCCCCGCCCTCCCTGTCCCNCCTTTCTGTCCAATCCCAGCGGACACCTGCTCCCCACTGGTCCACTGGCCGGGCTCTGGTGGTGGCTCTCTGCTGCCCCCGGTGGCTACCAGGTGAAATAACCACAGGTACCAGCTCAAGAGGGAATTGGGCCCTTTGGGGTCCTGGCTGGCCTCGGAGATTCCTCCAGTCCCCTCCTCTTTGCCCTTTAAAAAAAATTCTTCCTTCTGGGGCACCTGGATGGCTCAGGCTGTTGAGCGTCTCACTTCAGCTCAGGTCATGATTTCACAGTTCGTGAGTTCGAGCCCCACATTGGGCTCTGTGCTGACAGCTCAGAGGCTGCATCTCCTGGCTCCTTGGCTTCGCAATCACTTCTGGCTACAGGGCTTTCCCAACCCCTTCTTAAAATTAAATGGAAATTGACTTCCAACCACAGACCCTCCACAGGAAGTGAACCACCGACTCTCTGAATACCCATCCACTCGTGCCTGGCCTACCCCAAGCCCCTCCATATTGGGCATCTCCTTTAATGGTCCCCAAGTACCTATGTAATGGGTGCTATCGTTTCCACTTTCTAAGGGAAGAAACTGAGGCCTTGACTGACAAGCAGCAGGGTTGGGGCTCAGTCTCCCAGCAAGACCACCACATGCCAGCTACACCAGTGCCCCGTAGCCCAGTGCCAGGAGCTGCCGCACAAGGATCCTGTTTTAGTCTGCGCACCATTCTGTACCTGAGAATCATTCTTTTTTTTTTTAAATGTTTACTAACTTTTGAGAGACAGAGGCAGAGTGCAAGGAAGGGAAGGGCAGAGAGAGAGGGAGACACAGAATCGGAAGCAGGCTCCAGGCTCTGAGCTGTCCGCACAGAGCCCAACGCGGGGCTTGAACCCACGGACCATGAGATCGTGACCTGAGCCAAAGTCAGACGTTTAACCGACTGAGCCACCCAGGCGCCTGTTTGAGAATCATTCTGAAAATCAATGGGTTTGTCCTATTAATGTCACATAAACATTAGCAATACTTATAACATGGTTAATATTTGATGTAATAAATTGCATTATTGAACATGCCAGCACTATACCTGCAGGCTTACTCTGCATCTGGCGGTATTCCGTGCCCTGCGGATACTGCAGAAACATAACTGGTTAAACACCCTCCACCCCCAGCTTGCATTCTGGTAGTTATGATGCTATTCTGTCCATTTTTTAATGTCCACATGTAACATTCTCCATGAATGAGAACTTAAATTTTTCTGATGGAGGTGGAGGGAGGGAGTCACACCAGAAGAAAGGTAAATAAGAAAGTAAAACATAGCATGTTAGAGTTTATTCTCTACTAAAGAGAATAAAGCAGGGAAGGAGGATAAGAAAGTTGTATTAGAAAGGGATGTAATTTTAATGGTTTGTTGTTGTTGTTTTTTTTTTCTAGGAGAGAGAGAGAGAGAGAGAGAGACAGCGTGAGCAGGGGAGGGTCAGAGAGAGAGGGAGATACAGACTCTGAAATAGGCTCCAGGCTCCGAGCTGGCAGTCAGCACAGAGCCCGACGCGGGGCTCGAACCCACGAACTGCGAGATCATGACCTAAGCGAAAGTCAGACACTTAACCGACTAAGCCACCCAGGCGCCCCAAAAAGGGATGTAATTTTAATGGTTTGTTGTTGTTGTTGTTGTTTTTCTAGGAGAGAGAGAGAGACAGCGTGAGCAGGGGAGGGTCAGAGAGAGAGGGAGTCACAGACTGAAATAGGCTCCAGGCTCTGAGCTGGCAGTCAGCACAGAGCCCGACGCGGGGCTCGAACCCACGAACCGCGAGATCATGACCTAAGTGAAAGTCGGACGCTTAACCGACTAAGCCACCCAGGCGCCCCAGAAAGGGATGTAATTTTAGAAGAATAGCCAAGGGACGCCGGGGTGGCTCAGTCGGTTAAATGTCCAGCTTCAGCTCAAGTCATGATCTCACAGTGTGGGAGTTCGAGACCCACATCAGGCTCTGTGCTGACAGCTTCCAATTCCGTGTCTCCCTCTCTCTCTCTCAAAAATAAGTAAATACATATTTAGAAGAATAGCCAAGAAAGTTCTCCCCGAGAATGCACATTTGAGTAAAGTTTGGAAAGTAGTTGAGTGAGTTTCTGTTGCTGCATCAGAATCTACCCCAAAGTCAGCAGCTCCAATCAATGAGCATTTATGACATCATACTGTTCCGGAGGGTCAGGAATCCGGGAGGAGCTTACTGGGGCGGTTCTGGCTCAGGCTCTCCCATGAGGTTACAGTGTGATCTCAGCTGGGGCTGTGTCATCCGAAGGCTTGAGCGGGGCTGGATCCACTCATGTGGACGGGCCAAAGTTCCTTGCCCCCAACATGTGTGGTCCGAGAGAGCAGGGAGAGACCCTCACGATGCCTTTTATCACCCAGACACAGAAGTGACCCTCCATCACCAAGGCCAGACTCTACTGCCCACACAGACCAACACTGACAGAATGTGGGAGGGGCACGGAGGGGCGTGAGTGACAGGCAGCTGGCACGCTGGGGGCCATCTTGGAAGCCGGCTAATGCCGCAGAAAAGCAACAAGCCGTGCATGTGTGTGAGGGAACAGAACTGAAGGTGGAGGGAACCACAAGTGAAAAGGCTTGGAGGCAGGCACACATCTGGCATCTTCAAGAGATTCAAGGAAGATGATGTGGCTGAAAAGTGGGGGTGGAGGCGGAGGGCCGAAGTCAGGGGTCACAGGGCCAGACTCGGACATCCAGGCTCTCACAGTGGGGTCCTGGGCCAGCAGCATGAGCATCGAGAACCGGCCAGAAATGCAGATGCTCGGGCCTCACCGTACACCTGCGGAATCTGCAACGCGGACATGTGGGCTCAGCCTCTGTGGCCTGAGCCACAGAAATGACGTGAGAGGGGCAGGGTCCATCCGGGAGAGGACGGCACGGCCAGCACCACCGCCATCAGCTAGGGGCCGGCGGCATCCGGGGAATGTCTCACTCGGGAAGGGGTGCCCAGTTCTACCCGCAGCTCTAGAACCAGATGCTGTGGGCACAGAGGCAGTTCTGGGACGATCTAGCGACACCCAGGAAAGACAGCTTGACGGAAGAGATTCTGGCTTGGGAAACTTTGTCCCGATCTGTCTCCCACGGGGGCTTCCCCACCTCCCCCCAACTCTGCCATACAGCTCGGGTCCCCAGCAGCAGGGACGGATCAGGCGGCCCGTCGGCAAACGGAAACATGCACAGGCCTTTTGCGAACGGCCGTCAGCGGGCACGTCAGCAGCACAACTGCGTTCTGTGGGATCCACCACCCAGGTCTGACCACCCGCGGGAGGGCTACAGAGCCTGGGCCAGACTGTCACTTTCGGGCAGCGTGGGCCACCGGGCCCCAGAGTCGGCCACCCGAGCTCCAGCCAGAAATGCCTGGTAAGCATCGAGCCCGGGGAGATNCGTGGGTTCGAGCCCCGCGTTGGGCTCTGTGCTGACAGCTCAGAGTCTGGAGCCTGTTTCGGATTCTGTGTCTCCCTCTCTCTCTGACCCTCCTCTGCTCACACTGTCTCTCTCTCTCAGAAATAAATAAACCATTAAAAAATAAAAAAAAAAAAACACGTGAGGGTCAGGATCAGGCAAGGTGTGAAGCCACACGCATGGGAGGAATGTAGGGTAATTAAGGGGACTCCCCAAACGCCCATCATCATTAGCCCGACCTTCTGAAACTACCAGGCTCACAACATCTGGCCCCCAGAGAGCCACCGCTTTGACAAGGAGGTTCTGTGACCGATTTTAGCTCCAGGGACAGACTTACAGATTAGAGCGTCACAAACCCTTTGGCACGGCTGACTCTTTAGAGTCTTTCCTAGAATAGGGGACCACGAAGCGGAGAAGAGAAAGCAATGCAGTGAAGGAAGCCGAGAGGGAAATGTCACCAAGAGAAGGTTCTAGTGGCTGCTCGGCGGGGACAGAGCTGGCAGCAGGGCGGAAGGCAGATCGGGGCCACCTGGTTCAGACACGGGGAGGGTCCCGGTGACCCTACGGGCCTGTGAGCTCCCCGTCCACACCAGTCGGACTTTCTGAGTACGAACTGTGAGCAGGTGCCGAGCCTGGGGAGGGGCTCCAGGAGCCCACACTTTCATCCTGCCCTCGGGGAGCTGACAGCCTGGATGGGGGGCACGGATGACCTCCTCCTTCCTCAGCCACAACACCTGCCTTCAAGTTCAGCCCTCCCACCGGACGTACCGAGGGCAGGGACCGCGTCTCGCAGGCGCCGGGTAGAGTGCGCAGTGGGTGTTGGGGGAATGAATGCAGACTCAGCTCAGAGCAAACGTAAGAACTCCGTTTGGCCACATGGCCAAAGGCTGCCTTTCAAAAAGCGTGCGTGTGTGTGTGTGTGTGTGTGCGCGCGCGCGCGTGCGCATGGATAAAACAACAAACGGATGGAAAGACAAAGAAAGACCAGTGAGAGAGGACAGAGCCCCAGTCCCCTTCACACAGCACGAATGACACACGCCGCAAGCAGTCCGATCTAAAAGGAGCACCGAACGCACGGGTGGCTGACGGAAGTGCGATGGCAGATGGCCAAGAGGAAAGGGCGTCCGGTCTCACTCAGAACCAGAGAGACCCAAACAGAAGTGACAGCAAGACACACTTTTTCTCACCCACTGGACGTGTCACACCTTTCAAGACTGACACCCCCTCGTTAGCGAGGATCCGGAAAAACAGGCTGGGGATGCCTTGGGAAGGCTGTGTGGCGATAGCGATCAAAAGCCGGAACGCACACACCCTCTGACCCGACCGCAGTTTCGGGGGTGCTGTGAGGTAATCCGCATGACGAGGCGTTTGGGGGCATGTTTTGTTAGAGGAGGGAAACACTAGAGACATGCTGGAAATGCCCCGGGGCACAACGCTACTTAATTCCAGGGAATGAGGCAGATGGAGGGGGGGTGCAGGGCGTGTCCAAAACACACTGCTAAGTGTGCAAAAGTGTACAGCAGCGTACAAAAGGTTCTCAGATGCACGTCAGAAGGGGCCTCAGTAGGGGCGCCTGGGGGGCTCAGTCGGTTGAGCGCCCAACTTCGGCTCAGGTCATGATCTTCGCGGTTCATGGGTTCAAGCCCTGCATCAGGCTGTCTGCTGTCGGCATGGAGCCCACCTCCAGATCCTCTGTCTCCCTCTCACATTTCTCTTTCAAAAATAAAGAAATAAACGTTAAAAAAAAGGGCCTAAGTAAAATGTACAGGCACAGAAAATTGCTGGAAGAATACACACACAAGAAGCATTTGATGCTAGTTAATTCTTTTTTGTTTTTTTAATGTTTTTTTTTTCTTTATTTCTGAGAAAGAGACAGCATGAGCAGGGGACGGTCAGAGAGAGAGGGAGACACAGAATCCGAAGCAGGCTCCAGGCTCTGAGCTGGCTGTCAGCACAGAGCCCGACGCAGGGCTCGAACCCACGAACTATGAGATCATGACCTGAGCCAAAGTTGGACGCTTAACCGAGTGAGCCATCAAAACACCCCACGCTGGTTAATTCTTGAAAACCAAACCAAAGTCAGAAGACTGTATTTTTCCAGTGCGCCCCATCTGACTGCTTCACCAAGCACATGGTAAGTTCCCATGAGAAAGGGTCGTGTTGATGCAGGAATCAGTTGGAAGAAAGGCAGAAAAGAAAAACAAGAAACCGACCCAAGTGGGCTAGGTTAGCGTACGGTCAGGCCGTGTTTTTCAGGGCAATGGTAAACGGCTCCATCAGTGAATAAATGCTGTTAGAACGCCAGGCCAACGACTGGAAAAAGATTAAGATGATTAAGGGACATCCATTTCTCACGCAGTTTCTGAAATTAACTTTTATCTGAATTAAAAAATTTAAGGGCTGGGGGTGGGGTGGCCTGGGTGGCTCAGTCCATTGAGCATCCAACTCCGGCTCAGGTCATGATCTCATGGTTCGTTAGTTCGAGGCCCGAGTTGGGCTCTGTGCTGACAGCTCGGGAGCCTGGAGCCTGCTTCGCATTCTCTGTCTCCGTCCTTCTCTGCCTCTCCCCCACTCACTCGTGCTCTCTCTCTGCTGAAAATAAACATTAAAAAAATTTTTTAAGGGGAAAAAAACCAGTTGATGGGAGTACTAGAAGAATATATTCCCTTCCTGTGCTGGCAAAGGCCTTCTAAACGTGACCTCCAAAGGAAGAAATCGAAAAAGCTAGAGACTGCCCAAACAAACTCTCTATGAAAATCACAAGCAGAATCCTAAACCATCATTTTGCAAAACGGAACTATTTGTTACACAAATCCAGGCCCTTCTCTAAGAAGCCAGAGCCCTTTCTTTGTAGATCCACCTGCCTACTCTCTGGACCAGTGGACATGGCACAGAACGGGACGTGGGTGGGTATCTTCGACCGTCAGCAGCCAGTTTCTGCTAAAAGGCTGCTGAGGAAAAGAAGCAAGTGTGCAGAGAGAAATATGCATGAAGCAAAGCGAACGCAGAGAACCAAGGAGGCATAAGACATCGCGAGGCCCCAGAAACGGGCTAAACAGCTCATCGCCTGCTTTCCGGTCCATAAGCTGGGGCTTCTTTTTTTTTTTTTTTTTTTTTAATNCAACCGACTAAGCCACCCAGGCGCCCCCATAAGCTGGGGCTTCTAAGAGACGCCTTGCCTGATACCCTTCTAACAAATGCCCTTTTTCCCCACAAGCTGGTTTGAACGGGCTTCCATTCTCCTGCCCACAGGAATTGCCCGGTAAACAGCCAATGCCGGCCCTGAGCCCTCAGATCCACATCTGGAATTTTCTTCTGTGCCCGTGCTGCACCGGGCTTCTCACCAGGCCCCCAGGAGGACCCCCACAATCTCTCCGTGTGGAAAAATCACACCGCTCGCCCGTGCAGAAGCTTCTCTTCCCGCTACGTGGGATTTTCCACTCAGACACCACCTTTTCGACTTGTTTTCTGAGAAGCTCCGTGTTTGTGAACCTCAGCCGCTCGGCACGGCTGATCCTCATTTAGAAGACTTTCCAGTAAAAGGTGCGACCTCACGTTTATAAATAATGCTCGAAATCACGGAGTGTCGCTTTTCACAAGGACACAGGAAACCGCCGGAGCGTGCTGCAGTTATTTTGGAAAACAGGGATAAGCCATCCTCCCTCCCGAGAGGCAGCCACCATGGCACTTTCCGGAACCTGCTGGAAGGCCATCGGGAGCCTGGGCCACAGAGGGCCCGGCCGCTCCTTCCAGTGCAGCCAAGCCCCCATCAGCAGCTCACAGAGCAAAAGGCACAGCAATTCCGGGCGCCATAAACTCTCTCCAATCTCCAACATCAGGAAAGCGCATTCGGGAAAGAGAGGAGCGCACGAGCTGGGGGAGAGATGGGCAGCACTTGAGAGTTGATGAAATGAAACTCTTTGGAAATCACGCAGGCAGGCAGGGGAAAGAACTCTGCTAAGAAGCCAGCCAGCCTCATCCACTAAGGGAAATTCTAGAATGCTCTAAGCAGGGGGATCCCGCAGGGTGGGCTCAAAGTGCGGTGGCGCGTCTCGTCACCTGGCGGGCCGGTAAAGGCACAGACCACGGGGCTCCTCTCCCGGAGTTTTGGGTCAGGAGGTCTGGGCTGAGAGACTGCATCTCCGACAAGCCCCCCGGGTGACACTGCCGGCCCAGGAACCCCACTCTGAGAACCACAGGCCTAGAGGGAGCCGAGGAAGGGCAGAGTTCTCTCTGCAAAAGTGCCGCCTCCTGGTAAGCAGATGCCGTGTGTCTGTACAATGGAATATTGCTCGGCGATCAAAAAGAGCGAAATCCTGCCGTTTGCAACACCGAGGGTGGAGCTGGATGGAGTGCGTTCTGCTAAACACAGTTAGTCAGTGAGAGAAACAGATATCATAGGATTTCACTCGTGTGGGACTTAGGAAACAGAACAGATGCACCAGGGGAAGGGAAGGAAAATTAAGATAAAAACAGGGGTGCCTGGGGGCTCAGTCGGTCGAGCATCCGACTTCGGCTCAGGTCATGATCTCACAGTTTGTGGGTTCGAGCCCCACGTCGGGCTCTGTGCTGACAGCTCAGAGCCTGAACCTACTTCTGATTCTGTGTCTCCCTCTCTCTCTGCCCCTCTCCTGCTTGTACACTCTCTCTCTCTCTCAAAAATAAAGATTAAAAAAAAAAGATAAAAACAGAGAGGGAGGCAAACCATAAGAGACTCTTAAATACGGACAACAAAGTGAGGGCTGCCGGAGGGGAGGAGGGTGGGGGGCTGGGCATTAAGGAGACACTTGCTGGGATGATCACAGGGTGTCCTAGGTAAGCAATGAGTCACTAAATTCTATTCCCGAAATCATTATTACACTATATGCTAACTAACCTGGATTTAAATTTTTAAAAATGCAAAAAACAAAAACTTTTTTAAAAAAGTGCTTTCTCCTGTCTCCAGGTGTTAGGGGAAAGGGTATTAAATTTTTTTTAAGTTTGGGGTTTTTATTATTTATTTTGAGAAAGAAAGGGGGAGAGAGAGAGCATAAGCGGGGGGGGGGGGGGGGAGGGAG